>NW_022103915.1:34518676-34533111 GCF_000313985.2 Echinops telfairi
CAAAGGGGGAAAATTAAAAGAGAGAAAATAAAAGGAAGAGAAAAGGAGGTAGTGAGATAAAAATAATGATAAAGAGGCACTGTGTTCTAGAAGCTCACTACCTAGTATAGAATACACATACCTAATGATAAGAATGTATAAGTGCCATAGAAAAATTATGTTCAGGAAACCAACCATACCTCTTCATCAGTAATACCAGTCAATATGTATGTCTATGTACACATGTGTGTGTGTATATATATATATATTTTTTAATTTTAAAGCCTTCATTTCAGCTCCTCTAAAGGATAACAATAATTAATCCGTGACAACCATTTCTTTTGTTACAAACTAGAACACCAAAACTCAAAGGCATAATAAAGAACTCTCTCTCACTGCCAGCGAGTCGATGCTGGCTTGCAGTGACCCTGTAAGTCAGGGTAGAACTGCCCTGGGCGTTCCCAAGGCTGTAACTCTTTATGGGAGTAGAGAGCCCAGTCTTTCTCTCTCAGAGCAGCTAGTTGTTTCAAACTGCTGACCTTGCAGTCAGCAGGCCAACGCGTAACCCATTATGCCACTTGGGCTCCTCATGAGAGCCTCCAGTATTTGTACATGTTTATTCAAGAGTTTCTACTTGAAGAAAACCAAAGTAGACAAGCTACGCTGAGTACACATGCTTCGATAGCTTCAAAATGGGGCTGCCTCCTAAAACTAGTCGGGTGAGTTCCAACTGACACAGTGCCCCGGGCAGCCTCCAGAGGGGGAGGCCTCTGCTGTGCTCCTTCATCCATTCTAATGAGGACACAGGTAAAGGTGTGGTTCTCTAAAGGGTGTTTGGCAAAAAGCAGGCTTCGTGGGATAATCTGACATTGGCTGCATCTGTCAGTAAAAAGGGATAACTGGACTGATTGGAAATTCAAAAGGTGTTACCATATGAAGGATTAAGTAGAAATAGAAAAAATAGGTCAAAAATAGTAACACTTTCTTCAGACTGGCAGTGTAAAAACTGGAACTAACACACACACACACACACACACACAAAGTCTCGACCTAATTAATAAGTCATAACTATTTTCGACAATGTTTCAGTTGATGTTTTTGTTTTGAAATCATGTCTTTCTCCATGTGCTTTTTGGGGAAAGAAGACAATTTAAAAGACCCATTTGTCCTAGGCTGCAATTAGTCATTACTCAAACTATTAGCAAAAAAAATGTCACAATTCACCTGAAGTGTAAATCATGAAAGGCAACTCAAATAGAGGTGAACCTGTCAAAATACACTGAGAAAATTGCACAGGGCTTGAATTCATAAAACCTGGTGTCTTTTCATAGCATCGTTCTTACATGGTATAGGGCTGACAAGGCAGACAGCGTAACAACAAACTGAAGAGTTCGGAATCAGGTCTGCTGGAGTGTCTCGGGGCCCCAATGGTTAAGCGCTTAACTGCCAGCCAAAGGCTGGCGGTTCAGACCCACCTAAAGGTGCTTGGAGGATAGGCCTGGAGATCTGCTTCTGAAAGGTCAGCGCCTTGAAAACGCTCGGAAGCAATTCCGACTCTAAACACATGGCATCACCACAAGTCAGAAGTGACTCAGCAGCCACCTAACAATGACGCGTGCTTACTCATTTGTTAACATGAGAAGCTTAAGTTCAAGTCTAGTTCTACAGGACTATTATCTACAGATAGTCAGCAATCACAATGGAAAAACAACTCAGCACAAGGCAGTGTACTAGCAGCGTGCAAAAGAGGAAGATCTACTCAACAGAAACTTATAAACTATATTGTGTTGGTCTGGGTAGACTAGAGAAATAAATCCATGAACACACATATGTGTTTAAGAAAGAGATTTATATACAAGAGCAATTGAACATTGAGAAAACATCCCAGTTCAATCCAGGTCAAGTTCATAAGTCCGATATTAGCCCAAATTTCCAATATCAATCTATAAAGTCCACTTCAGACTCATGAAACACATGCAATGACACCAAATGCAGAAGACCACAGGACAGTGGGTAGAAAGTCTTTGGGTCCAGTGTCATTAGAAACATCTCAGCACTGGCGGGGGTCTCTCTGTGGCTTTTCCAGCTTCCGAGGTCTGGTTGCATCCATGCGGCTTGTCTTCTGCAATGTCTCCCGGGGAGTAGCAGAGAGAGAGTGTGTGTCTCCTGCCTCTAAGAAGGAATTCCCAGATTTTCCAGAGTTCTCAGCAGATGACCATGTCCACACAGAAGTCTCATTGGCTATCTCCAGATTGACAGCCTAGACTCCACCCCTATACTCTTAATCCTTAAATTGACACCAGATTAGGTGACTACCACAGGTATGATGATATGATACAGCTTGCCGGGATCCTGATATAAATCAACAGTTTCTTCTAGCTAATGAAAGGGCTGAAATAATGGCCACTGAAGCCCACGGTGATTTAAAATTCTATTATGAGAAGCCCTCTCAAGTTCCTCACACATTATCTTACCAATAGCTGGAAGAATATTATTTCAAAGAAGTGAAATCATTTGCAGTAAAGGCAAGTAGAAATAACTGAGCCTTTGATTGGTATGGGAGATATTTGAAGAGAGTTAAGAAGAACTCAATAAGGGAGTTCATTCAGAAGGAAAAGAGAACTGTAGCAGCAATGGCACAGGCAAAGTTAGAGAGATTGGGAGCACAGCAGGCTTCAGCCAAGTTCTGAGATAATACTAGAGTTTTTATTTTAAGTTAAAAGTAAAAGTTACACAGCATAAATGCAGTAAAGTTGGCACACGTAGGTGTGTGTCCTAATTCTAGGCCTCTTATCAATACCTGGGGCTCTGTGGGATTTTGTGTAAGTTGTTTTACTTCTTCACTGTGTTTTCACTAGAAATAACCACAGACATCTCTCCCCTCAAAATAAGGATGGTATGTCAGAGAGACCAGCTTACTGGTCAGGTAGAGACTGGTGGGATCCCCAAGCCTTTGACCTTTACCTGTCAGGTCTAGGGCTGAACTCACCTCTGATGTAGAACAGACAACCATTTGAGTTCAAAAAGGCCATGTTTACTCAAGGACAAAGTTCGGAGGGTTAGGCAAGGAGGAGGAATGGAAACAGGACACATGGGAAGCAACTAGGATAAGCCACGGTACATTGAGAGGATTACAATGGATGAGTTGAATCAGAATGTGTCTGAATTGCTCAACGTAACACCACGTTCTGCTCTATAAAACTTCATTTAATTCATAATAAAAAGTTTTCAAGGGCAGGGGTTGAGGGGTATGATATGAAGGTAAATGAGAGGGCAGAAGTTTCATAAGGGAATTGACCAGCACAGTCTTTCTCAAATGATATTCCCAAACAATGAACATGTAATACATGCTCGGAAAAGAAACAAGGGAAAAATGGAATTAATGTGAAAAATCAGTTAAAAGTAAGTTTACAAAAGATGTTATTAGCAAACACTCAATAAATGATAAACCCAAACATCAACCCATGGCTATAGACATGAGAGTTCTGGGACCATGAGCAGGAGGAGGGAGAAGGCAGAACGCACCTGGTTGCTTGGATCGAGCCCAGCATAAGAATTTCTTGAACTGCAACCAACTGGGGGTGTGGCTTCTCGAGTGAACTCAGACATTTCCATCCCTCCACCAGGATCACTGTTGGGAGGAAACGAGGAAAAACGGAGTAACTGTCATTCTAACACCAGTGATTTTTTTTTTAGGTTTTTGTAATTTTATGATATCTGAACTAAAAGGTTATGGTTTGTAATAGTGTAAATGAGCCTTGAAAAAGTAATAATCAGTCTTCACTTCTAAGTCTGATAATCTGGACTATTCTATAATCAAGTCACTTCTTGAAAATATTTAAAAACTCTCTTATCTCAAACTGTGTTTGCCCAATCCAAATTAGAAACTTGCCTTAATTACAATTATAGCATAATAAATATTTTATGGTATGTGCCATAAAGCAATTCTGGCAGCGAAAAAGAAATTGGCTGACTACAAACAGAAAGTAATTAGATATTACTGTGCCAGAGAAGGCTGTCTGACTAAGCCACATGTGACCGAGCAACCCCAACTTTTTCCTGGTGAGCCGCCTCATCCTAGACTCATATGTTTTGGGGTAATGTTAAGCAGCCAAAGTCAACCAGCAGATCCCATGTCGCCGGCCATAAGGATTAGTGCATACACATGAGCCAACTATGGCCAGGAGTGCTCCACTGCTGACAGGAAAGTTCTTTGTTTCTGTTGGTCTTTGTGCTGAGAAGACACAGGCCTCTGGGCCTGCTGCAGCCATTCTACAAGCACCGGCGGAGAGCCTGACTGAGAAGTCAGAGGCTGGAGAAGCACAGAGCCTGGCTGAACGAGAAGATGCAGGAACACAGTGTCTGTTCCTAACGCTGCACACTGCCACAGCTGAGGGCCTCCTTTACACACAGACTTCTAGTGTCTTGTTGTAGTTGTAGTTGTTAATGTCTTTTAATTTAACCTTTTTATTAATCCAAGTTTTATTAAAAGTGGTATCTGTGGCTTTAAGTAACAAAATTTTCTTTATTTCTGTATAGTAGCCATTCAACTTAACATGCAATGCTCAAAATGTGGAAACAAAGAAGATACAATCCATAACAATAAGATATTACAACAATAAGCAAGTAAACTATCCATGATAGCACAATCAGATTCCAAGTCACACACAGACTTTCAGTAACATGAACTATAAAACCCTTATGATGATTTAAGCTGTGTACTCTGACAGCTGCAATCAAAAGAAATGAAAAAAATGAATTTGTGTGCAAGCATACCTTCCATTTAAGCATTTATCACTAACATAGCTAGAATTCCAGTGTCTTTTTATTATTCATGGTGTCTTAATTATATTATATCCCTGTTTGCATAATAGGTTCCTAACTCTAGGGGAGGTCCAGTGAGGAAAAGTGCCTTTCTACCTTGCTATCCATTTATGAAACAGAATACACTAGAACTCAATCACAAACCCGATGGCCACATCAGAACACACTGCCCACATATGAGAAAAGTGGAAGACATTTGTTTGTTGGCTGCCTAGCTTTAGTTCACACAAGCTATTCAGATCAGGATGAGAAATACTTGTATAAATTGAAAAACACCTTGTCAGTGCAGAGAGGTAGCTGCAACCAGAATGAAGTGGTGGTGGCCAGCAATGAGATGGTTATATGGAAGACTGGAATGCACTCTCCAAATCAGATCCCAGGGAATCAAGAGACAGGCCAGGTGAAGATTAAGGAGTGAAATACACACTACAGAAGGGAGAGAGCACTTCAGCTTGCCTAGTTTTGAAATATACACGTAGCTGCTTTATTGATATAGCGTTCACATAAAAAGTTTACCCATTTAGTGTGAACAGTCTGAATGTTCCCCATATACTCTGACATATACGACTCTAAGTATCAGTCAACTATAGAACATTTTCATCACTTCAAAGGAAACCTGTACCCTTTATCTATCTCTACCTAGCCCTCCCAGCCCTAGAACTAATATCTGTCTTGACAAATTTGCCTATTTTGAACCCTTCACATATGAATGGGGTCATATTGTCTCACATGGCTGGCTTCTTTCATTTCAAATGTTTTCAAAGCCATCCATGTTGTAGCATGCACCAGTACTTCATTCCTTCTGATGCCAAATAATATTCCATTGTGTGGATGTACCACGGTAACTGATGGACGGTCTCGCCTAATTTTATATATCACTTCTGCTAGCAAATTCAAATTATTATGATCAGCGTGTAAAGCATCATTATTAGTAATAAATATTAATAAATGTGAAGGAGTTTTAAAATGTTCAGAGAAATTCCATTATCTTTTCATATCGCCACAAGCATTTTAAAATTCCCTCATATTTAATTATGTGCTTTACTTGTATTTTCTTATGAAATCTTCTGCAAAATCTACTATTTAAATACATTATTCTCATTTTTAAAATGGAAAATCAGAAAGTACAAAAACTTACCTAAGATCTAAGGAGAATGAGCAACATAAACAAAGCCACTGGTACAGCTTTTTTTTTTTTTCAATTTTTTTTTTCCCCAATTTTTTTTTGTTTTTGTTTTTTTTTAATTAATCAATTTATTGGGGCTCATACAATTTATCACAATACATAGATCAATTGTGTAAAGCACATCTATACATTTGTTGCCCTCATCATTCCCAAAATTCTCTTGCCTCCTGGGTTCCCGGAATCCGCTCATCTTCCTTCCCCCCCACCTTCCCTTCCCCCTCCCCTTTCCCCCATGCACCCCTAATAATTTATAAATTATTCTTGTATCTTACATTACACTGTCCGGCGCCTCCCCTCACCCACCCTGCTGTGCCCGTCCCCCAGAGAGGAGGCCATACGCGGCTCCCTGTGATCCATTCCCCCTTGCTACCTCCCCCTTCCCTCCTGGTATCGCCACCGTCGCCCCCGGTCCCGAGAGGCTCCTCCGTCCTAGATTCCCTGCACTTCCAACTCCCATCCGCACCGCTGTGCATCATCTGGTCTAACCAGGTCTGCAAGGCAAAACTGGGGTCCTGGTAGTTGGGGGGAGGAAGCGTTCAAGAACTAGAGGAAGGTTGTGAGTTTCATTATTGCTATACTGTACCCTAAGTAACTCATCTCCCCACTCCCTCTCTGCAAGGTATGTCCAGTTGTCTAGAGATGGGCATTGGGTCTCCATCGCGCGCCACCCTCATTGACAAGGATATGACTTTTCTCCCCGCCTTGCCACTGGTACAGCTTTTAGAGAGTAAAGGCTGTTAAACATCTGTTGTTCCACATTATAATGAATGCACATTACTTATTGTCAGTAAAGACTGTGACAAGATTTCACCAACAGGTCTATACAACTCCAAAGCCCACATTCTTTCTAACAAACCACACTATCTTTCAACACGTAAGACAATGAAGACCCCTTTCCAGTTCAAAAACAAGAGAAAAAGTGAGTATCTGAACAGGATTTCTCCACCTCAGCACGGCTGACATTGTGGGCCACAGTGTTTCTCTGTTGTGGGGCCTGTGCTATGCATGGCAGGATGCTGAGCACCAACCCTGACCTCAACCCTGAAGATGCCAATAGCAGTGTCCCTAGTTATAACAACCAAAAATGTCTCCGGGCAATGGCAAATGTCAGGGACAGGGGGTTGTCCCTCCAATGCCTGCAAAGGCTCCCACAGAGGAAGTTGGAAAGAAATCAGCCAACCATTGGACACCTATGAAGACCCCCAAACTGAGCATGCCCACATTCAAGCCCCCGGGCCAGGTGGGAGGTACACCTAGGTAGCCCACACTAGGCCCTGGCTCATGACATCACCCAAGTGGGCTAAACTCAGCCAATGGGGTCAACTAATACCTTCAACCACGCCTTCCCCCAGCCAGAGGGGAAGCTAGAAATAGGCAGGGGCACACTCTGGCAGGCTCTCTTGTGCCCTCTTGCCCTGTGCTCCCTTGGTCCCTGGGATACCACGCCCCCCCCCCCCCCCCCCCGCCAACTTCCGCACATGTGGTGTTTTCTTCCACCAGGTGCTTACGTCTAGTGATGAACCCCTTTGAGACTGTAAAACCTGCAACTGGTCCTTTCCTTAATAAAAAACCACTTGGACTACAAAACGGGCTTTGCCGGCAGGCTTTCATCGAGAGAAGCCAAGAACCAAGGTCTTACCCACTGGAGAAACCCTAACAGTGCTGGGAGGACAAAAATCATCCCCAGTTGAAAACCACTGATCTAGAATTAATGGTCAGTGGTCAATACTGAAAATGGAAAGAAGGGAGATATTGTGGAAACAAAAATGCCGGACTAAAATGGACGGCTCCTGATACTAAAAATCCTTCCGCAAAATGTCCTTACCTCTCTCTTTTCAAAAAAAATTCAATAGTATGACATTTAGCCAAGCTGTGGATGTCCTAAATATAGCTAAACGTATGAACTGGCTGAGTAAGACTTTTCTTTATTAGCAAGACTTGCAGGTTTTCAGCAATTGAGATTTCAACACATACCTGGGAAGTACAGTGGTTTACAATTCTCACAGAAGAAAAGTGGTCTACTGCAGTAAGCAGTACACCAAGCTCAGGGAGCCTCTACTCTAAGCCTTAATTTCCCCATCTGCTAAACGAAAACAGGTCCAGGGAAAGACAGAAAAACAACAGGGGGTCTTTCCGAATCAAGGGAGAGGTCACAAATTAACTTGTTAATTATTAGTACCGTTAACTGCTCAGGCTTTCATCAGAAACTGCCTGGCACCATTCAATACTAAATTTACAAATAAAACCCCAAATGCAATGATGCTCACAACAGTATAAGGTGAAAACACAATCTCTAGCTAGACTAAATCTTTCTCAGAAAAGTTAGACTATTACTCAGCTGCATATAACTTAATGATCCTTAGTTTGCACTGTCCAAGCATTATTAACACGGCCAAAGAGAAAACACGACCTGTCTCCAGAATATTTGCATTCCAGTCTTAACCTTCAGGGAGCTAATTCCCATGAGAGAAGCATTATCAGTATAACAGAGAATGATGACTGTGACTCTTCCCCTAAAACCCAGAAGTAAAGTAGACACACGCACACTCTAACTGCTGTACCCGAGAGGCCAGTGAAAACCAGGAGGCTCCAGTCGTCCCACTCCAGTCATCCAAGCAGCTACTGGCAGCCTACACCGTACCAAAAGCCAGAGAAGACAGTACGAAGTAGGGTCGAGCAATAAAAATAGTGGTATTTTCTTATTAATTTCTTTCTTGTAGAACAGATGGGAAGCTGAGACAAAGGCGATGTCAAACCAAAAATCTACAGCAAATAACATATTTAATGGTGAAACTTAAAATACTTTAAGTGAAGATGGTTCACTAATATGATTTTAATTTAGTCATGTGCTAGAAAGTCACAGCCAATGAAAGAAGTAAAACAAGAAATAAGTGTAAGAACTAGAAAGGGAAAAAGAAAAAAAAAAAACCTATCATTTACAGAAAAATCAAGAAATACCCTATAAATAAGACATTATCATTAATGAGGGAATTTAACGAGGTTGTCAAACACAAAGTAAATGGCCACATTTAAGGAAAGAAATAGAAAATGGCATTATAAAAAAGTTTAACTGTCTGAAAAACCTAACTAAAATAATTCAATAAATCTAATAAAGGTTATGCAAGCCCTTTAATGAAGAAAAATACCAGATACAGTAACATTTTATTAAAATTTTACTGAAAAACATTAAAGAGTAAATAATTGAAGAGATTCGATATCATAAAGATATCAATTTTCACGAGAAGAATCTACCTATTCAATACAACTGCAATAAAAAGTCTAAGTTCTTATAAACATTGCCAAATAAACACACAAAACCCAAATCCACTGCCTTCAAGTCAATTCCAACTGAAAGTAAGTAACCCTCTACTGGGTTTCCGGGCTATCAATCTTTACAGGGGCAGAGAGACTCATCCTTCTCCTGAACTTGTGGTCAGCAGTTCCAAGTTTCCCGCCAGCACGACCAAGCTCCTCTCCAGGTCATATCAAAGAGAAGAATAAAGTCAGTCCTCGGGGAAAAAACAATGTAGGGGACCAGTCCCACCAGATATCAAGAGTCATTTTACAGAAGGACAAACATCAAGAAAACAGCAAGCCCAGAAACATCACTGCTACTATACATGGAAACTTGCGTTCTGCTAGAGAGTACTGGAAATCACCAAGGAAAAGATGGTCTATTTAACAAATACTGGGAAAAACCAGCTTTTCACATATTTTAAAACAACAATAATAAGTCTGAGGTCCCTAACTGCAACTATACACTAAACACATTCTGAGTAGAATTGAAAGATGAAAAGAAAAACCCATAAAACCTCTAAAAGACCATATAAGGTAATAACCTCAAGCAAGCCACAAACACACAAATCATAAACAAAAATTATTATAATGAACCCTTAAAGAGAAATGACATGCTACAAACTATGAGAACATACATAATCAATAAAGGAATAAACTCTCAAACTCACTGACACTGAATCAATGCTGACTCATAGCAACTCAAACTCACCTACTGTGAGTTTCCGAGAATGGAACTGTTCATGGCAGTAGAAAGCCCAGTCTTTCTCCCGAGGAGCTGCCGGTCATTTTGAATGGCCAACCATGAGGCTCACACCCCAGTAAAGGAACAGTATCATGAATATAAAGAATTCCTATTCATCAATCAGACAGCTCTAAAGAAAACTAAACAATGAACAGGCACTTGGAAGAACAGAAAAACTAAATGAACAATAAACATATGATGCGATGCTAAGCCTCACTAGTTATATAAAATGTTAAGTCACAATCAGATCCATTTTACACTTACCTGACCGGCAAATTTTTAAAGATGTAAACCCCAAACAAAACCAACTGCCATCCGGTCAATTCCAACTCATAGCAACCCAATAGGACAGAGGAGACTGGTCCTGAGGGCTTCCAAGGTTACAAATCTTTACAGGAACAGACAGCCTCATCTTTACTCCACAGAGTGGCTGGCAAGTTTGAACTGCTGACCTTGTGGTAACTCACTACACCACCAGAGCTCAAAAGAGCTAACAATATAAAATATTGATGAGGATATGGAATAATAAGGACTTTTATATGCTACATGTAAGAGTGAAAATTGTAATAATTTAGCAAGCATCTTAGAACTATCTAATAAAACTAAAATATCCTATGTACCCACTTACATCTGCTATATATACACATATATACCAGGAGACATCTATTACACAGGGAGCCTTCTAAATGCTCATGATGAAATGGTATAATAGAATTTTTTCACAAACGTTTTGAAGCACCTTCATAAAGTGCTATGAGGGTAAAAAAACATGGAAATAATCTGAATGCCTGTCAAAACGAATGGGCAAAATGTAGTCTATCCCTATAGTAGTAGACTATACAACAGTGAATAAGAACAAACTAAGATACTAGCATCTTACCTATAGATGGGTATCTGAAATACAATATTCTGAACAAAAGACCTCCTAGCATTGTCTTTAGGAAATGTCCTAAAGCAAACATAGACAAATGATATATACTTAGCATGTATTACTTGAGGCCCAGGATGTGGCTTTAATTCCCAAGTATGCCCTATGGTAAGACTCAACAAAACCTTAAAACCGTACAAACAGAGTACGTACAAAACAATAACCACATCATTACACATATATAATAATCCACATTACACTGTGTAACAGATTTCCTTACCTTGGTCCATTACTGTCTTTTCTCCTAGTTGAACAGCTGCCTTGCTCGGCTTTGGCTCGCTGATCTGTGAACTCGCTCACACTCCTGTCTACAACTTCCCCAGCATCGAGCGCTCCGTGCAGTCGGTAGTTGACCATCTTCAGAACAATGAAAACAGCGGCTATCACAGGACAATAAACTGCTACTATAATCATGGAAGAAGGAAGGGCCTTGGAGAGAAAGAAAAAAAATGTTTTTAAGTAGTCTATATTGTATTCAATTAGAGAAATCTGTAACTAAAATTACACACACATATATTCATACCCAACATACCAATCTTGTAACACAACTTACTGTTTACAACCCTAAATTATAAGTTTAAGACCTCTCTGTCTAAGGCTGAGCTAACAGCTACATGTGGCTTTTGAGCACATGAAATGTGACTAGTCTGAATTCAGAAGTATTGATAAAACATTCAAAAATTCAAACTCACTGCCATCCGGTCAATGCTGACCCATAGTGACTCCCTGTAGGTTTCCGAGACTGTAACTTTTTACCTAAGTAGAAAGCCTAATCTTTCTCCCAAGGTGGTTTTGAACTGCTGACTATGCGGATCACAGCCCAACGTGTAACCACTGTACCACCAAGGTTCTTTGATTAAAACATTAAGTACATGTTGGTTTAATGTGTACTTCACTATACCACCAGGGCTCCTTAAGTATAAGTAAGTTGTTTAATTTAGTTTTAGTAATATCATTGTTTGTTGTTATTTAAGTGTCCTGAATAACCTTTTCTGCAAAAAATGACAAGAGTCCTGGTGGCATAGTGGGTTCTGTGTTGGCTGGTAACCACAAGGTCAGCAGTTCAAAACCTTACCAGCCGCAGATAGGCTTTCTACTCCCATAGAGATTTACACTCACAGAAACCCACAAGGGCAGTTCTACCTTAGCATATAGGGTTACTCTACATCTAAATCGATTAGATGGCAGGGAGTTTCATTTTAAGTCTTGGACAAAATGGCCATCCTCAAAAACATTCACACAAAAAATACAGTATTTACAGAAATCTGTTGTGTGACACTGTTTCCATGTGAAACATTCACCTAAGAACTGCAATTCCTGGAGGTCATTTAGTCCAAACCACTCAATTTCAGAAAGGAAATTAGATCTACTAAATGTGGATGACTAACTCAAGAGCCCACCTAGGTCCCAGGTGGGGCCAACCATTAACCCACCCAACAGCACAATGAAGAAGAGCAAACTGCTTCAGGGTGATGGGGCTGTCCTGAGTCAGAAAGAGGAAAAGGGTTTGGTTTTCCTTTGCTTTTTTAAACCACGATCACCCATCTATTACTATGGAAATGAAATCAGGTTACATCGTGTTGCTACTTCCAATTTTAAATGTAATATGATAATGAAAAACGAGTCAGAGTTCCACTGTAATTCACTGCAGTCCTTATGACGGAAGTGACTGATTATAGTAAGTGGATGGAAAGTTAAACTGGCCAACATGATTGCTCAACAGTAGGTAAGTTCAACTGAACTAGTAGTGGCCCCTCTAAATGGAGGAAGGTAAGAAAGAACAATACTTACCTCTACAATTAACAAAAGAAAAGATTATACAAGCTGAAAACAAATCTAAATTAAACAAACCCTCTTTCTTCACTACTGTATTACTAGAAGTCCACACTATTTTATTACTTACTAGAAGCCTAGAAGCCCACACTCAGGTTCAGTCAGGAATCAGTGGGTCTCTATCTTAAAGGTTAGTGCAGTGGTTCTCAACCTTGGGATCGAACAACCCTTTCACAGGGGTCGCCTGATTCATAACAGTAGCAAAATTACAGTTATGAAGTAGCAACAAAAATAATTTGATGGTTTTGGGGAGCGTGGCACCACAACATGAGGAACCGTGTTAAAGGGTCACGGCATTAGGAAAGTTGAGAACCACTGGGTTAGTGGGTGGCACAGGCACCACTCAAAAGTGAGATGTAGGTTGTGAGGGGGAAAGCAGCTTTTAAAATAAATCTCCTAAAATATTCATCATTAATCCAAGAGACTGTATATGCTTGTGTTTTCACCACTAATGCAATTACCCCATTATTGACACTGTGTTTCCTGAATGTTTGGCATAGCACTTAATGGGCATTCTGCAAATGTGTGAGCTATCTATATTAACTAACAATGTATCACATTTTGGTAAAGGTTTGCCACATTTTAATTTCTTTGGCTGAGACAACCAACAATTTTAACATAAAGAGCAAAACTTAAAAATCCGAGAGAATGCTTTCATAATGTTGAGATGGGAAAGATTTCAAAGCATGACTCCGCCCCCCCCTCGCCCCCCCCCCCAAGCAAAATACCCAAGGGCAATGAATACAAATGCAATACAATCAAGAACCTCTATTCACTGAAAGACACCATAGACTGATTGGAAGGACAAGCTACAAAGTCGAAGAAAAGACATTACAACATGTAACACCAACAAGGATTAACTTAATTCCAGAACACAACTGCGCTCTTGTGGGACCTGTACATAGATCAAGGTGCAGTCGTTCAAACAGAGCAATACTGAATGGTGTAACATTAGGAAAAGTGTGTATCAGGGTTGTATCCTTTCACTGTATTCATTCCATCTGTATTCTAAGCAAATAATCTAAGATACTGAACTATATGAAATAGCATCAAGATTGGAGGAAGGCTTGTTAAAACTGTGATATGCAGATAGCGGCTTGCTGAAAGCAAAGAGAATTTGGAGTACTTATTGATGAATATCAAAAACTACCATACCAGTATGGAGTACACTGCAAAATAAAGAAAACCCAAATCCTCACAACTGGACCAATAAGCAGCACCATAAAAGAGAAAAGATTGAAGCTATCAAAATTTTCATTTTACTTGGATCCATAATCAATGCCCATGGAGCTCTCTCACTGCCGCTGAGTTGATTCCCACTTACCGAGTGAGGCTTCACAGGACAGGGCAGAACTGCCCTGTGGGGTTTCGAGACTGTAATCTTCACGGGCGTAGGAAGCTTCATCTTCCTCCTGAGGAGTGGCTGGTGGTTTTCAACTGCTGACCTTGCAGTCAGAAGCCCACTTCATAGCCAACTACACTACAGGGCTAATCTGATGCAAATAATTTGTTTTCAAGTGCTCAAAACTGTGGGGAACAGAAGGAATTCTCTTAAGTTGTCTCCCCAAAATATGTACCAAACTTAGCTGCTTAAGAGTGACTCTCGGCGAAACTTTAATTCCCAAGTATGCCCTATAGTAAGACTC
>NW_022103915.1:34533804-34540576 GCF_000313985.2 Echinops telfairi
AACCTGTGATGTTTTGTGGGGTTCCCTCTTACCCTTAACCCCACACAAAACAAAAATTTCAACTTGAAGTAATCGGTTGTGAGAGCTGTGTAATGAACAAGAGGACCAAAGAAAAACTGATGCTGCTGAATTGCGATGCTGGCAAAGAATACTGAACGTACACCAACTGACAGGAGAGTAACCAAATCTGTGCAGGAAAAGTACAGCCAGGATGCTCTTTCATAGCAAGGATGGGGAACTTTGTCTCATGCACTTTGGTCACGTTCCCAGGAGGAACCAGTCCCCGGGGAACACCATGCTTGCTAAGGCAGAGAGCTCAATGAAAAGGAAGGAGAGCAGAACTGAAACATAAATACATACATCACAGTGACTCACAGGTGAACCCTATCACTGTTTCCCCCCCACCTTCTTACCAGACCCTAATGCTGCGACTCTTTAATACAGGTCCTCATGTTGTGGTGACCCCCCAACCATCAAACTATTTTCGTTGCTACTTCATCACTGTCATTTTGCTACTGTTACGAATCGGGCGACCCCTGTGAAAGGGTCGCTTGACCTCCAAAGGGGTCTCGACCCACAGGTTGGGAGCTACTGTCATAGAGGAAACGGTTGCTTGGTAGGAGTTAAGAGACTCTGACACAAGCCATGGCATTTTCAGTGGCCTCACATGCATGTGACAATTGGACACGGAATAAGGAAGACGGGAGAAGAATCGATGCAGTGGAACTGTGGTGCTAGAGAAGAAAGGACACCGAAAGTCCCACGGCTGCTCAGAGGACAAGCTGGTCTGCCTCGGACAAAGCCCAGCCAGAACGCTCCTTATAGGCAAGGAGGGCAAAGCGTCATCTCAGGCACTTCAGACACATTGTCAGGAGAAAGCATCATGCACGGCAAAGGGGAAAGGCAGGGCAGCAGAGGATGGTCTTCAAGGAGATGACGGACTGCCATTGTGGCTGCAACAATGGACGCAAGCGTAGGATGATTCTGGGGATGGCGTAGGGCCGAGCAGCGTTTTGCTCAATTGTGCTTAAAGTCACTATGGATTGGAAATCAGCTTGATGGCACTTTTGTTAGGAAAGGATAAGAAAAATCCAGCTCTCAATCACTTGGATAGCAGAAATACTCATGGCTGTCAGCTCTAGACACTGAGGTCAAAAATAGTTCCAAAAATGGTGGGCGTCTCCTGAGAACCTTGTCTATGGGCTTTTAAGTGTATCATCCTCTTAGAAGCTGGGTGGAAGGACTTTCACCTTGTCTTCTCTCCAGTAAAAAAAAAAAATCAGATGGGAAGAAGACAGGAGACTGAGCTATTCACAACAGTTTAGTTTCATTAAATTCTAACGGTTTCTCTTAACTATATACATGACAGTTCCGCCAGAATTGATAGGGTCAAGCTATTCAGAAGCCAAATATATTTCTGATAGGCCTCTTGAAAAGCCCTCTTGATATCAGAGAAATGGTCATTACTGATATTATCAGTGTCATGAAGTAATCCTAACTTTTCCTTTAAACTCTAGGGAATTTCCTAGTGCAGTAATGTAAAAATATATGCTGTCTATGCCACATTGTGGATTCATAGTCGCTGGTGCACCACTGAATCAAGTTCTGGAAGTATCCCCTAACACTACTGCCTTGAAATAACCTTAACCCAAAAATATCCTACTGAAATCTTCCTAAAGGCAAACCGTGTTCATTTTTGTGCTGGGTCGTTGAGTCAGTTCTGACTCACAGGACAACAGACTCACGTACAACAGAACAGAATCCCACTCGGTCCTGCACCATCCTCCCAATTATTCTTATGCTCCAGTCCATTGTTGCCGCCAGTATGTCAATCCACCTTATCAAGGTCTTCCTCATTGTCACTGCTCTTCCACTTTACCCAGCATGACGTCCTTTCCACGAACTGAGCTCTCTTGATAACATGTCCAACACACGAGAAACCTTCTGACTGTACTTCTTCCAAGACAGATCTGCTTGTTCTTCTGATGGTCTATGGTACTTTCAACACGCTCACCAGCACCAAAATCCAAAATATTGTTTGTAGTGTTTGAAAAACAAACCAGAGTTTAGTAAAAAGGTCTGCCTTGAGCATTATACCCTTTTAAGATCTACCCAAGTGAAATCAAACGGAGGAAGGTGACTCAAAAGGTTAGAGCTAGGAACTGTTAGGGGCAGTAAATTACGTTAAGGAAGAACCACTCAGAACAGGAGGGTGAGAATGGCTGCCCCACTCCAACCGCGCAAGCAGAAACCGCTGAATCTGTGCATGCCTTGCTGCGAAACAAGATACAAGAAATCCCAAGCTTACGAACTTTTGACTTCAGGACAACTCATACTTGCCCTCTGATGTTAAATTTACCTTCACTTTGAAAAAAACAAAATCAAAAATAAAAGACGAAACCAACCCCTACGCACAACCAATTCTGCATCACAATCACCTTTACTTCCTGCACATGCAGCTCTTAAAACATCACACCAAAAACAAAACCCCAAATTAAACCCACTGCCATCAAATTGACTCAGACTCAAGGAGGCCCACTGGGGCAGAAATGAACTGCTCTTCAGGATCCAAGACTGCATGTAAACCTTTAGGAGAGAAGATAATCTCTTCTTTCTTCCCCAGAGCAGGTGGTGGACTTAAATAGCCACTGACCTTACGGTTTGTAGTTCAGCACTTGACCTACTGCACAACCAGACTAAACTAAGGCTAAATAAGAACCCACTGGAACCCTGTTCCAATTTAGCTACAAATTCAACTTAAAGGCACACTTAGGAACAGAACTCTTGCAATCCAGCAGCTGACTGCAAGTAAAAATTAAGGTGGGGGGGGGGGAGAATCAGTCTTTTGACTTCATAAACTTGCATAGGAAAAAAATACATTGTTTTCTCATTCCAAGAATATGTTGGGAGCTTTCATCCTTGTTACACACAATGTACTTTGAAAACCCAAAATAATACTTTTTACTCTAAATATTTGGAAGGCCGAAGTATATATTTTTCCTCATCCCAAGAATGTATTATACACACTTAAGATGTACTTAATTTTTGACAAGAGTGCTTATTCCATTCAATGGAGGGAAAGAAGAGTCTCTATTCAACAAATAGTGCTGGGAAAACTGGACTTGCATATGCAGAAAATTGAAACAGGGTCCTTAATTCACACCATACACACGTACAAAAAATTTTTTTCAAAGTGGATTAAGAACCTGAGGATGCAAACTAAATCCATATATTTCTTAGAATAAGCAGTACAATGCAGTCAGAACGAACTTTCAACAATAGATTATCTAATACAATGACAAGCACCAAGAGCAAAAGACAAAATGAGACCTCATAAAAATGTAAAACTTTTATGTATAAAGACTTCCACAAGGTGAACAGAAAACGAATTTAAATAATAACTTTATAAGACAATCATTTGATAAGAACCTACCAACAAAAATACATACCAAGCTGCTGCAACTTCAGAACATGCCCACCCAGTCATACAATGGACAGAGGACTGGACCACATATCTGACCAGAGGACACTCACACAGCCACCAAACACCTGGAAACTTGCGGTGTCATCACAGCCATCCGAGAGATGCACATCTGAACTAGTCAGATTTCAGGTCACTCCAACAAGATGGTAAGGTTTGTTTTACAAAAGTACATGTTGGTGAGGATGTGGGGAAATTAGAACACTTTCTTACCCATTGATGGTGGGAATGTAAAATGGGACGGCTGCGGTGGTACAGCGAATGGTGATTCCTCAAAAGCCCGAACGACTGGATGACCAGCAATGCACTCCTCGATATCTACCTCAAAGACCTGAAGCAGACTCAGAAGGAGACCTGCACAGCAACGCTCACCGCACACACTCACAGGAGCCAGCGCCTCACTGCCCACCACAGATCCAGGGAAAACAGAAGAATGCGAATAAACACAATGGAATACCACTCCGCCACTAGGAGAAGTGGCCTCGAGACGCGCTGCTGAAAAAAAAGAAAGCAAACATGCTGAGTGGAATATGCCCATCAGAAAGGACAAATACTGTGTGGCCTCGTTACATAAAAAAGCAGCAAATGTAGAGGAACAGGAGCTTATTAGTGGTTACCAGGGAGGGAAGAGAGCCGTGGGTGTTTGAAAGCACCAGTCGCTCCTCGGGGAAGAACAAGGCTTTCAGCAGCTCAGGGGCAGTGCTACCTGGTCCTAGAGTCACGGTCAGTTGGAAGCAACTTGAGGGCAGAGAGAGGAGGAAGAAGGGAGAAGAGAGCTACCAGTGATTTAAAAGTCAAATTAACAGGTAGCATTGTACAGCGCTTATTGTAATTGACATCCGTAAGTTGTGCACCTGTAAAAAGTTGAATTGGCCAAAGTTGTGCAACAGGCACTTTTATAACACAAGAGCAGCAGCTGCTGCAGCTGGTTTATGTGGGACTGGGGTCCTTGGTTTAAGACGGGTGACAAACTGGCAGCCCGCGGACCGCATGTGGCCCCCGAGATGATTGTTTGTGGCCTGTAATGCTCAGAAATACAATGAAAGTAGAAAAAATTGTTATGGAGAAAATCGAGCTTAGGGGAGACTGAGGCAATACCATACACACAATTCCCTCGTTAACCCTTAACTACTGAAGACGAGTCTACACGTGGCCCAGTGCCTTTCCTGGGAGCATGCGCTGACTCAGTTCCGGCGACGTTTGGAAGCAATTATGTCTGCCACTCTCAGTGTCACGTCACGTAAACAGATCCCAATAGCGAAAGGTTAAAAAGAGCACTCTGGGTTGTGCTGTTAGGAATCATACCTAGCGGCAGCGCTAGGTAACATTTTTAGAGGGAAGCCATTACGATTGGGCATCACATTTGTCAGCTATCCAACATTTTGTGTTTTATTAGTTACTCTGTTATATTTTCTAGTCATGACATAAGAGGCAAGTGAAAACTAGTAGGAAGAAAGCGCTGGCAAGTTTCGGGTAAAAAGAATAGTTTTATAAATACATTAAATAAGATAAATGTTTAAATAAAACACTTATGTAATGTTATTAATCCTATTCATATTCCTGAATCCTCACTTCAAAATACAAATTTAACAAAATTTGTAAATGTGAGGAGGCCCGCGTGAATCTTGCCTGTTGCACCAAATGGTCCGCGTTTTAATTGAGTTTGACACCCTGGTTTACAACATTAAGCTCCCAAATTTATTTGGCCGACGCCCCTCCTTGTCAGAAGAGAAACATTTTACTCAGCACCTCCCTGGCAATTAAAAACGCTTGTACTGCAGCCCATAATCCAGGATAGAGTGAAGGTATCTGCTTTTGCAGCCCCCTGGTTTGTTTCAGTGCCCCTCTAGGGGGCAGTATCACCCACCCTGGGAAACACTGGTTTAGAGGTTTAGGGTCATCCTAGTTACTTGGCACAACTGAAGCACTTCTGTTCTACCCCTAGTTCACTGGGCAGTGCCCGGTATCTTAAAAGCTTGCAAGGGGCTTTCCGTGGCACGACTGATCTCTATACACCTGAAGCAAAAGAGGAAGACGGAACGTGGAATAGGTGGTTCATTGTCTCCACAAAAAACTGTCTCCCAGGGCAAGATATGACAAAATAACAATTTATAAACTATCAAGGGCTCATGAGGGAGGGGAGAGCGGGGAGGGAGGGGAAAAATGAGGACCTAATGCCGGGGGCTTAAGTGGAGAGGAAATGTTTTGAGAATGATGAGGGAAACAAATGTACAAATGTGCTTGACACAATGGATGGATGGATGGATTGTGATAAGAGTTGTACCAGCCCCCAATAAACTGATTTTTAATTAATTAACTAATTAATTAATTAATGTTAAAAACCTGTCTCCTTTTCCCCAAGAACAGAATAACTGTACGGTGCCTGGCTACCATTACTGAAGATTCTGATCAAAGATTCCACAGCAGAATCTTTATCAAAAGCAAGAAAATGCAACTCAGGATTTAAAATGTTCATGGGCTTAGACTTTCTGGGGAACCCCCTAAAACTACTGCTCTGAGATCATCCTGAAACCTTAAACCAAAAATGTGCCCTGAAGTTTGCATCAAACTAAACAATAGTTTGACTAGTCAAAGGGAGGGGGGGTGCTCTGCCTTCAGCATTATCTACTTAGAACCATCTTTACAAACCAACAACAGCAACCCACAAGGTCGGCAAGAACCATAGGGAGGTCAGCCAAGGGAGAATACGTGAGAAAAGGGGGTGAGAACTGGTGCAGCAGTCAAGGAATGGTGTCACTGTCACTGACCGCTACCGGGTCGCAATGCCGGATGAGTGTGTGGTTTGCTAGGCATACTCTCAACAACAAAACGGGTCAATTTTAAGGAGGAAAACATAAAAAAGAATGTGATGTGTGCTTACACATTCATGTTACACAAAATGTACTTTGAAAATCAAAAATACTCTTGACTTCATGCTTACAAACAACAGGAGACCTGGAAGTACACTTCTGTTTCCTTCACACACATAGACAGATACTTGTAACTGTTTTCCATCTGAACTGATGCATCTTATTCAGTCTGTGTCACAAGCGTTGTCCACTAAATAAGTAATACAAAGTTTAATATTTATTGATCACTACGTGCTAGGCACATGTCTACATGTTTTATATTAATTCCTTCAACCTGCACAGTAACCTCTTGAGGTCACTGCAATTATTCTCTCGATTTTACGGATGGAGTAGGTTAAGATGCAAAGAGGTAAGTGACTTGGTCAAAGTGAGACATCAAGGCCCAGCCTGCTTCCAGAGACCTGGCTTTTAACCACATGTC
>NW_022103915.1:34541021-34562972 GCF_000313985.2 Echinops telfairi
AGCCTCCATGGGGTGATTTGCTGACCTCAGCTCTAAAGGAAAAATCCTCTGCTTCTCTAACCAGTAAACCAAGCAAAAGGCCATCGAGCACTTCTCCCTTGTGTGTGCCAAAGCCGTCCATCCCATGTGCAAACGTCTAACTCCCATTGGCACCAGTTTCATCCCACTGTGAAACCAAGTACCAACAGCCAACTCAAGCCAGGAATTGCTTGTCCATAGCGTACACCATTAAAACCCTACCACATCCAGGAATGAAACTGTGACAGCAACTTCTGCCTTGCTTGCACGCCAAGCAAAACAATCACAAGCAATTTTGAAAAGTAGCTAGTCTTACAAGTTTTTTGGCAAAAGTATATGGTATATCTGCTTCTTACTACAAGAAACTAATTTCAAATAATGCCTTATTCGTTTATTATTTACTGACTTGTAAATAATACTGGTTTATTTTGGGTGTTTCTCATTTTACTATCTGACATCTTCAGTGCAGGAAGCTAAGGACTGGAGGAGGGTCCTGTCATTATAATCACGTAAAAAACACAAACAGACACGGTTTGTATTTGAAAGTAGGTAAATTTTAAGAAAATCATAGGAAGTTAAAAAAATTTAAATCGATCTTTCAAAATAAATACCCATTCAGAGGTTAACATTTCTCCTTTAAGATTGGGGGGGGGGTACTTAAATTAATACTTTCTTCCAACTGTTTAGCTATAAATGTATAGCTAATACAATTGTCACTTCCCTGAGGTCATCAATCTTTGCTGGGAGCTATGACAAAAAGAAGAGTAAATTGTTTATAAGATCAAAATACTGAATTAATCCAGATTACTATTTTAAAACCCATGCTTCTTACTTACGTAATTTGAGGGTTTTGACTTGGCAACTAGCAAGGTGTAAAAAACGGTGCTTTTAGGAAGCTGCAAAAGAAACAATCACTAACAGAAAAACTGAACTCAATTTTTTTCTTAAAGTTTCTGTCTGCTCTACCAATCTCTAGCAAAACAGAGGTAAAAATTAAATGATTGTATGTAAAGTTATCTAGCAAATGATTTGTAAAAAACTTCTACAAGTAACCCTGTAACTCACAGAGGCAACCTCCTCTCCTTACACATCCTGACAGAAAAATCTTTCACCTTCTTCCCTAGAAAAGATAAATGGATAAGCAGGGTCCAGTTCCCTATCTGTGCTACCGTTCACATTTGACATATGAAAAGACTATTGGTAGAAAGGGAAGAAGGTTTTAATAACCAAAACGGCATACATTTAAGTGCCTAAAAATTACAAGAAACAAAGCCACACGAGGTCTATAAATCCAACTACATATAGGTCAACCGATTTCCTCTTAATAGACTACAACTGCACTAAGAGCAACTGGTTTACAAATAAACTGTCATCATGTAACCCTATCTATAGGTCGGTCCTGGTAGTGTAGGTTGCACGCTGGCCTGCAAACTCCAAGATCAGCAGTTTGAAACCCAGGCGGTTCTGCTGTGTCCTACAGGGTCATTTTGAGTAGGAATTAACTTGAAGGAAGTGAGCTTTTTATTTGCTTTTCAGTTATTGGATGTGTTGAAATTGTTTCTGTTAAAATTAAAGTACAGTGAACCCTCGTTTATCGCGGTTAATCGGTTCTAGACCCTACCGTGATAAATGAAATTCCACGAAGTAGGATTCCTTATTTGTAAATCAAATATTTTCGTAGTTAGAGCATAGAGGACATGAAAAAACACCCTTAGTCACCATTACACTCGTATTACCCAATTTATTAAACGAAAAAGGGAAAATACAGTAAAACATTTTGGACGTTACAATTATCATTTATTATTTATTATATTATTTATGGCATCAAGCATGTACAGTATGAGCCAATCAGTGGCAGTAATGACAAAGCATGCGCTGTTACACAAAAACCGTGATAGAGTGAAGCCACGGAAGTCGAAGCGCGAAGTGGCGAGGGTTCACTGTACCTATCTCTAAGTTATCCCAGCTGTTATGCAACCAACCTTAACATGTCAGAACTTATTTGTGCATCCAAAAGTCGTTGGTACAGGTCTGTCTTTCTAGAGACTAGACTCCATTCTTGACCAAAATGTGCCCAAAGTAAAATCTGAAGGAACAAGCACATAACGAGAAACACAAGTGTTTTGACTTACATCTTTCTCTGAGTAAACAAACCCAGGTGGGATGCACTATGAGAAGAACCACATCCATCCTTTCAGAAACTGGTAACTTGGCATTGTGGTGTATAAACCACTCTTTCATGAGATCAATCAGTTTTATTAATCCCTGAATAACTGCTAAAAGTGGAATTTCTACATAAGAGACCCCGAATTTGTCTTATTAAATCCAAATTAAAAAAGCTTGACCTGTTTTTCATTTCATTTGCATCTGGTATGTTCTACTGAAACAACGATCTCAGAGTTTATACTAAGAGAAAGCAAGCACTCTTTAATAAGCTCTGTCAACATGACTTACCGGTAGTTTATTCCTTTCACTAAACAGTACCTCCCAAAAGGCAAAGGCAAAGTATAGCCAATGGAGAGTAGGAAAATACTTTTAAAACAATTAATTTCTTCTTTGACTGATTAACTACTCTTACAAATACAATCATAAAATAGCAACATAAAAAAACTCAAATTTAAGGCTTTAAAAAATTTATTAACAAATTTACTGATTCAGAGGAAAACCAAATTCTTATGATCAAGTAAACTTAAAATTTTAAATAAAGAAAATAAAGTACACACAAAAGCTTATCAAGTTATTCTTTTACTGTACTCTGCTATAGTTCACACTAAAATGTAATGGAATCAATTATTAGTTGAGATTTGACATCAGAATGAAAATCCTAAGATTTGTAAGCTAAAAGGAATATATTAGCTCTGATATCTGTCTTGCCAGAACTCATATAGCGTTTCCATCACATCTGTTCTGAGCTCACTCAATTTTCTGTAAACAGAATGATGGCATTGAGCGCTATATACGCACATTTCTCCCGTTAAAAGGAATAGTGCTAACATTAGGCACTATATCACACTATATACTCAAGATTAAGTAAATGGCAAAGTTCCCTAACTGGGAGGCAGGAAAAAGGAACAAAGAGCAATGCATACCCAACATCCACATTTCCTCACTTTCCATAAAGACAGCTTAGGGATAAACACCTAGGAGCGATATTCATTCATTCAACACCCATTTATCCCCCATTGCCATGAAGCCAACTCCAACTCCAAGGAAGCCTGCTCCACAGGGTTTCAAAGGCCGCGACCCTTACAGAAACAGACTGTCACGGAGCAGCCATTGAGTTTGAGTCACCGACCGTTCAGTGAGCAGCTGAGCACGGAACCACCACGATACCAGGGCTCCTTCAATGTATATTTACTCAACACCTACGTTTCAGACACTCTCTAAGGAATGGTACTATAGCAATAAACAAAACAGGCTCCTTTCTCACGCTCAGAGCCTGGGATAATTTAGTTTTACCCCTACCAGTAATACCATCATCCTAATTTTGTTGTTTTTGAGTGGCGGCAAGTCAATTCTGACTCATAGTCTCCCACATGACAGAGACCTGCCCCATGGGGTTTTCTTGGCCATGTCATTTCTTTCTCTTGTGGAACAACTAGGTGGGTTTGAACCCCCAACCTTTTGGTTAGCAGCTGCATGCATGACAGTGGTGCCGCCAGGACTCCTTATTTATCATATGATTAGACTGAGGCTATTAAGTCCTTTGCCTGCACCTGGTGCTAGAAACAGGGTTCATACCTACAAAGTCTGATTCCCAAATCTGAGTCTTTAACCACTATACCAGATAGTTTCCCCTGCCTTCTAAGAGGCCTTTTTAGACATCTGTTTTCCTAATGCCACCATCTTCCCTGATAGAAGCGGCCCTGGTGGCATAGTAGTTACATCTTGGGTTACTAACCCCAAGGTCAGTAGTTCAAAACCACCTGTCTCTCTGAGGGACAAAGTTGAGGCTTTCCACTCCCATAAAGAGTTACAGTCTGGGAAACCCACAGGGGAAGTTCTAGCCTATTCTACAGGGTCACTATGAGTTGGAATCGACTGAATGGCAGGGAGTCCCTGTAAGAGGTTTTAATACAACAAATTTACTGTATATCTGTATGTAATACGGTCAAAAGCTCCATGAGAAAAATGAAAATAAAAAGGGAATTCTTCTATTAACTTTCTGAAGCCCTTCATAGATGTATTTATGTAATTTACACCTAATAAGGACTCCCACCCCCAAGACAATTTTCACTCTCCTGGGGGCAATAACCCACCTATCAAGATTCATGCTCCACGGCACGTGGTCTCAACCTCCTTGTTCACATTCAGAAAATCCTTTGCTGGGCAAGCCGCCCTGTATATGCAGGATCCCTGCCCCTACCATCCTGAAGCCAATGGCATCACCCTTCCAAGGTCAGGTTAAGCCCTTGAAATATGCAGCTAAGGTAGCAGCGAGTGCCTCTGTTGCCACTCTTCCTATATTCAAGTTTTGGTTTTGGGTAATTGGACAGACAGTATTGGATATAAAGACAGGCAGAAAAGAGCCAACCCCACATTAAACCAATAAGCAAAGGCACTTTAAAGTTTAATAAAGGCCTGTGATACTTCTGCCTACTCCTCCCTCCCTCTCCAAAAGGATGGCTGAGGCCAGGGTTGCACTTTAAAGCCATGAGAGCGAGCACGGGGCT
Source organism: Echinops telfairi (assembly GCF_000313985.2). NCBI lineage: Eukaryota > Metazoa > Chordata > Mammalia > Afrosoricida > Tenrecidae > Echinops > Echinops telfairi. The sequence goes on from NW_022103915.1 coordinate 34,545,713, forward strand.
TGATCATGGGCTTCCACTGCGCTCACGTAAGATGCAGGGCAAGAAGGGGAGCAGAGATGAAGGATATCATTAGGTGACGATGGGAATGACAGCTCTGGGAGTTCTAGACTCAGAACACACTGAAAAGGATCAGGGGACAGTTCATCTCAAACCCACCCAGGACTTCTGGAGCAGTTTAATCAGGAGGAAGCATCTGCACAACTGTGCAGAGGAGGACAGCACGCAGGTAGGTGGTGCTTAAGTCTAAGGGAAGAAAGGGCGGTAGCCATCTGCCTAACGCTGAGCCAGAGATTAACCTCCAGGTGCCTCTGTTTCCCTACCTGTAAAATGGAGATAGCAATAGTATCTTCATTCCATGGGGCTATGATGAAAACTAGACGAGAAACCTTTACAGTGGATAGTGCATGGCACCCAACTGTGCAATAAGCATTTGCCGTTTGAAGACTGTTTAAGCAATACAGTGACAAAAATAAGACAAGCAAACAAAAAGGTCTCTGAGTAGACACATTGGAGGAACCAAAAGATGAGCTAGAGAAGAAGAACAGATGAGACCTCGGAGATCTCGGCCTATACGGAGGCAACTAACAGTCTGATATCAAACGGGAGAAGTCACTGGAAAATGAAGAGTGCAATACTTCCACAACACAGTTAAGGAAAAATCCAATATTTTCAAACCAAGTCCCAGGGAGGGAAGGTGCTTGAGGGTAAAACATTAGGATTCCACTGTAGGTGGAACCTAGGCAACAGTCACCAGATTTTCAGCATTATTTAATAGAGCTACATTAAGTTTTATGCAAAGCAACCATACTAAAGGAATAAATATAAATATAAAGGTATAAATATTTGAAAGTGTAATGGTTATTTATAGACACATAGTTACTTATCTGGGGAAAAAACAACACTGAAAATCAACAGAAAAATTAGAGCGAATAAGCTAATTTTGTAAGGTGAAAAGTTAAAAAAATCAATAGTGAAAATCAATCATTTGGCTAGAACCCTGCAAGAGAAAAATGTTAAAAACTAAAAAATCGAAATATAAAATATGAGCTCTAGTTAATAATGACTTAGTCATACTGTTGGTTAGTTTAGACAACTCGACCTTGGGGATAGGGAGGACAGGTGTCAAAACACACATGCCCGGGATCTACCCCCAGACTCTCGCTTTATTAAGGTGGAGCAGATGGGGCCCCAAGGAAGCGAATGCCCAGCTATTATGATTTTTAAATCGAATGATAAAAGCAACGGTAGCTCTGCCTTGTGTGCTGTCTATGTGGAAAGACTGTGCAATTTGGTCCAGTACTTCCCAGTACTAGACACACACTAGTAAAGAACTTCTAATGTCCTTCCAAAGAAGATGAGTGACTGCCTTAGTAATCAGAGAGGCAGACAAGACAGACAGACAGATTTAAGATGATGTCGACATGACAATTTCATCACAAGCACTTTCTCTTGCTGCATGTATAGCTTTTAAACCACTGACGAGGCTATGAAAAGCCCTTTCCTTCCACTAAAGCAAGGCTACATATGAGCCTACATATCTACAAAAGCAACTAAAGAAACAGGAATGAAACTCATGCCAAAGACCAGATATGGTGCAATGTAAAATTCCTAAGGCATATTAAGGGGAAAAGATGAAGCTTTCTACTCTCAATATGAGTCAGAATCAAGTTGATGACAGCGAGCTTGGCTTTTCAGTTTTAAGCCATATCGAACCAAAATACCAAAACCACAGCCACTGAGTCCATTCTGACTCATAGTGACCCTTCAAAGGGTTTCCAAGACTGTAAATCTTTTTTTTTTATTATTAAAAGATCATTTTATTGGGAGCTCTTATACCTCTTACTACAATCCATACATCCATTTTATCAGGCATATTTGTACATATGTTGCCATCATTCTTTGCGAGACATTTACTTTCTATTGAGCCCTTGGATCAGCTCCTCTTTCACCCCCCCATGACCCCTTAATACCTTCCTAACTCACAACCCTTTAATACAGTTCCTCATGTGGTGACCCCCAATCATAAAATTATTTTTGTTGCTACTTCATCACTGTAAGTTTGCTACTGTTATGACTCAGGTGACCCCTGTGAAATGGTAGTTCAACCCCCCAAAGGGTCATGACCCACAGGTTGAGAACCACTGCCTTAATAGATTATAAGTTATTTTCATATCTCACACTGACCGCTGTCTCCCTTCCCCTAGACTGTAAATCTTTAGAGCAGCAAACAGCCTCATCCAATATATGTGTTACTTTTAAATTAAGATTTCAGTACTAACATGCTCCCAAAACAGCCCGCGCAAACATCATTTGGCCTTTTCCATAGGGTCATCCATAATGTGGATTGTTGAAAAATAAATAGTACGCTACTGAGTATAAATGAGAGTTGACTTATTAGGTTTTACTTAATTGTTTCTTGTACATCATTTAACAATTCCAGGTACATACTGGGAACAGTAATATTGTGGGCATACATAACATTCTGAGAAGTTAAAAAATAATCCAGTGAGGAATCCTTATTATGTTTAATATATTATAATAAAGCACTTGACAGCATAATAAAGTACTTTTGATCACTACATCTACTTTTTTATCTACTCTTATAATAAACCATCTTTTCCCACAACAAAGATACATTTACCTGTTGGGAAGGTTAAGGACATGTTTTTCCAATACAAATAATAAACTTCCTAAGAGTCCCATTGTAAGGCCTCAGTGCCCAGCTGACTGTAAATATTCTGAATGAATTACCCTCCGTGTAAAATATTCTAGGAAATAATTGCATTCTCTTTCCGATTCCTGACCATTCTATGACACATAAGGGATTCATCATATTCTACCCTGTCACATGGCGTTGTACATGTCTCATGCCTCGATTTTATAAATTAGGGAAAATGCCAGTGCATAGGAAGCCAAGAGATTGGGAGTCGAGTGTCTATTGTGCCCCGGATGCGGTCTAAAGTTTTTCTTATCTTCAGAATTATGTCACTTGACATGATTCCTCACGTGAGATTCTCAGAATACTATGTGAGATTCTTCTATTTTACAAGACACTAACATAGGTTACTGATCAATGTATAATGCAAAGATTATTCAGAATGTTCTTTTTGGTCCACCCAAAATGTAGCCATCAGAGGTATAAAACCTTTAAACTAATACTTCTTATGAAGCATTTGAAAAAATTGCTATGAATTAGGTAATTCATCAGAGAAGAGAATCGTAGAATGCCAATAAGCTACAAGCAGGAATAATGCCAAGCAGGCAGAAAACTGTAAGAAAAACAAACAAACTATGAAAGAAGATGATACTTCATGCAACACAGTCTTCAGAATTGGCTCCGGGAGCAGAAGTGGAGAAACTGGGGAAAATCCAGGTAAAACGTGTCATTTAGTTAACAGTACTGCACCAATGTTAATGTGATCTTCCTAACTACCATGGTTATGTAAGACGTCCGCCGTCCAGGAAGCTGGGTGGAGGGGATATGAGAACTCTGTACTATCTCTACAACTCTTCTGCGAATCTAAAATTATTCCAAAGTAACGAGCTGTAGAGAAACAATTAAGGTGCGATGGCTGGATCTGTTCAGTTTATGTCTAGACAACACTTCAGGGTGAGGAGGGGGAGGAAAAGAAAAACAGCCAGATGCATGATTCAAGCTGTTCTACTTGTGACTAATCGTCCTGCCTATTCTGAGGACAGCTGGCCCTTAGGTTCTGATTTACACAAAACTCTACGGAACAGGACTCCCCGCTTCTCCTTCAGACCTCAAAAGGATTGCTTGCTTCTTGGGTTATTATTCTTATAACACAAAGCAACTGAGAATAGTGCCCAAAGTGCAAGACAACTGCTCAGGTTCCAATAACAAAAAACAAAACAAAACAAAAAACAACAAGCTCGTCGCCATCGAGTCGATGCCAAAGCACAGCAACCCTACAGGACAAGGGAAATCTGCTCCCGTGAGTCTCCAAGGCTGTAAGACTTTACAGGAGTACAAAAGCCTCGTCCTTCTCCCAAGGAGCAGCTGGTGCTTTCGAACGGCTAACCTTCCAATTAGCAGTCCAATGTGTAACCAATACACTAAGCGGGCTCCTAGTCACAAAAAGGAGGGAAAAACTGAATGGTTTTACAATTCTACCAAAGCAGGAATTGAATCAACTTCCAGGAGACTAGCAGTTACTTCTTTCATTGTGACTTGGTCAAATTCATCTTTATGCCCCCAAACCCAACAGCAGTAAAATCTACAGAATACCGTATTCCTTATGATCGTCCCTTTTCCATACCATTGCTTTTGCTACTTCTAGGCAACTCTCCTCACCAAATAACTTTCCACCCTATCCAGCCATACACAAGACACATGAAAGCCATCTGATTTAACATAGATCAAATCTTCACTTAAAGAACTGTCTCTCGATTGGCCATCCCCTCATTAAAGGGTCACAAGGAAGCCAGGGTGCAGTATAGCACTGACAAAACACACAACAGTCCCGTAGTTCTTAATGCTTCCTCCCCCTTTCCTCCCCCCGCCCCCACTATCATGACCCCACTTCTACCTTACAAATCCAACTAGACCAGAACATGGACACTGGTACAGCTCAGAGCTCTGACACAGGAAATTAAGGACAGATAAACCACTCAAGCACAGTAATGGGAGTAGCAATGCCATGAAGGAAGCAGAAGGTGGGGGAGAAAGGGGGAACTGATGGCAATGATCAATAACTCCCCCACCCCACCCCTACCCAGGGTGACAAACAACAGAAACATGGGTGAAGGGAGAGAGCAGACAGTGTAAGACATGAAAATAATAATAGTTTATAATTTATCAAGGGTTTATGAGGGGGGGACGGGAGAAAAAAACGAGCTGATACACCAAGGGCTCAAGTAGAAAAATGTTTTGAAAAGGATGCTGGCAACATATGTATAAATGTGCTTAATACACAGGATGTATGGATTGTTAGAAGAACTGTAAGACCCCCAATAAAATGATTTATTAAAAATTTTTTCAATGTCCCTGCTTATTTATCAGTTGCCTGCTGTGGAAATTATGTAGCTACAAATAATAAGAAAAATAGATCGAAGTGGTTACATAATACAAGTGTGATATGGTAAACTTCCTTAATTTGAATTTGCACTAAGAAAAAAATGAACTGCAAAGTACCTTAAAATAAATTCTGCCTATGATCCAAATCAAAGTATCCCTAAAATGGTTTTATCCAACATTCTATTGAATAAGACATGTGTAGTCATAACAACACCCTGATTTGCTATGTCATAGGTGGAGGCTGAAAGACAAGGACTCTCAATAATCTTAATACGAAGCTAAATCACGGTTATGTTTCTAGAGGACAATTTGACATTTTTAACCCTTGTTGTGCTTTTTTTTTTTTTTTTTTTAAGGAGATCTGATGGTACACTGCTGGGGGGGAAAGGGGCGTGGGAGGCTTCCTACTCCCATAAAGAATTAGTCTTAGAAACCCACCGGAGCAGTCCTACCTCCTCCTACAGGATTGCTCCTCATTGGAATCAACTCAGAGGCAGTGAGTTTGCAGGGGGTAGGCGGTGCAGATGGTTAAGCCCACAGCTGTGAAACAAAAGGTGGTGGTTCCAACCTACCTGCTGCTGAGGGAGACCGCGGTGGCAGTGCGCATCCGCGAAGGTAGACAGCCTTGGAAATCCTGTGGGGCAGTCTACGCTGCCCTCCTATGGGGCAGAATCAAGTGGACATTGGGTTTGGGTTTTCAGTTGGGCTTCTCTTCAAAATAATGTCTTTGGCTTCTATAAGAAGTTCCTTTCTTGATTTTGTTTTTTTTCCCTTCCTTCCTTTGCTGATTTTTAAGTGTTTGGGGGCCTTAGAGTTCTGTCCACGGCCGTTTTCTTTTCAAGGAGTTATGCTATCTCCTCAGGAGGTCTTACCTACTCTGTGGTTTGTTGTTAACTTCTAGGTAAACTTTCCCCCAGAATTCCTTCCTGATCGTTCCTCTTTAGCCCTCTGAAGTGTGTTCTCCACTAGGAAGAACCAAACCCCCACTACCACTCAGTACATGCTCAGCAAACTTTTGAGACAGAGGAGCCAAAAATATATTTTTGGGGGGCATTTAGTGATATTTGTTAGGTATTAATAATTAGTTAATACTTGTTGAGCATAATAAGAGAGTTTTTTGTTCTTTATTATTTATGTTGTAATCATTTTATTAGGGGCTCATACAACTCCTATCATAATCCATACATACATCAATTGTGTAAAGCACATTTGTACATTCATTGCCCTCATCATTCTCAAAACATTTACTCTCCACTTAAGCCCTTGGCATCAGCTCCTCATTTTTCCCCTCCCTCCCCGTGTCCCTCTCTCTCATGAACCCTTCATAATTTATAAATTATGATTTTGTCATATCTTACACTGTCCAACGTCTCCCTTCACCCACTTTTCTGTTGTCCGTCCCCCAAGGAAGAAGTTATATGTGTAGATCCCTGTAATCGGTTTCCCCTTTCCACCCCACCCTCCCTCCACTAACAAGATATTTTTACAAATGAAATCATTACCTGAGTAATAAAAACGTTTGAAATTTTTTAATTTTACTTCAGAGTCGTTGCAATGTGCCGAGCCCCGATCTAGTGGAATCTGACTCAGGGACCCTGCACAGGGTGTCTGAGGCTGTAAATCTTAATGGGAACAGATAGTTTCATCTTCCTCCCACAGAGTGATTAGCGGGTTTGAACTGCCCATCTTGGGATTAGCAGTTCAAAGCTTACCCAGCTGCACCATCACGGCTCTTTGGGGTCTGAAGGGTGCCCTCAAAATTGCCCAGCAACCCTACCATCTTGCTAGTTCATTCACTTTCCCATTCTCCAAAATCAATTATGTATTTCGCAGGTTGGGGACTCTCCAAACTTTGAATATAGCCCTCCCCACCTCCCCACTCATGTGTAAGAGAACCACTCACTTTGTACTTCATAGAGAACATATAAATCCTAACAGAGACTACCTCAACTTTACCATAAACTGTTAAACCTCCCTCAAGCAGCATTCACCCTTACCACCTGTGTCTCCCCAAGGATGACAAGGCAAGCAATTCTTTACGGGAGTACACGCTTGCTGGACCACAATCCTGTCTTTTTCTCAAGAATCCAGCATGATCATTTACCAATTTCTCATTCTCTCATTCATAATTTTTCTCAATGATCCACATAATGTTTGTAAGATGAATGATTATTTATCAAAGGTAAATATCGTTATCTTTTTATCTAATGGGCTCACTTTCAGGAATTTATACAAAGGGTTGGATCAAAGATTTAACTTCCAAGAACAGTCACACTAGCGTTTCCTATAATAGCTAAAAACTGGAACCAACCTATTTCTTAAATTTCTCCTCTTTTATTTATCTATAATTTCTGATTTATTATATATAAATGAGACAAATGTTTCTCCTGTACTGACAAAACAGAAAAAGCTTACTACTGAGCAAAAAGAAAATATCAGTGGCACTGAGTCGATTTTGACTTACAGCAACCCTGCAGAACAGGGTAGAACTGTCTTTGTGAGTTTCCAAGACTGTAAATCTTAACAGGAGCAGAAAACCTCGTCTTTCTCCTGCGGTCCAGCTGGCGGTTTTTCACTGTGGACCTTGCCATTACAGCAGCCAACCTCATAACCCACTATTGTCACCAGGGTAGCTTGAGCAAAAAAACAACCAAAAAAAGTACAGTATAATATTACAAAAATTGAAAATGAGGATGAAGCATTTCATTTTAATAAACTTATTTTAAACTAAAAAACGATCTTATTTGGAAAAAAATTTTGACATTCAAAAACCTTTCCAATTTCTTTAAGTTCTGATAAAGCACACATTCATGTTGCAGCAGCACCTTTATACCTAATAGCCCCAAACAGATAGACCCTCCCCTACAGGAGAATGGATACGGATGGAACGGTGGCATGGTCATACACAGGGGGACTAAACATCAGTAAAAAGAAACAAGCTTCTGATAGTCACAACATGGATGAATTGGGAAAATACTATGCTGAATGAAAAATGGATTATACAATGTATATGCTATTTTTTTTCCCATTAAAAATATGCCTTCAAGCCAAGAAGACAGCCAGGCCTCTTTTTGGTAAGCTGAAACCAATCTCGCTGCCATGGAGTTAATGCAGATTCATAATGACCCCCCGTTGATTTCCCAGACAGTAACTGTTTATGGGAGTAGAAAGCCCAGTCTTTCTCCCGTGGAGCTGCTGGTGGCTTTTAAGTGCTGACCAAGCAGACCACAGTCCAATGTGTAACCACTACACCACCAGGGCTCCTCCCACTGGTATCACCAGTGGTTTATAATTGTGTCTAATAATCTAAACGTTTGTGGTTCAAACCTATCCAGCTGCTACACGGGAGAAAGGCCTAGCAATCTGCTCCGGTAAAGATGCCAGCTAGCCAACAAAACCCTACAGAACAGTTCTACTCGAACAAAGGCAGGATCCATAAGTGGCATATCTTACATGATTCCACTTACACTACGGTCTAGAACAGGATAAAATAAATGATGAAAGAAAACAATCAGAATGGCTGGGGCGGGGGCGGGACTGCAAACTATAGATGAAACTTTCTAGGGTGACATTAATGTTCCACAACATGACACAGGGGTGTTTATCAGACCTTACTGAATGGTTCACTTAAAGAGCTGTGATCTCTAGTTAATGAAATACATGTGCAAGTGTTTAGAGGTGGTCTGGTACTAATGCCTGTTATTTACTTTAATAAACATCCCTCCCTGAGAAAACATGGACTGATAAATAGAGGGATGCGTAGACAGAGATATAATGAAACAAATATAGCAAATGTTAACTCTAAGATCCATAATTCTTCCACTTTTCCCTATGTCTCTATGTCATAATAAAATGTTTGAAAATTAACTTGCAATAAGTTAGAGATGAAAACTATTGACTAAATGCATTGACTCAGAGCCCGGAAAGGAAAAATATCAGCTTTCCTCACTCTTTAAACGATTTAAAACTTCCTGGGGTCTCAAATGACAAAGTATTCCATCTACATGTAAGACACTAAAACATTTAAGGAATCCTCATTTCTGTGCATCCACCGCTTTATTTCCTACAAGCTAATGAACATGGCTGCTCTCTTGCAAACTTCACTAGTAAACCACCTTTGAACAGTGCACCCTTAATTTATCTAGAGTCATTATGTGGAAACAGCTAATTATGTAAATAACTACATTTAAACAAAATATTTTAAAACCCTGGTAAGAAAAGGCCCAGTATTATACATCAAAACAGACCAAAACATTTTAAAACTTGTCCTAAAGGACACAGAAAATACTGTAAGACTAATACTTACAATAATAATAAACACGAAAAGAAAATGTTCTACATTCATTGTGTTAATGACTGCAAATCTTCATGGTATGATTGAATCACTGAACTGTATAATATGTGGAAGAGGTGCCAATAAGTTTGTTAAAAAAAATTCATGAAAAAATGTGATTAAAAGATAAAGGAATTTTTCCAGGAACATTTTGTAGCGCCTTAATATAAGTACATTATTTACAAATAAACTTCAATTCTTTTCAGGGGGGTAAAAAAGAAAATACTCTAACACTAAATCATCACAGGTTTAATCACTGATTTATAATACGCTAACTTTTACGGCATAATTAAAACTTTAGAAATAGTAACTTTAAAATATAAAAGCCACCCCTGCCCCTATATGAAAAGTTTTGTTTTGGTCATCTTTGCAAGTTTTGTTCACACTGATCTTTAAAGTATTTTTTAAACCTTTGGAAAAGAAAACAACAGAGGACAACCAAAAAGAAAAAGTTTAAATCATCACAAATGTTATTTGAATGATTTAGTATCTGAATACAATCGCTGTGAGATTTTAGTATTTGGTTACCGTACCTTATGTATTTATGTGTGTGTGTCACATACATTTATTCATGAATGTGTGTGACCGCACAGAGTTGGACATACAAAAAGTCATATATGCTGCAACTTGAATGTTTTAATAGCTTTTCAAGTGTCATTCTGTATTTGATGTTTCGGTAATATTTTTTTTTTAGTTGTCATGCACTCCAACACAAAACCTAACTCCCAGATCAAATGTGACTCCACCGTAAAACAGAGCATACCACAGTACTGCCCTTATTCCCAACTACCAATTAAGGTGATAAGCCTACACATGTCAGTCAGTAAGTATTGATTCAGTGCCTAAGATCAGTCATGTGTGAGAGCAGGCACGGGACATATACTGCTGAATAAATCAGACGGCGCTCTTCCCCTCAGGGACCAAACTTCTAGGGAATCGAAGGAAATGTTAGCGACAGCAAACATGTAAGCAAATATATAACTATATTGCTTATGACAATCATCATGGAAGAAATGTGTAGGGTATGACATTGACTGTTACCAGGCTAAACCTCTCTGAGGGAATGTCATTTAAAGCCCGCCCTGAAGCATCAGCAGTAACCAGCCTTGCAGAGAGCCGCATTGTAGTACAATGAACAGAACACCACACAAACTACAGACCACGGCAGGATGAGCTTGGGGTTTATTCTAAGTGCAAAAGGAAATCACTGAACGATAGGCAAAAGGGGAAATGCATAAACATACTTATGAAGGTGCTTTAAACAGTGGTGAAAAAGTCCCATTTTGCCACCAATGGTTTTAAGTCCCGTCATGTACCTTTAGCCATATGGAGAAAGAGTTGTAGGGAAACAAGGAACAGAAACTGGAGGTTAAGGTAGCAGTGAGAGAAGATGACATGGACAAATGAAAAAGGGGGTTTGAGATACAGTATTTTGACAAAAGAACTGAAAAGATTTGCTCAGGGAGGAGAGAGGGGTGGTTTGAGCAACTAACATATATGACCCACCATTAACTAAGACTACAAGAACAGGGTGTGATGGCTAATTTCATAACCCCCAGCTGTTCAGGCGAACACTAGTCTAGGTGCTGTCATAGCTACACGGGATAAGATCAGTGAGCCTTGCACAGAACTGATAATGTAATCAAGCACAATCATCTATACGTAATGTGATGTGATCACTTCCATAATGTAGTCTGATGTAATACAACCAGTCAATCAGTTGTACATTCCAGTGTAGGGTGCGATCTTACGGCTAATCACTTTTGAGGTATAAAAATAGCAGACACACGCATCCAGACAGAGCTAGGCAGCCTGCAAGGGCCATGCACAAGTGAATGCAAGCTGAGATCATCATTTCTATACAGATGCCAGAGCTAGGAGGAAGGCTCATAGGAAGAGCTGACTTGGCCTCAAAACCCGGCTTGGGACTTCTAGCCACCAAAAATGAGACCAAATAAATTCTCTTTCTTTAAAGCCAACCACTGCTGCTCTCTCTGTTACAGCAGTATTTGGTACATAAGAAAAGGGACACAAACAGACCGGTTTGGAGTTTGTGTGAGAAGGGGGTGGGAGGAATCAAGAACGATTGTAGCCGGGCTAGCTGTGAGATCCTGTGAGGCAGCCAGGATGGTATGTGGAGGACCTGTGAAGTCAGAGTATAATGGAAAAGTTCCTAAAACTTACCTGGAGTGATCATAAAATATCATCTAATGTGCCACACTACTTACTCCGCATCTACAGAATCAGAATGGGTACCTATCCCTGCACAGGTTCAACCTGTTCAATGAATTCTGATACCTACTAGAATTTGAGAACCAACCACTTAAATAAACAGATTTGAATGTCAGTCACATTTCATCACTGAGGAATGGAACACTTTAGAGAAAACAGTATGTTGAGCAATATGACGAGTAAGAGTTTGACTTTCATAAATATAGAGCTATCTGATCCCCTCCAGTCCTACAGAATTTTAGAGGAAACCCCCTTCTAATTAGCCATTCTTTCAAATGACATTTACTAAAAGCCACGCAAGGTGCACAATTTCGAGTTCATAAATGTTTTCTTAGAAAATAACCCATGAAATCTCTCTCAAGTCAGTAAAGCGAAGATCAGAAAATATGGGAGCTCGCCCAAAGGACACAGAATCAATAACAGAGTCAAAACTCAAAGATGAACTGAACACCCATTCCAGTCGCTTTCCACCAGACCAAAATGCTGCCTGCCCCCACAAAGCTCACCATCTGTGACCGGTCACATACAATAATTACACCAAGATACAATGAGGTAAGTGCCTGAAGGGAAGCAGAAAGGACAATGAGAACTAAGAAGGGAACATTACGTTTGATTTTCTCATGATTAGACTCTTCAGAAGCAATAGTTAAGTCCTGAACTTCACCTTTCAAAGTATCCACGAAGCTACTAACAGAAAGCAAAAATTTTTGAATCCTACACAAAAAGTCCTAAGTAAAAAAAAATTTTTTTTAATCTCCCACCCTAAAAAAAAGGATTCTTCTTGAGTCAATGCACAATCTCTTCACAGACTGGAGCTCTTAAAGAGGCAGTACACCATATTCGCAGGCAGTTCTCTTGTCATACAGAGCTGCTGAGTCAAATCAACATAGTGGCAGTGAGTTTGGGGTTTGTTGTTGATTTTTTAATATATGGTGGCTTAAGGTTCAAGAAGTTCTGGTTGAACTCCAGCTCTCCTATTTGTCTAAGGTTATAACATGTCACTAATGACGTTTGTCCTCGGGCTACAGACAATCTATACAAATAATCTATACACATTTAGCAAGAAGGAGTTTCCAGAAGTTTGTGACAAAATTCTATTATCTTCTAATGCCATATTTTCACAAACTTTTTGAAGCTCCCTCATACTAAACATGCAGTTATAATCACTCGTCATCATTTAAAATCAAACAAATTAAGTTCTGAGAGCTGAGATTTGAACAAAGAACGTGGGCATTCGCTTTAAACAAAACCAAATTGAAAGACTCTCACTGCTGCTCAGTCCATCCCACTCACAGCGACCCTACAGTAGACTGCCCCTGTGCGTTTCCGAGACTGCTCAGTCCATCCCACTCACCGCGACCCTACAGTAGACTGCCCCTGTGCGTATCCGAGACTGCTCAGTCCATCCCACTCACCGCGACCCTACAGTAGACTGCCCCTGTGCGTTTCCGAGACTGCTCAGTCCATCCCACTCACCGCGACCCTACAGTAGACTGCCCCTGTGCATGTCCGAGACTGCTCAGTCCATCCCACTCACCGACCCTACAGTAGACTGCCCCTGCGGGTGTCCGAGACTGCTCAGTCCATCCCACTCACCGCATCCTACAGTAGACTGCCCCTGTGCGTGTCCGAGACTGCTGAGTCCATCCCACTCACCGCGACCCTACAGTAGACTGCCCCTGCGGGTGTCCGAGACTGCTCAGTCCATCCCACTCACCGCGACCCTACAGTAGACTGCCCCTGCGGGTGTCTGAGGCTGCACAACTTCTTAGAGCAGTGCCTCACCTTCTCCCCTGGAACAGTGTCAGATCTTGCAGTCTGCAGCCCACCAAGGAACTTACTACCATCCTGGGGGAAAAATCCATTATCTTTACTATTCCATTTCTCCACAAACTATATATGATTGCTTTCTAAAATGTTTACAAATCTTCTTCAGGGGGAAAAAGAAAAAAAAAAAACCAGCTGGGTCAAACCCTTGATTATTAAAGTGTTACCCTATCTTAACCTTTAATAATCGTTCCAGAATGATGAGGGTAATGAATATACAATACACAATTGATGTATGTATGGATTGTGGTAAGAGTTGTATGAGCCCCTAATAAAATGATTTAAAAAAACATATCTATATTTATTATTTATATTTAGTGTTAGTCCAAGTTGACTAGAGAAACAAATCCAGGGACACTCATGTGTATGAGAGAGCTTGATATCAAAGATCAATTGTATATTGAGAAAACATTCCAGCCCAGTCCAGATCATGTCCATAAGTCTGATATTAGCCCTTATATCAGATACTAGTCCAAACATTCCTCTTTAGACTCATGCAGCACATCACAGGCCAGTGGTGGATCCAGTGGCGGTGGAAGCATCTCAGCTCTGGGGTGGGTCTCGAAGTGTGTCCTCCAGCTCCAGGGCTCTGGCTGCCATCAGTGTGGCTCCACTTGGCTTGTCAACAGGAATGTGTAACACAGAGTGTGTGTCCTGCCTCCAGGAAGGAAGACAGAGTTCCCAGAATCCTCAGAAAAAGGTCATGCCCACACAGAGGCCTTATTGGCTATGACCTGATTGAAAGGCTAGACTCTACCCCTTCCCTCAAGTTGAGAGGCGATTATGTAACTGCCACATATTTATACTTTATATTTATAGATATGTGTGTGTGTATATATATATATATATATATATATATATATATATATATATCCTGTGGTGGGTATATGAATATTTAGCTGGAATTTAATTGTAGCCTTTATCTAAGAACAATCAGTTCTTATGACATGGCATTACTCAATACCTACCCCAATGGAGTGATCACTAAAGATATTGGTGCTGTAGCACAATGTGATGAATAAAGTAAATGATGCTCAGCTATCAGAAACAATAGTGCCAGTGGTCTTAAAGGCTTGTTTTAAAACAAGCAGTCATCTAAGTGAGATGTTGGCTAAATCCACACAGAAGAAGCACACCAGGCCTGTGTAAATCCAAGAATTGTCAATAATGAAACCCAAACCAGAGGAGGGAATAGTATTAGAGATTAAATACTGAACACCCAGAAGCCTGCAGGCAATAGTATGCATCCAAAGTCCATTTACAGGGTCCCCCGCATGGATTAAGCCTCTGGGGAAGACCCTCCGACTGTGAACAGGAGATGGGAAAGACCTTGTCATCAGGCAGAGAGAGCACACTGCAGCCAGTTATCACATGGTAAAGTGTGACACCCTGCCATTGATCTCTTCTTGATCCAATGGATAATTGCTCCAGCTGGTAATATTTTCTGCTTTGCTTGCAATTGTGTTTTTTCTGTTTCATTCTTTCATTGGTGTTAGATTGTTTGTTTGTATTTTGTCTTGTGAAAGCCAGATTAGCTAACTCTATAAAGACAACGCCTGGATTAATAGATTCAAATGGACATACCCGGGGAGGCTGGTGGGAAATCGGGAGCTAACGACGAGTACAAGGAAGGAAAACATGTCCTGGAATTGACGGTGGTGATGATTGCACAACTCATAAATGTGACTGAACTGCTGAAATGTGTGAGATGTGAATTGTATGTCAGTGAAACTGTTAAAAATAAACACAGTAATTAAAATAATAATAATAGTTCCAATGCTTGTAACTGTCCAGTTATCGCCAGACTAGACTTTAAGTTCCTTGAAGACAGAAGTTGGGTCTTGTTCGTTTCTAACCATCTGTGAAATGTTTGAGGGCTTACTATGTGTTGTGCCCATTTCAGCTTCCGAGCATACAGCAATACACAAAGTTAAATCCATCCTCGTAAGTTTACATTCTATTGAGATACAAAAGACATTTAAACATGTATATCAACTAGTGATAAGTACTCAAAAATGATCATAAGTAAGAAGTGCTACAGTAACTGGAGAATGCTGGTTTTTTACATCGGGAAGGCCTTACACACACCAGAAACCTGAAACAACAGAACAAGGCACACACATTCTCTGGAGAAAAGGAATCGTCTTGAGGGGTGGGGGGGAGGGGGGGGAGTAAATGCATAGTTCCTGATGCTGAACAAGCTGTGTGGGAAGAATCATAGGAGGAGCCAATGTGGACTGAGTCACTTGTGAGGGCAAACTGAGAACAAAGAGTGATAGGATCTGATTTGTTTTGAAAGGATCACTTTAAAGACAAAAGGGATGGAGAAGAAAGAATGAAAGCAGCGAGGCTCATCAAAAATATGCAAGAGTCCAGAAGAGAGAGATCACGGCTTTGACTCAGTGACTGATGAGAATGAAAAATGGCTGGATTCTAGTTAGGTTTTGAAGGTAGACCCAGAAGGACCTGCTGATGGTCTGGATATAGAGAGAGCTCCAAGGTTTGGTAAAAGGGAAGTTGTCCTTAAGTGAGATGAGAAAGGAAAGCAATTCTATTTTCCTAGAAACTAGCAGCATCTGGTACACAGCAGGCATGCAAATATTTATTTATCTGAGAATTGAATCTAGCTGAATAAACTCCCCAAATGAGGCAGGTAAACTCAATGATTGGTTTCCATTTGCTTTAAATTTCCTTTAGCGATGTTTGTTAGTTACAGAGAAGTAATAATCATGACTACAGTTCGTGGTAGGTCTTTTTGAAGCTAAAGCCACTCTACTGGTAACCCGAAGCATCTCCAGAATCCGTTTCCTTCTTGGAATCTGTACAATTCTCCAGGTTAAAACAGAAATCTGCTGTGAAGACTCTGTGACAGTCAGAGGATTCTTACACCCAAAGTAATTAACCTGCTCACTAGTGATGTCATACCCCTGGCAGGTACCTTAGCACAAAGATGACTCCGGAGGCCTGAATTAATTGAAAATTATAACACTGCACAATACTCCAAATGGGGCAAGACTGAGCAGGTCTCTTTCAAAAAAAAAAAAATTGCCATGAGCCATCACCATTTTAAAGCATTGGTTGTTTTACTTCAAACAATAAGGCCCTTTGAAACAATTTTAATAAAAAATTTAAATCTGTTTGCCTATGTGAAATTAGGCACAACATTCTCCAAGCAGACATTCTCCCCCAATTAGGGAAACTGAGTTTCCCTTACGGAAAAATTGGGGGTCACCAACTTTGCCTCTTCTTACAGCTATTCTCGAGTTTCTAATGCAGACCAAGTTTGCAGAAAGAAAGCAGTATACTTAAATTCTCCTAAAGAAAAAGTTACCATCCCTTAAAATGTTAACTGAAGCTGAAGATCCCTCCCTCTTTCTGGACGTGAATGTCCGAAGACCCCACCCAAACCCGGTGTGCTTAAACGGAAAAAAATTCTAATAATACAACTTTCAGTGAGAACGCAGCTTAAAAACATCGACCTTTCAAAGAAGCCTGTCGTCCCGAGCGCAGCAACAGGCGGTACTTTCCCTTTTCCTCTCGGTAAACGGCCCCGCTGGAACCGGCCCAAACAAATGTGCCGAAATGCCAGCCAGATCCCCGTGTCACCCCGCCCCGCCCCGCCCTCAATCTGGCCCGGACACAAGGGCCACTGACCGTGAAACGAACGGAACAGAAGCAGGGGAAAGCAAAACAATGATTTCTTTTTGAAGAGGCGCGAAGGTTAAAGTGCTCGGTGGTCAACCCCACCGCAGAGTGCGTGCTGAGCCCGGACCCACAGGGCCGTCCACACCCCTCCCTCGGCCAAAGGCCCCGCGCGGGGCGCCCGGGCC
>NW_022103915.1:34564369-34566185 GCF_000313985.2 Echinops telfairi
TGGCTGTGGGGGTGCGGGGCTATGCGTGATCCTGTGCAGAGGCTCTGGGAATGAAACGTCCACCTCGGACTCCATGCTGTGCCTGGTAAATTCATGTACCAATCCCGAGCCTGGCTCAGAAACCAACAGCCCTGGTCTTCAGACAAGTGCTCTGGAACATGTTTTGTGATCATAAAAGACCCAGGAATTACTAGAGGCTAACAGCTGAGCTATTTATCAGAGACCCTGAAGGATTGGGGATGGTTAATGAGACGGTTAGAAAATTCACACACACACACACACACACACGCACACACACACATACGGAATGGCCTAGAGACTCTGTGGTGACAAAAATAACCACGTCCAGATTGGGGGATTTTGCTAAAATGATGAAACCAAAGTAAGATCATTTACAAGAGATATGAAAGTGGACAGAGTTAGTGAGTGTCTGTGGTTTGAGTTACTGTTTTTAATGTGCTGTGACTACTAGCCATTTGTGTCCATGGGCCAATCTGAAGAGGGCCCTAATGGAAAGACTGAGCTGTGGCCCCTTCCAAGTTAGGTCTTGTACTTCCATGTTTTGCCCACTGCCGTCTAGTCCATTCCAATGAACAGCAAGCAGCCCGATAGGACAGTAGAATTGCCCCTGTGGGTTTCTTCCGCGGTGTAACTCTTGAAGTCGGAAGACTCAGCTCTCCATTTCTATTTTTAGATTGTAAAGACTGAGAACATTGTTGACACTGTAATGTTTATAAGGCATTCACTTCATTCTCAAGTGAATGAACATTTTTAAGAGGCTGAGGTTTGATTTTTATTATAGCTATAAAGATGCTCTATCTTCCTGGATGAAAGCTGCTATAATTAATGAAGAAAACAAGAGAGCCAAAAGAAACTGATGACGTATTAGGAAGCTAAAAGTAATGAAAAACAATAGTCGTACCTCCCAGGGTTACACCACTTTATGATTTTCCATTTTCCCACCGCTTGCCATTTTCCCACCACTTGCCATTCACAAATGAATGGGTAGAGGACAGCAGATAGAGGCTATCCTGGTTCTCAACGATGAAAATGAAGCTTGGGAAAACAAGTCATTGCCCAAGTTCACACAAGCAATAAGTGGTCAAGACATAATGAAACCAACACTCCATCTAACTGTACGAATTGAACTTGACACCTTTATTTCTGAGCATTCTTTACCTGATCCTCTCACAGTCACCTGGTCAATAGTTGCTCAGCAAAACAAAAAAGTTTCTCAGCAGCTTGTGACTTACCTGTGATTCATTTAGAAGCGGGTGACCCATGATTAAAGTAGTAGTCCTGGCACCAGTTGTGTCAACATCTGAGAATTTGTTGGAAATGCACCCCTCCAGAGATACTCTGGGCAAGGTATCCAGGCATGTGCCTTAGTCAGTCCTCTAGAGGATTCCGATGCACCTTCAAGTTGGAAACTCCCGTTATAAAACACCCGTCCTGGCCTTACTTTGTTTCCCTGAAGCCTCCGAGCCATGGCGTTCCAATGAAATGCCTTCCTATCGAGAGAAGTGATTGAACACTGGCTAACACATATTTTAAAATATATTGGTATGTCTAAAAGCAAAATTATGGCTACATATGCAATCTTACTATTAATCTAGTGGCTGTGAGGCTTGGTCAGAGACAGAATGTATTGTTATGTTTCCACTCTCTACAGGAGACAGGAAGGCTAGCTGAACAGGCTTTGGATGTGATCCCAAGCTTTCCAACACAAAGAAAGATGGAAACAAGGATAAAATTCCCACCCCACAACACACACCAGCAAATATCTGCTGCAGCTTATTATAAAAGGGTTCGCTGC
>NW_022103915.1:34567545-34569469 GCF_000313985.2 Echinops telfairi
GGAAGAGGAAGACCGTGCGTGAGGTGTGTTCATACAGGGGCTGCAACAATTATGTCAAACATAACGTGTGACCAGATAATGTTTCATTCCGTGTACCTAGGGTGACTATGAGTCAGAATTGTCTCTGATGGCATCTAACAACAGGTTCTACCCAAAACTTGTTAGCTGCAATCAATTCAGTCTCTGATGTTGATCTGATGCACAATTTCCTGGGGCTCGTTTTCCACGAGACTATTGCAATCCACAGAGTTGTCATTGGCTAATTTTAGAAAGTAGGTCACCGGATCTTTTTATTAGTCCATCTTAGTTCGAAGTTCAAGGAAACCTATTCAGCATCATAGCAACATGCAAGTACCCACTAACAGATGGGCCGTGATTGTGCATGAAGTACATTGGGCAAGAATTCTACCACTGCCCCCGCCTCTCACACGGAGCCCCGGCAGCTTCATTTTCAATGAGCCCCTGTTCTTCTGCCCATCCACATGGAGAACCTCTGTACTTGCCCTTTCCGCCTTTTATTTCCTCCTGCTCCTCTTTCTCTGGACGGCATCCCTTTCTTTATCCAATGTCGATTGTATGGTTTTATCATCCAGTCATGCCCAGGCTAGTACTTTATAATTCCTTTTATGCCTCTAATACACAAGCTGACTCTTTCCAACGCCTACCTCGACCTTTCTGGTAATTCTTTGGTTCTCATTCAATACCTCTGCCATCCCCCTTAATGACTATTATTATTATTATTGGATTGATGGAAAATATTATTGAGCAGTGCCTAATGGCTTTTAACATCTCACCAATGACAAGATAACTTATAGTATCCTCACTTCCATAATGCAAAGAAACTAAAGGCTATGGGGAGTAGAAAACAGGCGAATGCATCTGTGAGGTTGGAGACAGACCCGGCTGGCATGATGGACGTGCAGCAGAAGATGGTGTCCAGAGGATATGGATCCGGCAGCAGGCCAGGAAGGCAGCCAGGCTGGTTCAACACAGAGAATGCAAGTGTTAAAGCCAACAGACAGCTGGAACACTGCCTTGGGAAATCCAGGAGCAAGTGAAAATTGGGAAATCATGGCAGGCATGATTAGGAAAATGTGCTGCTTACAGCAAGGCTGCAGCACTGTCTTCCCGGTCTAGGCATCAGTCTCTAAGGAGAACTGAGGAAAACAAGTAAAATTTCTGTGCTCTTGTCCTGGGCAACTCTGGAGGCAAGAACTTCGGCTCAAGGGATAAGACAGCACCAAAGGCCAGATCTGGGGGTTGGAATGAATCTGTCTTAGAAACAATGCAGGAGCCTAACACCTAACACTGAAACATAATTTCACACTGAGTGTGAGTGGTTTATGTTGCGGTCCCAGAGCATTAATATCGAACTTTCATTCTTCTGTTTGCTTGGTAGCTCTTGTTCTGTAGGTATTTTCATCTGTTTAAACTCAATGTGCTGTCAAGCCTATACACCACTCAAATCACAATCATCCATTGAAAACACAGATTTCTAAGTTACAGATCAGAAGTTAGTGGAAAGACTCCCAATGTGAGAAATTCCTGACTTGGAAACTTATATAAACACTTTCTATTTTCTCTTTTTCCAAATACTCTCCAAAATTGAAGGTTATTAATGAACTGATAAGAATCGGTCACTAGGAAATAAAGTTAAATGGACAAGCAAAAGAAAACATAGAATATCATGTAAAATATCTGCTGCTTATATAAGAGGGAAAAAGAATACATAATGTGTGTGTCTATCTAAGTAGTAAATGTCTCTTTATAACAGAGGTGTGTCTAAGAACATGGCAGTTAGGGTTGGCTCAGGGGTGACAAGATTTATGTATGTATTGTATCATCTGGATATTATGCATAAACAATTTAAAATATCATTTTAAAGTACATAATAAATTGGAAACAATAGTATAGATTCCTTTGG
>NW_022103915.1:34570770-34571775 GCF_000313985.2 Echinops telfairi
GGCACCCCTGTTCTACCCCCTAAGAATGAGAATGAGTTCAGAGCCTGACTTGGAAAGTTTTTATGTTAACACATGTCATATGCCTTGGCAGTTTGCGAAGCCTAAGGAACTTCAGGAGCCATTTCTTCCTTTGACTTATCCACGTGTTTTACTTGAGGTCTTGGAAACCCTTCTTTAGTGCTAGCTTGCAGCTTCACCTAACATGAGGCTTCAATTGCTATAATAAAAGTTTTTATTTAAACCGATAAGGAAAGTCATGAGCTCCTATGACTGGAAGTCCAGGAAGTGGGCACGTTTGGGGAGCTGCTTAGCATGATTGCTCTGCATGTATTTCCTCTTCAATATCTTGTGCTGGCTTCTTCCAGGGGTTGGTTTCAGCCGGGGACAAACTACCTCACTAGTCCAACATGGGTGAAGTAGTTTCTCATGGAGATGCCATCATTTTGGATAAAATTCACCTAAGAGCTAGGAAACTTCCTTTTCAGAAAACCCCAGGACGCTTTTGGTCACTCCTGTGCCCAGCAGACTGCCACACATAAATTGACTTCGGCCCAGGTTTTTGAACCATGAGTTATCCTAAAGCCAGTCAATCCCAGATGTCAACTGAGACACACAGGGGGTTAAGGCTTGAATGAAACCAGATTTTATTAAACAATGTGTTAGACTAGGCTGCCTAGAGAAATAAAACCAGTGATACTCATATATGTATAAGGAAGAACTTTCGACAAGAAATAATTTCATAGCAAGAAGGCATCCCAGCCCAGTCCAACCCAACTCCATAGATCTGATGCTAGCTGGTGCCCTCTGCAGATTCATGCAACTACGGGTTGATGAAGCAGAAAGGTGAAGTGGGAAGCAGGGAGACCAAAGGCCTGTGGGTGCACAGTGGTGTAGATCCAAGGTCAGTGAAAAGACAGTAGGTGATAACTCCCAGGGTCGTTAGCACCCCATATAGGGCTACCCCTGGAGAAAGACACCGAATCTGAGCAAGCAGGAAGGGTGAAG
>NW_022103915.1:34571875-34573314 GCF_000313985.2 Echinops telfairi
TCCCCCATTTTTTTCTTAGTAGAAAGGCTGCCTTAAGGAAATTCCACCACCTGTCATCTGAATTCCATCTCCTTCAGTCTTCAAATTATGTGTACTTAGAGTCGCCATCAAATTGACGGCAGTGAATGTGTTTTGTTTGCGTTGACCTTGGCCTTCAGGAGCCCTCAGCTTTCACTCGTTGCTGGCCCTTCCCTTCAGCTTGGAAAGGCAGGTGTTCTCATCTTGAAGTTTACTCCTTCTCCTCTCTTCCTTGAACCTTGGTATCCCCGTGAGTTACGAGTTGGGGTGCAGCAGTGCTCATCTTCACCATTCTCCCTCCGAGTACACAAAACTCACTGCCATCGTGTCCATTCTGGCTTATAGTGACCCTCTTAGACAAGCTAGAACTGCGTTGGGGGGTTTCCAGCAAAGCCTCATCGTTCGCCTGAAAAGCGGTTGGTGGTTTTGAACTGCTGGCCTTGTGGTGAGCAGCCCAATGTGTACCCCTATGCCACAGGGCTTCTCTTGAGGTAGACTAGGAATCTGTAATTTACGAAGAGCATTTAGACATTAGTTACATACATGCATAGATATCTGTACATATGTATGTAAGTACCCAAATTGTAGACTTATAAATTGAAGGCTTGCATTCTGAAAGTCATTTGGGAATTTACTTGGCCCAGCCTCTACCACTGTATTTCCTGTTGGTCTTTTTGGCTAGTGTTTTTAAAATTTTTTATTTATTTACTTTTTGTTGTTTTTTTATCATAAAATTAATATACTCACATATTTTATGAACAAATCTAAAAAAGAGAGAGATCACTGACCCAATAGACCCACCACCCAATCACCGCCACTGTTCTGGTTTGATTTCTTCCTGCTTATGCCGTCCACTCCTGGTCCTCATTCCTCTACACCACGGGTGCTCCATACACCGATCGCCACCTACTAGCAGATCGCAAATGTAGTGTGGGTAGATCGCATGGCATTAAAAAAATAGAAGTAAGCTTATCATCAATTCCATCACTTAATTGATATACAGCGCAGCCAATCAGATGCAATCTTAGGTGTCAAACGCATGCGCAAACAACTGCGCTAAGTGCAGCAAAACTGACAAGCTAAGTTATTGCCAAGTTTTAGACCTTGTTTTGTTCTTTTCTTCAATTTAAGAAAGGTTATTAAAATGAGTGGGGGAGCTGGATCAAGTAAGAAGACAAAAACGTATCACTTTCCTACGGAATCGGAGATTTTGACGCTTCAAGCTGACATTCAGCTAAAGTCCAGAGCGCATGAACAGTTCTGGAATTTACTCGCAGAGAGAAAGTCCCCAAACATGAGAAAATGTGCTACGTCCTTGACTGCATTATTCGGCTCTATTTATTGATGTGAGTCAGCCTTTTCCCACATAAAGATCATTAAGTCCAAGCACCGTTCCACCAGGACTGATGATCATTTGGAAG
>NW_022103915.1:34574036-34575814 GCF_000313985.2 Echinops telfairi
AATTTCTGGCTTTAAAAACACTACTGTGCTTGATAATAACATAATATGCCATTTTGCATATTTGGGGAATATTTGAAGCATACGTTTCTAAAGCTGGAGTCAATGGCAAATTGTTCTGCTTAGCAGTTACTCCAATTTATACTCCCACAGGCAGAGTCTGAAAATGCCTGTTTTGGAATACCCTCATCACCAGAGCATGCTCTGAGACTCTGGGATCTTTGCTAATTGAACAAGAGGAAGTTGATAGGGCCGTGTAGTTTAAATCTGAATGTCTTGAGCAAGACTGAGTCATCGCCATGTCCTGGGGCCGTTTGTACCTCCTCTTCTAGACCTTGCCTATTCATGTTGTTGGTCCATTTTCAATCGCATTGTTTTTTCTTCTTTTCCTTATTGATTTGTAGAAGCTGATATGTTAGGAAAAGGCACCTTTGGTCTATAATAGAGTAGCACTATCTCCTCCACCAGACCCCCTCCCCCAGTTTGTCATTGTCTTTTGACTTTGCTTATGGTATTTTCCATGAAGAAATTTTTTTATTTTATAAGATTGACTGTATCGGTGTTTTCCTTTAAAATTTTTTTTAATGTAAAAATTCAACAGGCCTTCTCTATTTATAATAATTATTTTTCTCCTGTGTTCTGATTACTTAATTTTGTACATCTAAATATATTAGATACACTTGGAACTGATCCTTGCAATTTTCCTGTGAGGAATAAATTCAACTTTGATTTCTTCCCATTCCCTCCAACCCCGCACTATTGGATGTAGTTTCTTGCTGATAACCCCTTCTTGCAACTTGCTCATGTTTTGGAGATTGAGGTGAGACTACAGTGAAAGTTTTGAAAATCATACAAAAAAGGGGGGAAAATGAGGAGCTGATACCAAGGGCTCAGGTAGAAAGAAAATGTTTTGAGAATGATGAGGACAACGAATGTACAAATGTACTTGACACAATGGATGGATGTATGGATTGTGATAAGAGTTGTATGGGCCCCCAATAAAATGATTTTTTTTTAAATCATACAAAAATAATGCTATTGCATGTTCAAGATCATTATTACTTGGAAATATTTTCAGGAAGTTTGTTAGAAATATAATTGAAAATAATAAAATACAGTGTAAGTCATTTAAGTCACCTAAACCTGGTGCATTCGAAGTTCTGTTGATCACTTTGGATTCTTTCTACACTCAACACGATGGATCTTTTTAATTATCTGTAGGGAGCCTTGATGGTGCTGTCAGATAAGCATTAGACTGCCAACAACAAGGGCTGCTGGCAGTTCAAATCCACCAGCCACACTGTGGGAGAAAGATGAGGCTGTCTTCTTTCTTAAAGATTTACAGTAGGACTGCTATTAATTGGAATCAACTCAATGACAGGGGGCTTGGTTGTTTTTTGGTAATATATTGAATTGTGTCGTGTCCCTCACCTCCTACCAAAATATGCGTTGTATATAGTAACCTCTATGCACATAGTTAGGGAACCTTGTAGCATAGTCCGTTACCAGTTAGGCTGTTAACCTACAGGGTCAGTTGTTCAAACCCATCAACTGCTCTGCAGAAGAAAGAGCAAGCTTTCTACTCCTGGAGAGATGCACAGTCTTTGAAAACCACAGGGACAATTCCACTCTGTCCTATAGGATCACGGTGAGTCGGAATCAACTTGCGGCGTCTAGATAAAGACATGTACATTTGCAAATATATTTATATATGAGGATAGGGAAATAGATCTATGTGCCTATATTTATAGGTTTAGTATTAAGGTAGCAGAAGGACATTG
>NW_022103915.1:34577054-34578548 GCF_000313985.2 Echinops telfairi
CCCAACTCTGGGCAGGGGGTTGGAGCATGGTTTAGGTTAAAATCCCATATGGGAATGAGCTGCCTTTGCTATGGTGGATGAAGCAGATTAGTGTAGGGTGTGCCGTAAGTCAAAGTCTTACACAATATGAAAGGAACAGATGAAGGAAGCCAAGATGGAGGAAGATAGATGCCAAGCTGCTTGGAACTAGGAAACAGAAGCTCAAGAGACAAGAGCCTTCCCTCAGAGCCCACTAGAATTAGTGCCCAGGATTTGGATGTCTATCCTCCTACATTTCGAGAAAATAAATTTCTGTTTGTTAACGCCAACCACTTGTGGTATTTCTGTTCTAGTGGTGCTAGATACCTAAGACACTGTCCTGCACAATCTAGGCAGGTGGTGTGTTCCCGGTAGTATCCTGAGACATTGCAGCGGCATCTGCACCAGAGGCTGACCACTGTGCGGTGTGAGGCTCTATCCATGGTTACCTATGGAGAAGGGAGCCTGGCAGCAGGGACAGAGGCACCTTTTGGATCTTAGAGCCACAGTTTAGGGTGGTGTCCAGGGACATGTTCCTTAATTTGCTTTAACTGCCAGGAAAATGTAATTGGCCTGGTGATTTTCTAGCGGGGTGGGAACTGTCCTCTGACCTCAACCACAGAATGTCATGGTCACTCCTGACTAAGACCCTTTGACAAGTACTCGCGGATCTCTGCTGGAGCGCTGTCACACTGCATCATGGTTGTTTGCTGGTGTGCTCCTCTTTCCCAGGAGACCGGACTCTTTCCCTGCAGAGCCCCTTGTCTTCTTTGCATTTCTGTAATATATTTACTCATCCCTCTTGGTAAGAATGTGCTTATTGCATCTTTTTCCTCTAAATGGACAGCACACTTGTCGATCTTACTCATCCACACCGAACATTTGTGGGGCAGCTACCATGTGTCCGCTGCAGAACACAAGCACTTCACATGCATTCCACCAGCCAGTACCGTCGAGTCAGCTCCTGCTCAAGGCCTCCCCTGTGTGTCAGGGTAAAACTGTGCCCCAAGGGTTTTCAATGGCTGATTCTTTTTTTAAAAAATCATTTTATTAGGGGCTCATACAACTCTTACACAATCCATACATACATCAATTGTGTAAAGCACATTTGTACATTCATTGCCCTCATCATTCTCAAAGCATTAGTTCTCCACTTCAGCCCCTAGCATCAGCTCCTCAGTTTTACCCCTCCCTTCCCGCTCCCTCCTCCCTCATTAACCCTTGATAATTTATAAATTATTATTTTGTCATATCTTGCACTGTCTGACATCTCCCTTCACTCATTCTTCTGTTGTCTATCCCCCAGGGAGGAGGTTATATGTAGATCCTTGTAATCAGTTCGCCCTTTCCACCCCACCCTCCCTCCACCCTCCCGATATTGGCACTTGCACCACTGGTCCTGAAGGGATCATCCGCCCTGGATTCCCTGTGTTTCCAGTTCCTGTCTGTACCAATGTACATCCTCTGGTCTAGCCA
>NW_022103915.1:34579710-34593933 GCF_000313985.2 Echinops telfairi
CAGCAAGGTCAGAAGTTCGAAACCACCAGCTATTCTGAGGGAGAGACATGAGGCTTTCTCTGGGTTGCTCAAACCTCCAAGCTAATCAGTTCGCAGCCAGGTGGGCATGTTATCATCTCAGTAACTGTCCTTCATAGGGGCAGTTCTACTCGGTGTGAGCAATAGGAGTCAGAATCAGGGCAGAAGGCAGTGATTGCTGTTGATTGGTTTGTTTGTTTTTAATTTACCACCCCCACCCCCAGGGCAGAGAACAAAAAGCATGAAACAAAAGGCTAATTGAAATAGGGAACTGTGAGGGTTTTAGCTGACTGCTTTCAAGACTGCATAAGGACCGGAAAGAAGAGAGCCAGGCCTATGTATGTTTATGGACTAAAGCAATTTCCTGTTGTGAGGGAGACGAGAAACTGAAAAGTACCCGGGAACTGTTGGGGATAGTTTCCCACCCACAGTAAGTACGCAGAGGTGTCTTAAGGGGAGGGAGAGAGAAGAGAGATGGCCAACAAGGAGCCAAGTGGCCTCCGGAGTTCAATTGAGCAAGGGGGTCTTTTTCTGGACATGGCACGATGTTCTCTACTCTCCTGTCCGACGGGGCACAAAGCCTGTTCCTGATTGTATTCCAACACTGCCGAGCCCAGCAGCTAAACCAAGACCCTGAACGGTCCCAGGTGGGAGGGCTCCTCACCAGGAGGGTCAGCAGATTCGGGAGCAAAAAGTGATGGCTTGGAACAAGCAGTAAAAATAAATAAACTATCTGGCTCTACTAGCTCATTACTCAAACAGTAGCCACTTGAACAGCCACAGGGACTCTTGGGAAGGGCTTTCTGCAGTGGGCTACCCTGCACCCTGACTGGCTCATCTCCCCACCCTGACCCTTCTGTAAAGGGATGCCCAATGCCTACAGATGGGTTTTGGGTCTCCACTCTGTACTCCCCCTCATTCACAATGATAAGATTTTTTGTTCTTTGATGCCTGATACCTGATTCCATCGACACCTCGTGATCACACAGGCTGGTGTGCTTCTTCCATGTGAGCTTGCTTCTCAGGTAGATGGATGGCCGCTTGTTTATCTTCAAGGCTTTAAGACCCCAGACACTATATCTTTTTATAGCTGGGCACCATTAGCTTTCTTCACCACATTTGCTTATTCACCCACCTTGTCAGGAAGGTGAGCATCATGGAATGCCAGTTTAATAGAACAAAGTGTTCTTGCATTGAGGAAGTACTTGAGAGGCCCAATGTCCATCTGCTACCTTAATACTAAACCTATAAATATATGTACATAGATCTATTTCCCCATCATCATATATAAATATATTTACATATTCACATGCCTGTATTTGGACCTCTATAAATGCCCTTTGGTTCCTAGTTCTTTCCTCTATTTCCTTTCACTTTCCTCTTGTCTCACTGTCATGCTCAGTTTTCATTTGGGTTTCAGTAATTCCTCTCGGCTACATTGTCCTTGATCAAGACCTACCAGGCCTCCTATACCCTCCTCACCATCGATTTTGGATCATTTGTTGTTCCCTTGTCCCTGGGTTTATTAACACCCATTTCCTTTCCCCGGCCTCCCCCTCTCCCATGTCCCCCCAGAACCATCGGTCCTGTTGTTTTCTCCTCCAGCTTGTTTAACCCACCTATCTTATCTAGATAGACCTGAAGAGATAATAATATGAAAGAAAAAAAAAAAAGAGCAAAAACCAGACCAAATCCAGGGATACATATGGTAGCCAACTAAAAAGGGGGTGGGGGGAAAGACATGGGTAGTGGGGGAACAGGGCACCAACACACCCAAGGGGAGGGTAATGTTTATATCTCCACAGGGAAAGAGGGACCCGACTTCAACCCGGTGCTCCAAGACGTGAATGCAACATACCGGCATGAAGGAGGGAACCAATAGAGAGATTTGAGGCACCCGTCTTAACATCATACCGAAATAAAAATCAAGAGTCGGTTATCCAAGTTCCCCCCCACAAGCAAAATCCATTACATGTATGCTAGGGATCAGTATCCAGCTTCGATACCTAGGAGATGCTTAATGGAACTGAACTGCCCTACCAAATGAGAAGAGTTCCAGGGTGTGCAAAAGATCAAGGAACTTCACTTCTCTCTGGAAGGCAAACTGGAGGAGCCAGTTCAGCCAGAGCTACCTCAGAAGAGAGGCCTAGCAATCTCCTTCCACAGAATCAGACTTTGAAACTCCTGTGTGGCACAGCTGAACCCTGGCACACATGGGGTCACTATGCATTGGAGTTGATTCAATGGTGACTGGTTGATCTACTGAG
This sequence comes from Echinops telfairi, assembly GCF_000313985.2. NCBI lineage: Eukaryota > Metazoa > Chordata > Mammalia > Afrosoricida > Tenrecidae > Echinops > Echinops telfairi. The sequence continues at coordinate 34,581,996 of NW_022103915.1, forward strand.
GAGGCAGCATCCTGTATCATAGACATTCTCCATCTTTGCTTGGAGATGTCCCAGATGAATGCCATTCCCACACTGGGTTCAAAGTGATGGGACTCAGTAGTTTGTCAAGCAGGTCAACAAGTTGTCGTCATGACAACCATCACTGTGTTCACCAGCCATGGTTGTTCAGTGCCAGGACACAGATAAAACGGATGTGGGTGATTCCCCAGATAATGTCCTGCAATTTGACCCATTTTCCCCACCCGAAAAGCATATCTGCACCCAAGAAACTGAGGGCGACCATACTTACTCTGATTTATGTTTTGAAAGCGTATCATGATCACACCTAGTTTTCAGTGAATGACAAGCCATTGTGCAACACATTGCGTAACTGATAACGTCCAGGCTACTTGTGGGACTGAGATCTGATTTCCTGCTGACAACTCACTGATTTACTTAAGCCAGTGAGTCTATTTCCTCATCTGCAGAATGCAGCCCTCCAGAGAGGCTTCAGTGAGCTTTAAAACGGTGTGTTGTAAATCACCAGCCAGGGTTAATCTTTATTATTATCTGCCACCATCTGCAGAACCTTGCATGGGCCACTCATCTCTAGAGTATCTGAAGACAATGCTGTTCAGTAGTAGAATCCTCATCTTCCAGGCAGGGCCCGGGGTCAACTCCCAACCCCTGTACCTCATACATAGGTGCCACACATCAAGAGACTTAATGTTGCCCAGGTTTCAGGGGAGCTTCCAGACGAAGACTAGGAAGAAAGGCCTGATGGCTGACTTCTAAATATCCAAGAAGGAAAGCCCCATGGGTTACCACAACCTGATTCCCAACCCATCAGGCAGGGAACGGGGGTGGTGGGTTTTTTCCCTCAACTTGCATTGGGTCTCTCTGAGTCAGGTGGCCACTCCACAGGCACGAAACAACAACATAGTGTCTGCCTTTTTCCTATGACGTGGTCACAGAAGAGTCTCTTTCACACGTACATCACCTTTCTAAGATGAAAAAATAATTTCTCCTGCCATGTAGTCGATTGTTACGGCCCTTCTACACCTAATTCCTTATGTGATGTACTAGAATTCTGGACCCTCTGCCTGTGGCTATAATCTCATTTTTTGGGGGGGAAGGTGCTCTGCTATAATAATGGGCAGGATTGGGGAGGGATTGAGTCCTGACCTAGTAGAGGGTGTGAACCAAGTCACTCCTTTGTTTCCTTGGGGGATGGTCTGCTGAAAGACAAAGCCACACCTCCATCAAAGCCACTCCCGCCATGGGTCAGAGCCAGCCCAGACACAGAGGAAGATCCGGGGACCATCAGAAGAACACGGGTGAGGCCTCTGTTTGAAGTGGCTCAGAGTGTGGCCGAAGGTGCCAGAGCTGCGGCACAGCGTGAAGGGATGAGACAGGCCGAGGAGGCAAGCAAACAGTGAGACAGAACAGAGGAAAGAGGCGAGACTGTCAGATAGTGAGGCAGAGTGGTGAGTGGGCTTCTTGGTCCACGGTCCGGGGCCAAGGGACCACATGGCTGAGAAACTGAGGCCCAGAGAGAGACATGACGGCTGCCTGGGAAGTGTTACTTTGGATCAAGGGCTCTATCCTTACTCTTTACGGATCCTGACTGATAGTAACCTATTAACTTCCTGAGTAAAGCACCTATTAACTTCCGGGACTTCTCCCATCGTCATGAGATCTGTCGGCGAGCTCGGTGGGGCAATGAATGAGAGAAGCCAGCACAGTAGGAGAGTGCTGTGGGAGGGACGTTGGTGAGAGTGAGTGCTCTGGGAGGTAGGTCTGATCTCTGCCTGGTGGCCTTAGGGAAGCCAGAGGAGGCCAGGTATGCCACCCCGTGCTATTGACTGCTACTCCCAAACGGGAGAAGTTGACATCGTTTTCCAGCCTCCTGTCAGGTCTGCTTAACTCAGGACTCATGGCCATAGAGCTGACTCATGGTGACTCCATAGGACAGAGTCGAACTGCCTCTGTGGGCTTCCCAGACGGTCAAAAACCTCACCTTTCTCCCACAGAGCGGCTGGTGGTTTGGCACTGCCAACCCTCTGGACAGCATCACCCACTGTGCCACCAGGGCTCCTCTGGGTCTGCTTCCCCCAAAAAACCAAACCCATTGTCATCGAGTCAAGGCTGACTCAGAGTAAACCCTTGTGGGTTTCTGAGACAGTAACTGTGGATGGGAGTCAAAAAACCAGGCTTTCTCCGGTGGAGCTCCTGGTGGGTCCGAACAGCCAACCATGTCTGCTGAAGTAGATGCTAAAGGAAACGATTATTGCAGCTCCTATTGCTTGCCGTCTCCTGCAGAGTCCCACAGCAGCTGAGAGCCAAGATTCTCCGATGCCTGTTCCATTCTCAGCGCGGACATTCACCGGCAGGACTCTCCTAAGCAGCAGCTGACCAGAAAGGCAGAGCTGCCAGTGCTGAAGGAGTATGTCAAGCCTGATTAGTTTGTGTAAAACCGTAACAGGCATGGAGATAGACGAATGCACACCGTCTTCAGACCTTTCACTAGAGCGTAGTCATCTTGAAGTGACACTCAGTCTGACTCAACGGGGTGACTGACTGTGTCAGCAGTGGGATCCCAGCCATTGGAACACAATGCTTTTCATGACGTCAGACATGCAGGGAGGTGGGGGAGGGGTGGCGTGGTGACTAAGCCTCTGGCATCCCAGGGGTTTTAATTAATGGGAAAATTTGATTCGAGCACCCCAGCCTGTGCGATCACGAGGTGTCGAAGGGATCAGGGACAAGGCATCATCAGAACAAAAAATCCTATCATTGTGAAGGAGGGGGAGTGCAGAGTGGAAACCCAAAGCCCATCTGTAGGCAACTGGACATCCCCTTACAGAAGGGTCTCTGGGAGGAGACGAGCCAGTCGGTGCGATGTAATAACGATGAAAAATATAGCTTTCCTCTAGTTCTTAAATGCTTCCTCCCCCCCACCCCTACCCACTATCATGATCCGAATTCTACCTTACAAATCTGGCTAAACCAGAGGATGTACACTGGTACAGGTAGGAACTGGAAACACAGGGAATCCAGGGCGGATGATCCCTTCAGGACCAGTGGTGAGAGTGGCGATACTGGGAGGGTGGAGGGAGGGTGGGGTAGAAAGGGGGAACCGATTACAAGGATCTACATATAACCTCCTCCCTGGGGGGTGGACAACAGAAAAGTGGGTGAAGGGAGACGTCAGACAGTGTAAGATATGGCAAAATAATAATTTATAAATTATCAAGGGTTCATGAGGGAGGGGAAAAAATGAGGACCTGATGCCAGGGACTTAAGTGGAGAGGAAATGTTTTGAGAATGATGAGGGCAATGAATATACAAATGTGCTTTACATGATTAATGTATGTATGGATTGTGATAAGAGTTGTATGAGCCCCTAATAAAATGATTTAAAAACAAACAAACAAAAGAAAGAAAATTTGATTTGATCATGGTCATTAAACAGAGGGTAGGAAAACAAGGAGGGCAGTGATCAGGGTGGGGAGCAATAGGCAGGAAGGAGAGAGGAAAATGTCCTGAAGGCTTACAATGGTACCTAATGGAGGCTACTTACAATGGAGGCTAAATTCGTTAGGAGACTGAAACTCTGCAGAGATAAAAAGGCTGGGCACCTCCTCCACAGCAGTTCTGACCGTGTTCTTATCAAGCACACTGCTTCCTTTCTTTATCTCCCCTCTGCTTTCCTGCCAGCTCCCCAGCAGCTTCCGCCTGCAGGACAGGAGGCAGGGCGACTGGCTGGGGTTGGAACAGGGTGGGGGGGATACTGCATGATCTCTCTTGCTCTCTTCTCTCCCAAGACCATCTCCCTCCCCCCGGGCCCAGACCTGCTTCTCTTGGCTTAAACATGTTTGCACCATCCCCCATGCTTGACCACTTCCACGAAGTCTCTTTTGACCCCTCCAGCACGGTCATTGTTCCTTTTTCCCAAGACCTACAATTTATACCTAATGTCATTCATGAACACACTGACATGTTTTCCTATGGGGATCATGTGTGTTGGCCTTCTCTTCCCAATTCGGTTGTAGAGTATAAACTCCTGAGGGCAGAAACCGCACCTTGAACTTTCTGCAGGGCAACAAAGAACAAGCCCACTACCGCTGAAGCGATTCTGACGGAGGCCAGCTCCGCATGTTAGCCGGCAGAACTGCTCCAAGAGGTTCCACTTCCTTCCTTCCCCCACCCGCCTTCGCCACACAAGTCTCCCCTAGAACGGGGAGGCTCTTCTTATAGTACAAGTGCGTCTTTGAGACATGTGTACAGAACAAGGAACAAGTGTGTACATTGTACATATTCCACCATCTAAGTCCCTTGGAGAAAGCAGAACGTTCTCGTATCTACCAGACACAAACACTATTTAAAATCTGTCTGGGTTTGTTGTTGTTTTTTTCAGTGAGTAACCTTACTGTGGATGCCAATTGCCATCAAATGAAATCTGCGCTAGCATGTTTATTGCGCTGGAAACTGTTCAAGCTTAAGATTAAGACATATTACAAGACTTGGGGAATAAGTTATACACAAGGAAAGTGCCATCTCGACTCGATCATGTAAAAGTTTCCTTCTTCACTCCCCATTGCCACAAACAGGTTTTAAAATCTACAACACATATCTGTTTGTACCAGGAAAAATAAGCTAAAAATATGTATGTATCTCAGGCTTAGTCAAAACTCTTTACACATTCCTTATATTGACCGCACTTTGAAGAGAAAGCAACTCGGTTCTTGGGCTCAGGGAAAAAGAAGAATGAGTATGATGAAGGGAGCAGACATGATAGCAAAGTCTCATATTACAAATTTAAGAATCCTACGAGGATTAATGAATCTATAATAAACTATAGTTCTTTCTCTTCCCAGCAAAGTTTAGTTTAAAAAATAATAATAACAGTGCCATGGACCAAAGAATAAAAAAAAATTAAAAACTCACTGCTGTTGAGTCTATGCCAACCCACAGCGACCCTATAGGACAGGGAAGAATTGCCCCTGGGAGTCTGAGAGACTAACTTTTTGTCAGAGTAGAAACCTCTTTCTCCCACAAGCCACTGGTGGTTGCAAACAATTGACCTATGGTCAGGCATCCAGTGCATAACTGGTACTCCACCAGAGAGAAAATACCTGCTTTGGCTTCATTATTAGTGTATACATAATGATTAGGTCTGTTCTTCTATACCAGTGTTCACGAAGTGGGCAATACTGCCCCCTAGAGGGCATTGGGCCAACCAAGGGGGCTGCAAAAGCAGATACCTACACTTTATCCTGGATTACAAAAGCTTTTCATTGCCACTGGGGCACAGCATAATTTTTTTTCTTTCCTGAAAAGCGGGCAGTAGGTCAAATAAGTTTAGGAGCCTATGTTCTACACACTTAATAAACTTTTTTTTTAAGGCTCTGGTGGATATCTGGGAAATTCGAAACCAAAATCACTGCTATCAAGGCAATGCTGATGCATACTGACCCTAGTGGACAGGGTAGAACTTCCCTTATGGGTTTCTGCGACTGTAACTTTTGACAGGAGTAGAAAGCCTCATCTTTGTCCCATGGACTCACTGGTGGTTTTGACCTGCTAACCTCGTGATGAGCTGCCCAATTCTAATCACTATGGCACCTGAATGGAAAGCATGAGCATGTCTATGCATTGTGGAGAATATAGCAAATGTTGCTGCACAATTTGTGCAGAAATTGTTGAGTGACAGCCTAAATTGCTATGCAAGCTTTCACTGAAAATGCAATAACAGTTTTTTTGGGGTTGTTTTGTTTTGTTTTTAAAGGGGTTTCCTAGATTGCCAGACCTTTCTTTGCTGGCACTGCAGGAGAGGAGTTTTGAACTGCCAACCATTAGGTCAGTCGTCGAGCACAAATAATTTTGTTTAACCCAGAGCAACGTCTCGAAATCCCTGCTCAGTTCTATGCATTGGAATTTAGCCCAGCCTGGAGCTACTTAGTCATCGACTATCAATATGGTCTGGGAGAATTTCAGAAGCCCTAAGAGAATAACATTAAGTCAACCTGGCTGTTTGGGGCCACACAAACCTTTCCCCTGCTTTAGTCCCTGAGCGTGAGTCCCTGAGGGCCGCCTGTATCTTGGACCTTTGGGGTGATCCTTGCAGGGGTCTTATTTGTTCTAGACTCAGACACTTGTCCTTGCTCCTGCCAGTCCTGAGACTCCTTCTCTGCCCGTGAGCCTTACTCTCCAAGGCACGGTGCCTGCTATCCGCTACCCAGACCACTCACGTGTATTTCATGATACCAATGAGGGTATCATGACCTTTCTACTGTATGAGTTGGGCTCCCCACCACTTGCCCTCCCTGACACTCCTCTGCCAGCTTGCTTCTTGGTCTGACTCTTCCTGCCAAGACCTTCTGGGAATGTTGGCCTTACTCCAGGGTTTCTGGCTGGTCTCTGGGTGCTTTCCCATTCTGCCATAAACTTAGCCCTGATTGTGAGATTGAAAAAACGCGTCAGTGTTAGGGACATAGCAGAAACACGCAGGCATGCACACACGCACGCACAAACACACGAGGGGGCTTCAAAAACTTATTGCAAAAGCAGAAAGGAAACAGAATGGAATTTCCCCACCAACTCTTTGAAACCCCCTTAGGTACAAACCCATCCTCACAAACAAAATCTGTTGAGAAGGTGTCTGCTCCCTTCCTGCAGGTACACTCTCCCTGTTCAGGCATTTGTCCTTATTTCTGCATCTTCCACTCTCAAGCTGGGAATATTTTCTTAATCCCAAACTCACTCACTGACATTTAGTCAATTTCAACACATAGTGACCAGGGACCTTTAAAAAAACAGCAACAAAATCTATTGCAGTCCATTTTGACTTGTAGATGATTAACTGGAACCTTATTTTATGCTTATGCATCTATTTAGAAGCTAGTGACCTAAGATTCTTGCTAATGATGCCTTTAGCAGGGACTTCTCCTTGTCAGTAAATTACCCTGGCGCTAGCAGACTGCATGGAAAGTCTAAACTTAGTCATCAGCCACCATCATGATGCATTTATCCATTGCTCATAAGAGACCATTTTCTTCTCAGCCTCAGCAAGGAGACGCAGATACATACACACACTCTCTCACTCCAAATGTGGTCTGCCAACATTCTGTCTGAACAATCAGAATACCTCCCAGCTCGAATGACAGCATCCCTTTTATGGATGCTGAAAGAGGAGGGTGATGAAGCAAGTTTCGCAGCAGGCACAGAAGAAATGCACTGCCTTTATGATTCATATTTCAAAAATACCGAGCAGAGCTTGCTGTGTGTTGACAAATATATATATGTATATATATGTATGTATATGTATGTGTATATATATATATATTTGAGCTGAGTAGTCACCTCAGCTGTGACTTCTCAGCTCTGGAGTGACAGGAGTACTATCAGTTTTCCCCTCTCCCCCAGAGGTTGCAATGGAAACTTGGACCTCCTTACCATCATGCAATGGGAACTTGGACCTCCTTACCATCATGCAATGGGAACTTGGACCTCCTTACCATCATGCAATGGGAACTTGGACCTCCTTACCATCATGCAATGGAAACTTGGGCCGCCCTGCCATCCCTGTTCTCTATGCTGGGAGCAGGCAAAGAAAATGGTAGTCTTTTCTATATGGTGATGTTGCTACAGATTCGGAGGATAAGGAGAATTTCCACAGAAATAGAATCACCATGATTATGTCCTGCCTTAGACTGTGTTTGGCCGCACCCCAATCCACAAAACCCAAAGGGCCCTGTACACACTTTTCTCTGCTTTGCTTGGGGACAGGACGACTCTCCCCAGAACAGAAAGCTGCTGCACCTCCCCCCCACCCACTTCTTTACATTTTCAGCAGCTTGTCTCACTTCCTACTTTGACCTCTCTTGTTCTCGGGCCCATGGGAGGAAAACAATACTGCACTGGCTTACATTCGATGAGCCCAGTAGGCAGAACCAGGAGGGGGAAAGTCAAAATCAAAAAGGCTTCCTATGAGCTCAGCTAAATCTTTGGGTCCAGGATGATGCCGAAGCTTTATCTTTGAGATGTAGAAACCCTTGTGTGTGAGTTCCCTGAGTGGAGAGTACTGCCTTCACACAAGCATGACCACATGGGAAGTCTCATTCCTGGACATTGGTTGTGAGCCAGTGACAGAGCCCGAAGGATCTACGTAGCAGTTGCCATTCACCACTGGTTCACCCGTCCACTTTACAGCACAAAGAAAAGGGGTTGAACTCCATTTCCCAAAACTACTCTCTAGAAGCCCACGCTTGCTTTGAAAGAGTTGTTGGGAGATGTTAATACTAGAAGAGTGGCTTACATCGAGTGGTTAGAAACGAAAGCAGAACCGAGGCAGTTGATAATCGTATCAAGTCGCAATTCACATGACTCGCTCAAAACACTGGTCTACGGACAATGCAAGGCACCCAAGAAAAACAAAACACGAGGAATTCTAAAATAGCCTTCAAGATTCCCGGCCCCTGTAGGAACCCTGGTGGCATAGAGGTTACCAGTTGGGCTGCTAACAGCAAGGTCAGCAGTTCAAAACTACCAGCAGCTCCTTGGGAGAAAGACAGGGCTTTCCCCTCCTGTGAAGAGTTACCCTCTCAGAAACTCACAGGGCCAGTTCTAGCCTGTCCTGTAGGGTGGCTCTGAGTCGGCATCAACTCAATGGCAGTGAATTTGGTTTGGGGTTGGTACGCAAAAGAGCCCCTGGATAGTACAAATGGTTAAGTGCTTGACTCCAAACCAAAAGGTTAGCTGTCCTAACCTACCCAGGGGCACTTTGGAAGAAAAGATGTGGCAATGTGCTCTTTAATGTTCCCAGCCTTTAAAACCCTCTGTGGCACACCGTTCCACTCTGGAGCACACGAGGTGGCCATGATTCAGAATGGAGCCAACAGCACCTGGTTTGGCTGGGTGGTCACAAACCTTCTCCTAGCTGTTCAGTCCACTGCTAACTAGGTCCTTCCGTGAAGAGATTTTACAGATGTATTTTCCTCAAGAAGACCTTCCAATAGGGAGATTATCTGAGTGGGCCTGACTGGGGTCCTATGAACTCTTTAAATACAGATCCAATGATCAAAGACAGAACAAGAGACTAGAAGTGTGAAAGGAAGTCCACCAAAGAGATTCTCCATTTCTTGCTTTGAAGGTGGAAGGCCACAGGGCAAGAACTGTGGCTAAAACTCAAGATCAAGCTCCCTGTGCATCGGTTCTAGCTCACAGTAACTGTACAGGACACAGTAGATGAACCCCAGTCTTTATGGATTGAGAATAGCTTTCCATTGACAGCCAGGAAGGAAACAGGACCTTAGTCCTCAAGCAACAAGAGGTTGAATGAACTTGAATAAGGCTCCAAGCTCCAGCTGAGAACCAGCCCTGCTGACACCTTGAGCTTGAGTTTGGGGAGCGAGCGGGACTCCTGACTTGTGAGGGAAAGACCAGCCCCCCACAACTAATCGCGGGTTCGATAGGCGCAATTGTACGGTTAAAATATAGAGAGATGTTAATAACGTCATAGAGAATAAGGAGAGATAGAAGAGAGATTGAAATAATGGAGTCAGACACATTTCATGGTAGCATGCTCACCTCCACCCAGCTTGGTGGTCCATGTGGAGATGGGAGACTGGAGGGCAGGAGAGAGGGGCGGGGGAAGGAGGACAAGGGGACAGGGGAGCAAGGACAGGGGAGAGGAAGAGGGAGCAGAGAGAGAGGGAGAGAGCTTCTTTATTGCTAACCAAGGCTTATACATCTTTGGGGGGCGTAGAAGCCTCCTGATTACAGGTAAAGACATGTCACAGGAAGGGGTTGTGCTACAGGTACTACAGTAATGAAAGGGGGCCGATCTAGGGGTGTACACGCAATAGGAAGGGAAGGGATTGGTGTATACATGTGACAAGATGGGCAGATCCCAGATTCAGGATGGCGGCCTAACTTTGGATGTCACCGAGCAGGTTTGATCTGTTCTCTGACTCTCCATGGAAACCATTATCAGTAGGGTGTGAAACCCACCTACAGTGGACCAGACTGCTGTCTGAATGCCTTCATGGAGGATGTCTCTAAACATCTAACCTCCCACCATGTGCTGGCAAATAGCCTCTAATGTTTGACCTATCTTTGGGGGAGACAAAGCTGGGGAAAAGTCTTTTTATATCCCACACTGACTCACAGAACCTGAGAGATAATAAATGTATGGGGGTGGGAGTGGGTGGGGAGGTATCTTTTTTTTAGCATTTTAAAAATCGAGGTAAATATAAACGAACAATTTTGGACATTTTAATTTTCACATGAGCGTTTCAGTGACATTATGTTCACGTTATTCAAACAACACAAGGAGCGTGGTTTGGAGCTGCGAGATGTGTAGTGGTTAGTTACTCTGCACGTAGGACACTAATACACACTTCATGATGTAGTCTGTTGGTCCAGTCGTAAGGATTTTTGCTTTCTTTACCTGAAGCTGTTGTCCATACCAAAGGCTGTAATGTTGGATCTTCTTCATCAGCGCTTCAAGTCTTCTTTGCTTTCTGCAAGCAATGTTGTATCAATTACGTAATTGCACGTTGTAGACACACAGACTTGCTTGCTGAAACATGCCAATGAGCCTTCCTCCACCCTGATGTCTCGTTCTTCTTCATCAGATCCAGCTTCTCAGACAATTTGTTCAGCATACAGATGGGATAAGAACTGTGAAAGAATACAACCCTGACACACACGTTTCTTTACCTTAAACCAGGTCGCAACATTTTGATCTATTTGAACAAGTTTCTTGGTCTGTGTTTAGGTTCCAAATGAACACAGTTAAGCGTCCTGGAATTCCCATTCCTCACAAGGCATAGTTTGCTACGATCCACACAGTCCAATGACTTGACATAGTCAATGAAACACACGGAAACATCTTGTGGTATTCTTTGCTTTTAGACAAGATCCATCTGACAAAGCGATGATCTCCCTCATTCTACATCCTCTGCTAAATCCAGCTTGAGTTTCGGGAAGCTCTCTGTTGATGCACTGCTGTAGCTGTTTTTAACTTATGTTCAGCAGAATTCTACTTGTGTCACCTTTGGACACAACAGAAAGGGCATAAATTCTAATCTCTTCCAGCCAGTTGACCGGATAGTTGTCTTCCAAATTTCTTGGCATAGACGAGTGAGTGTATTTTTGGAAATATTTCAACTGTCATTTGTCAATTCATGGAGCCATATTTTTCACTAATGCCTTCCAGTGCTGCTTGACCTTCTCTCTTGGACACCATTGGTTCTCGATCATATTCTACGTGAAGAATTCTTTCTGGCACAGTGACTGCATTCCTTGTGCCCCCTGTTGGTGCTTCTTGATGGGTCAATATTTTTCCACCGAATTCTTCAGTATTTAAACTTGAAGCTTGAAGGTTTTCCTCTGTTCTTTCAGCTTGAAATATGCTGAGTCTGCTCTGTGTTTTTGGATTTCTCGTGCCAGGTCCTTCCGTATTTTGGGTTTTTTTTTTCTTTCCGTATTTTGTTATAATACTTTATCTTATTGAATTGTTCTTTGGAATTTTCTGTTCAGCTCTTCTACTCCATCATTTTTTTCTGTTCGCTTTAGCTATTCTATATTCAAGATCAACTTTCAGTGTTTTTTCTGATATCTACTTTCTTTATTTCTTATATTTTTAATGACCTTTTGCTCTCTTCCTACATGATGTTCTTTTTCTTAAAATATAATCATTTTATTGGGGGCTCATACAACTCATCACATTCCATACATCCATCCATTGTATCAAGCACATTTGTACATTTGTTGCCATCTTCATTCTCAAAACATTTGCTTTCTACTTGAGCCCTTGGTATCAGCTCCTCATTCCCCCCCTCCCTCCTCACTACCCTCTCCCCCATGAACCCGTGATAATTTATAAATTATTATTATTTTGTCATAATCTTACGCTGTCCGATGTCTCCCTTCATCCACTTTTCTGTTGTCT
>NW_022103915.1:34594837-34609668 GCF_000313985.2 Echinops telfairi
TTGATCATGCCCTACCAGGCCTCCTACGCCCTCCTCACCACCAATTTGGATCACTTGTTGTTCCCTTGTCCCTGGGTTTGTTAACACCACTACCTTTCCCCCCACCACCCCTTCTCCCACGTCTCCCCAGAACTGTTGGTCCCATTGTTTTCCCCTCCAGATTGTTCATCCAGCCTATCTTATTTAGACAGACCTGCAGCGATAATAACATGCACAAAAACAAGACAGAGCAAAACAAAGCAACAAAAGAAAACAAAACAACAACAAAAAGCCAATGACCAAAATAAAACCCCAACAACAGCGAAAAAGAAAAGCCTGTAATTAGTTCAAGAACTGTTTGTTGGCCTTTAGGAGTGTTTTCCTCCTGAGTCTGATGGAGTGCCACGACCTGGCCTCAAAGTCTATTTTTGGTGTTCCCTGGAGACTTCATTGCTCTGTTTCCCTTGCTGTTCTGTTGCACACCCTTAGTGTTTTGCCTTGGTGTGGTGGGATCAGATCTGGCTCAATTTCCACACTGTGTCTCCAGTGTTGTCCCCTGTAGGGCTATGGGTCAGTGAGGGATGTCATGCCTCATAGTGGGTCTGGCAATATGATCTTCTCTGTGGATTGGCTGCTCTGAGAAGGAATATTGTCCTCCAGGCTTGGTGAGTCAGGACGTGCTCCACTCTCTCTTCCTCTCCCTTCATTTGCTCCCATGTGTTCTGATCAGACATGTCCCTCTCCCGGAGCTGCAGTTTCAGTGCTGTCCTCTGAAGTACATCCTTGATGTTCTTGATGTCATCCCATAACTCTTCTGATCTCCAGCCATTAGCGTTCAATGTGTCAGATCTATTCTTGGAAAAGTCTATAATTGAGCTGGTATATATTCAAGGACTTGTTTCTCATGCATTTGTTTTAATCTTCTGCAGCTTTGCAGTAAACTTGCATGTGAACAATAGATGCTTGTCTATAGTCAATCCTTGGCTATGCTTTTGGCTGATGTTACTGGGCTTCTCCATGTCTCTTTCCACCAATATAGTCAGTGTGATTCCTGTGTGTTCTATCTAGTGAGGTCCATGGGTGTAGTCTCCCTTCGTGTTGTTGAAAAAGGAATTTGCAATGAAGAAATAGTTTGTCTTGAAAAATTCTTTTTTTTTAAATCATTTTATTTGGGGGACATTTTCCATCATGTGATCTCTAACTTTGTTGCTATCACCAAGGCCCTATTCTCCAACTACTGGTCCTTCTTTGTTTCCAGCCCCCACTAATTAACAATGCATCCTGATTGAGTGGTTTATCAATTTCAGACAAACAGGCTGATAGGATTTTTCAATGTATTTGTAACTAGCTTTAGTGGCTGATGCACAAATCTCAATAAAAGTTGTATTACCTTTTCTTGAAAGTAGTCAAATAGATATTGTGCTATGAGAGATATCATTCTTCTTCAAGGGAGATCTTGAAATGTCCTTTTTGATGATGAATGCAATGCCATTTCTTTTGAATTTGTTATTCCTGGCTGAGTTAACCATATAAACCAATTAAATGGCAGGTTTAACTTTACCATCCACCAAGTCAGTTTAATTTCACCAGTCCATTCAGGTCAGTAATGCTTAGGATATTGATCTTTATGGATTCCATTTAATTTCTGGCATTTTCTGATTTTCCTAGATTCATACTTTGTCATTCCACATTTGCTATTAATAGATGCAGGCAGCTTTTTCTTCTCATGTGGAGTCGTGGCCCATCAGCAGGGGAGGGTCCTCAAAGCTTTGCTCCATCCACATCATTAAAGTTGGCTCCCCTTAGGAGAGGCAGCTCTTCCCCAATCCTATTTTGATTGCCTTCCCACCCGAAGGGCTCATCTCCTGGCACTGTAGCAGACAATGTTCTGCTGTGACTAACAAGGGTTTTGGTGGGTAATCTGTCAGATGTGGGCCACCCATTTCTTCTTCCTAGCCTGTTCTTAGTTTGGAAGCTCTACTGAAACCTATTCACTCTGTTGGTCTTTGAAATACCAGGGACGTAGCTTCCAGCATCATAAACAACCAACATCAAGTTGATGCCAACTCATAGTGACCCTATAGGTAGAGTAGAACTGCCCCTGTGGGTTTCTGAGACTTTAACTCTTTACAGAGCGGACAGCCTCATCTTTCTCCCTCAGAGTAAGTAGTGGGTCCAAACCATTGACCTTGTGGTTCACAGCTCAAATAGCCTACTACATCACCAGAGCTCCTTCTAGCATTATGACTGCCTTTGAGATGATATCAACTCATAACAACCCTGTAAGGCAGGGGCCAACTGCCCTGTGACTGTTTACAGAAGTAGAATGCCCGTCTTTCTCCCCATCAGCATCATAGGAACATGTAAACCACCACAATGTGACAAACGGATGCACAGAGTGTGAATAAACAGCACAAACCCACTGCCATCTAGTTTGTTCTGACTCACAGGGCTTCCAAGACCCTAAATCTTTATGGGGCAGAGAGTCTCATCTTTCTCCCAAGGAGTGGTCTGTGAGTTTGCATCAGCTACTCTAGTAGCTTATCCCACAGGGCTACCAGGGCTCCTTTGGCATGAAATACGGGCTTCCTAAATGTTGGCCATAACTGGATTGAAGGAACTCAAGTGATGCCGTGTTTAAGCACTCAGCTGTTAGCAAAAATGTTGGCAGTTCAAACCCACTAGCTGATCCTCGAGAGAAAGATGTGGCAGACTGCTTTAATAAATTAAAGCCGTGGAAGCCGTGTGAGGCAGTTCTACTCTGTCCTATAGTATCACCATGAGTTGAAATGACTTGATGATCACAAAGTATGACTGGATTGGGGGCAGTGGTGATCCCACGGTAGAATTCTAACCTTTTGTCTGGGAAACCCAGGTTTGCGTCCTACCCAGTGGGTTTTTGTTTTTCAGTTTTTATTGTGAATTGGATGAAGGCTACAGAGTAGATCCATAATTACTACGTTGAGGAGCTCTGGTGGTATAGCGGTTACACGTTGGGCTGCTTCCACAAGGTCAGTCGTTCGAAACCACCAGTCACTCCTTTGGATAAAGACGAGGCTTTATACTCCCATAAAGAGTTACCCTCTTGGAAACTCACAGGGGCAGTTCTACCCTGCCCTATAGGTTTGCTATGAGTCGGCATCGACTTGATGGCAGTGATTCGGTTTTGGCTAGTTCATGCCAGTGATCACAATCCCTATATCACTTACCCCACTTTCTCCCTGTGTCTCTTGTTTCCGTTCTTCCTTCCTCACCCTGCTGAACTCTGTCTTTGGGTAACTGCTACCGTTTTGATCTCCAATGGTTGATTACTGAAAGGTGTGTGTGCAAGCGCTTCCTGCTTATCAGTGGAAGCTTGCAGATTGCTATGATCCTGAGTAGGTTTCAACAGAGCTTCCAGACTAAGGCTGATGATGAAGAAAGCCTGGGGATCTACTTCCAAAAATCAGTCAAGGAAATTTCAATCCGCATCCAGTCATCAGGATGATGTGGGATGGGCAGCATCTTGCTCCATTGTGCATGGGATCCACAAGCACTGACAGTGAACAACGCCAATGACATGAACGGGATTGTGTACTGATAGCTGGGTGAGCCCAACATCAGGGGGCAAACTACATCAACTGGAAGCAGGCAGGATTACTGTGGCCATTGTCCTCCTTGAAGAAATGTGTTGTGGTGGGACTCCTCAGAGGCGGCACAAGTTCAAGACCTAGGTTTTCTGCCCCAGCAAGCATCACAGTCATTCCCACTCCCCGCCCCCCATCATCATCATTCTTGTAACGACTTGTGCTTCCCGCCCCCACTTCCACCCCTCCCGAGAGGCCTGCCCCGCTGATATTAACCCTGAAGAACTCAACCTCACTTAGCTAATGAGATCTGGCCAGAAACCACAGAGACTAAAACCCTGAGCAGGTGGTGTCCTTGGATACCAACGACAGCTTACCCTACGGAAAAGATGAATGGGTCTGTGGAGGGCAGAGCACAGGGCATGCTACTGGTTGAATAGAAATAGGTGGCTGGCTCTTTTTCTTTTCCCTGGAAGGAATGATGACAAAGGTGACTGGGGTGATAGTAGCACTGAGTAGATTGAGGGAACAAGCAGCCATGCCAACGCACACAAACGGCCCATGCGTGAGAGACAGAAATCATCACTGCTCCGGCAGAAGCTCTAGCGCCTGCTTTCTCCATTCTGGCCAAACATCCCCCTCCGTTGCTTTCTCAGCCTGAACTGCAGCCATCTCTCTGGTTCCATAGACATAATGAGGATGAGGTTGTTGAGCATAGTAATCATAGCTCTAGTTTGAATGCTCCAGCTGCCAGGGTCTTTGCATATATTGTTTATACGCTTTATAACCACGCTGAGAGGTAGGCATGATCAGCTTCCCTTTTCAAGAAAACAGAGGCTCAGAGAGGTGAAGAGTCTTGCCCAAGTTTGCCCAGAAGATCAATAGTTGCCATTGGGATCAGACCTGATTGGCTCGGCTTTGAAGCCTGCGGTCTCTTCATGCTGTCTCTAACGTGGCTGCTGCCCTGCTTCGCTTGTCTGGGTTTCGGACCTTTGCCTGGAATCTTTGCTTCGGCAGTGGATGCTATTGTGCAGTGAGCCTCCTGAATGGCCTGGCGTTTCCAAGCCTTTCATCTTTGTGGAAACAGATGCCTCATCTGTCTCTCATGGTGGGTGCGATGCCCCAGTCTTTCGGTTAGCAGTCAAGCAGTTAGCCATTGTGCCACCAGGGGTCCTGCCCAGTTCAAAGCACACCCACTGCCCATAGGACACATCCTGACTGGATATCATGTCCCTTGACTACATGACCTCAATGACCTAGTTCCAAATCCTGTTCCAACCCATGGTTGTCCATTCTCTGTGGTTTTCTACTGGTCTCTTGCCTCTGTTCCCCTCTGTCAGGAATGCTTATTTTATCTGTACCATTTTTGCATCACCCAATGTTTCTAAATCCATCTTCTCCACCAAAATATCCCTAATCCCTCTAGCTGGAAGCTCTATTCTTTGGGTTGATCTCCTGTAGCACTGTGTAACTTGCTGCCGAGATCATTTACATTTCAATAGATACAAACATATACATACATGTGTCCCCCCTTGTAGACTATAAAATCCTTGAGCGTAGAACTCCCATCTAAAGAGTTTCTTCTGGCTGACTGAGAAGGTTCAGCGTGAGCACCATGAGGCCTGCAGATTGCTCATCACCAGCAGCTTAGAGGAAGGAGGAAGTGCCTGGTTTGGGCATTATTATTTCTGGGATGTCCTCATAAGAGGTGGAAATTTGTGACCACCATTAGAGCTGATCCAGGTAAGACAAACATAGAGCATCCCAGTTGCCGGAAGTGTCCTAAAGACCAAAGGAAATGACCAAGACTCAGGAATCACTGACATTCAATGATGTGGCTGTAAAGTTCACCTGGGAGGAATGGGTGCTCCTGAACCCTGCTCAGAAGACCCTATGTCAGGATGTGATGTTGGAGAACTATGGCAACCAGGTTTCCATTGAGATGGCATGGAGGAGAAGCTCCCCTTCCAGATTTTGTCGAGTGACCGATTGAAAGGCTCAACAGATGAATGGAACCTTTTCTTCCAAGATGGCTTTGTCTTAAGTCTGGCGTGTAGTCTTGTTTTCTTTTTCTTTAACAGTAGACTGTGTGCTCAGGAAAGTAGTCCTGTTTTGTTGGCAGCATCGATGCTACTTAATTATTTTAGACAGAAACTACTTGGGCCCCTCCCTTCTTACTTTGTCCTCTCTGTTCAACTCTCCCTTTTCCTGTTACTATTTTTCTCACTTCTAATGTTTGGCCCATTTCAGAAAGCAATATTAGCCACAAAGCGCTACACTCAGACTGCCCAGGGAGGAATTCTGGCTCTGAGCCCTATGTGTGAGTTTCTGGTCAATTCATTCATTTCTCTAAGTATTTTATTTTGTATTAGTAAACCATTCTGGAATTGAATATTCCTTTTCGCTCTTTTCTAATTGTCCCACCTTTTGCTTCCACATCTCACCTGCGAGTGACAGAGTACTAGGGAAAGGAGTCAGATTAGGGTACCCAGCCACTTCCTTGTGAGGGTTGGAATAGAACCATTTTACTTAGTCCCCCTCCTCTTTCCTTCAGCATGAAGGGGGCATTTAAAAAAATCATTTTATTGGGGGCTCATACAACTCATCACAATTCATCCATCCATCCATTGTGTCAAGCACATTTGTACATACATGTGTTGCCCTCAACATTCGCAAAACATTTGTTTTCTACTTGAGCCCTTGGTATCAGCTCCTCATTTTCCCCCCCCCTCCCATCTCCCCTCCCTCATGAGCCCTTGATAATTTATCCATTATTATGATTTTGCCGTGTCTTAAAGTGTCTGTGTGAATATGGCTAAGGCAAAGATGGAAATACGTATAGCCGATCACAAATGAGAGCAACGCATGTGCAGTAGACACGCAAGCAGGAGAATGAATTCTGATGAGGTCCAAATTACGGTTTCAAATTCCGAAGGGGGGACCCTACTTCATTTGACTTGATGACTGCAGACTCCTCCCCTCACCCTGACCAGCCATCTGAAAATATATCCGTTGGACACATTTACTAGGTAAATTTCCAGAGATTTTATTTTTAAATACAATTTTGATCCAGTAGATCTGGGGTGGTCCTGATCTTTTGCTTTTCTAACAGGTTCCCAAATGATACATAATATTTCTCCTCGAATCACTATGGGTTTTTTTTCCCCCTCTTATGTAGGAGAGACATACTGCTACTCAACCTCAACTGTAAGGTTGGTGGCCCTGGGAGCTCTTTTTTAATGTAGCGTATTATGGGTGTATTCCTGCTCCTACAGGAATGAGGAACAGATATTTCCATAGGCAAACGAGTCACTATGTTTTGGATTGTTCTTGCCGGCTGTCTCCTAGTGGCCCTTGTTCATGGAGACCCCTCCACGACGGAACTAAATGCTGACCACTCTTGAGCTGAGCCAAGCAGACGGTTGTCGTTCATAGGATTTTCAGTAGTCGCTAGCCAGGCCTTGTTTCCTAGTCTGTTTTATTTTGGAATCTCCATTGAAATCTGTTCACCATCCTATAGACAGATGGGTGGTGGCTGCCTCTGAGGTACGCATATGGCCAAGAATCGTACACAACCTCTTACAAGGAAGGTAGGAACTCAACCAGTAAAGCATCAGGGACCGCCATACTTTGAATAACCAAATTCACTGCCATTGAGTGGATTCCAACTCACAGCAACCGTATAGGACAGAGCAGAACCACCCCTGTAGGTGTCCAAGGCTGTACATCTCTACGGGAATAGACAGACTCGCCTTTCTTCCACAGAGCAGTCGGTGATTTCCAATCGCTGACCCTGTGACCAGCAGCCCACCTTGGAACCTTCTGTGCCACCAGGGCTCCTTACTTTGAATAACAGGCTCTGAAAATAGATTAAGAACTTTTTGAAAACAAGGGCTATACCTTATTCACTGCAATGCCTTCAGTGTCTAACATATAAAGGCTAAGCAATGCTTAGTGTGTGAATGACTGAATGGTCATCACCCCATGTGCTATGCATGCACCTTAACCGCATGTTGTTGCTCAGTGCTGTTGAGAAGATTCTGACTCAGAGCACCCTGCAAACGACTGACCAGAACACGGCCTGGTCCGGCTGTCCTGGCTCTTGTTTACTGTTTGAGCTCATCGTTGCAGGCGCTGTGCCAATCAACTGCTTGAGTCAATCAACTGCTTGAGGTAGTTCTCTTTCAAGATGACCCTCTACTTTAACCAGCATCCTAACCTTCCTCTACGACTGGTCCCTCCTGATAACACGTCTAAAATATGTGGCACAAAGTCTCACCATCTTGCTTCGAAGGAGGCTTTTGGCTGTACTTCTTTTAGAACAAAGACAGCTTTCTTTGTTCTTCTGGCAGTGCAGGGCACTTTCAATGTTTCCCACCAATTCTGTCGTTCAAATGCATCGATCCTTTAACTTTCACATGTATATGAGGTGACTGAAACTATCGTGGATCGGGTCAAGCACACCTTAGTGTGTGACATCCTTACTCTTTTCACACTTTAAAGCAGGCTTGTACAGCAGATTTGTCCAATGAAATACAAAAGTTTATGTCTTGAGTGTTTCTTTCATGAACATTGACTGCAGATCTGAGTAAAATGAAATCCTTGAAAACGTCAGTCTTTCCTCTGTTTATGATGATGTTGCCTATGGTCCAGTTGTAAGAGTTTTTGTTCACACTGAATTGCAATCTCTACTGAAGGCTGTAGCCTGATTTTCACTAGCAAGTGCTTTAAATCCTCCTTGCTTCCAACGAGGAAGGTTGTCGCATGTGCATATTGAAGGTTGTTAATGAGCCTTCCTCCAATCCTGAGGCTCCGTTCTCCTTCATCTAATCCAGTCTCATTATTTGCTCAGCAAACAGACTGAATAAATAGTGTGGAAGGATACAACCCTGATGGCCACCTTTCACGATTTCAAATCCCCTTGTTGAAATGACTGCATCTTGATCCACTTATTGGTCACAATGTCATGCATCGATGCTTATGACTCATACAGTTGAATGCCATTGTCTAGTCAGTAAAACAGAAATAAACATCTTTCTGATATTCTCTGCTTTCAGCCAAGATCCATCTAACGTCAGTAATGATACCCCTTGTTCCACACCCTCTTCTAAATCTGGCTTGAATTTCCAGCAGCTTGAATTTCTGCTGCAGCTGTTTTTGGATGCTCTCCAACAATAGTTTACTTGTATGGGATATTAGAGCTATTCAGTGAACCCTCGCCACTTCGCGCTTCGACTTCCGCGGCTTCATTCTATCACGGTTTTTGCATAACAGCGCATGCTCTGTCATTACTGCCACTTATTGGCTCATACTGTACATGCTTGATGCCATAAATAATATAATAAATATTAAATGATAATTGTAACGTCCAAAATGTTTTACTGTATTTTCCCTTTTTCGTTTAATAAATTGGGTAATACGAGTGTAATGGTGACTAAAGGGTGTTTTTTCATGTCCTCTATGCTCTAACTACGAAAATATTTGATTTACAAATAAGGAATCCTACTTCGCGGAATTTCATTTATCATGGTAGGGTCTAGAACCGATTAACCGTGATAAACGAGGGTTCACTGTTGTCCTATAGTTTCCGCATTCTGTTGGGTCACCTTTCTTTGGAATGGGCACAAATACAGTTCCCTCCCCTTCAGTTTACCAGGTAACTGTCTTTGGAATGTCTTGGCATAGACTGGTGAGTGCTCCCAGCAGGGCACCCACTTGCTGCAGTATTTCAGTGGACATTGGGTCAGTTCCTGGAGCCTTCTTTTTGGCTCAAAAAACAAAACCAAAACCAACTCGCTCCCATTGCTTCTGACTCATAGTGACCCTATAAGACAAAGCAGAACTGCCCCTGTGAGTTTCAGAGGCTTTAACTTGTTATGGGAGCAGAGCATTTAGCTTCAGTCCGGCCACAGAGGGCCTAGGGTGCTGGTGGGACAACTCTAGGTCCTAGGTATGCAGAGGGATGTGCGGGGAAGGGGCCGACCCAAAGCAACACCTGTCCATCGCCATCCTTGCCAACCCTCTTGGCCTCTGAGTGAGTTGGTGGGGAAGATGTGAGGGGGGAGGGAGGTCACTGCACCGCTCACACCCTGAGTGTCCTGCCGGGGTGCTGTGAGCAAAAGGGAAGAGGCGGGAGACAGGGTGTGGGGAGGGATGGGACAATGGTGTCGGAGATGGGGTAGTGCCTCCCCTCCTGACTCTCACATAGCACCAATTTGGCATAAAAACCCTCATCTTTAGAACTTAACTCTGTTGAAAAGTGATAATTGTATATATGTATAATTATATGTATATATAATTTCAAATTATTCACGTGTATAATTCTGTAGCATTATGTTTATTATGGTCAAGAATTACCATCATCTAGGTACAACATTTTCCGTGACCTTAAGTGTTCCCATTTCATACTTTTTACACCCCTGACCCCTACCCTTGGGAACCAACCCGGAACATTTGATTAAAAGAGCCTGTGTTAGCCGAACAGGTACAACAGCTACAAACAAAGCCTGGCCTTCTGCATTTGTCCTTGGAGTTCACCTTCCTTTCTGCGTAGGAGACAGGGAGTAAGCCGAATGCCACCTAGAGATGTCTTATTCATTTCTTTTCCTCATAGTAAAATAGTTCATAATATTTTCCCTGATTGAACTCTTGCATTTCTCTGTCAAGCCGGTTGGAGTCTTTAAGGAAAAGGCTGGCCTGGGAGGATATGGGTACGCTATCAGAGGAGTAGAGTCTCTGAGGGGTGCACATCCTTAAGGAGCTCGGCTGCTGAGTCAAAGTGTACCAGGGGTGCCTCCGAAGAAAGACCTGGTGACCTACTTCCAAAACAGCTGCCCAGGAAAACCCTACAGAGTAAGAATTGACTCAACAGCAGCTACCTCTTAAGCATTCATTTATGAGCAAAGTCCCTGACATGATGGTGAATGAGCTGGTTTCATCAGCTGCACAGCCCCCGGCTTCTAGGTAGTGAGTGATGCGGTGGACCAGAATCCAAGAACACCGGACAAGATCCGCCTCTTGTTTCTCTTTTAGAATGCAAACTTTCTCTGAAAGGCTTTGATGGGTCACGGTGTCACCATTCAATATAGAGTCCAGCTCTTGAAATCATTTGCATTTGGCTTAAGGGGGGGTTCTAATCACAGAAGATTCCTGGATCATTAGTCAAGTCTATTGTGTCTGAGCTGCTCGGTTTGATTTCACCTGGCCAGGTCAACCACAAGTACCTGCACCTGCTCTTCCTCAAAAAACAAAACAAGAAAGGAGTTCTATATGCAGCCCTAGGCTCCCAAACTTGACTGGTCACTGAATGACCTGGAGAGCTGGTGAGACTATGTACCCTTGTATCCTCCCTCCTAGAGAGTCTGGTTCATTCGGTTGTGAATGGCTATTATAGGACTATAATAACCAGAATGGGAAAAATGACTGGTTGAAGTTCTGGCTAGGAGGCTCAGAAAAGGCCGAGCAGGCCCTTTCAGGAGCTTGAGGCAGGAGCCTGATGCAGGAGACTGGATTACTGCCAGGACTGTGGTGTAGCGGTTCCTCATTAGACAGTGACCCACACAGATGGCAGTCGGAACCCACCAGCAGCTCCTTGGGAGACAGCCTGAGCTTTCAACTCCTATAAGCAGTCACAGTGCTGGAAACCCAGCCGGGGTCACTGTGAGTCAGCATCGAGGGCAGCGAGGTTGGTTTGGGTGGACTATAATACACGTTCAGAGCACTGGGGTTGGCCACTATTGTTTCAGCCAAGCCCCCTCATTGTTTTCATTTCTGCTGACCAAGAGATTTGGGTGCTATACAACATGCGGGCTGCCCTGGTTTTCTAAGAGAGGTTCAGTTGGTAGCAGGGTGTCAAGCTGTCATCATTCTGGTATACCCACAGTTCACACATTCGGCTCCACTCCTCTGTCACTTCATTGGCCGTGACTGAACAGGAAAGAACAGGTTCAAAGCGCTGCATCCAATACACATCAGCTTTCTTTCCACCTCTCTCTGCCTCTCAGCTCTTGCCAAGAAGAAACAGGACCCACTTGGGGATGTCGAGCTATGCTTTTTGCTGGTTCTAGGTGCACGAGGCATGAACCTGCATGGGCACAGGAACCAAGTGTTGCACTAAATTGGTACTAACTGCCACCGTGACTGCCGTGGTGAAAAGAGAGCGGGCAAAATTGCTGGTTATTTCATCTGGGAAGACAAACCAAAGCTTCTCTTTTCCTGCATCCCTACCTGTATCCCTGCCACCAAGTGTCCTCCCTACTCAGCTACATGACCCGGGGAGGTGGCGGGTTGCAGATGCAGCCAGAGGTGCCGTTGGGATGAAGCCAGAACGACTTCAGAGGAAAAGAAAATTGCTTAGGTGGGTGTTCCTGAACGTCACTCGGTACCCCTTGGTGTCAAGGCCGTTTTCCAAGAGAGCGCTTTCCTGAGACTTCAATCAAAATGATGTGCCTTCTATTACACACTTTCACGGAACCCTATGCCTTTCCCAAATCATGTGTTCCCCAAATCTGACAGTGAATACATTTCTCTCTCTTTTTAAAAATAAACGTTCTTAGCTTCCAGAAAAACCACACTGTATGATTTTCCTATCTTGTTGGCTGTTCCTTCTCCCTTTCTTCTTCCGGTTTCCTGTCATATCCCCAACTGTCAATGCTGAAGCCCTTAGAACTCAACTTGGGGTTTCTTCTCCTTTCTCTCCATGCTCACTTCCTTGGTGACCTCATTTCTTTTTATAGCCGTAATTCCATCTCTCTTCATGACTTTCAAGTTTGCATCTTTCAACTCCGGATCCATGTAGTCAGTCATCAACAGGACATCTCTATCAGTCTGTCTCAAATAGGCAACGCAGACTCCATAAAATCCCAAACAAACTCTCATACCCACCCCAGCTTTTCTAGCTCAATCCATCGCAATCTCATCTGTCCAGTTGTTTAGGCCCCAAATCTTGGCAGTACCCAGGAGTCTTCTCTTCCTCTCACTAACCACTTTACATTTGTCAGCAAATCGCATCAGCGCTGTCAAATATTCAGAATCCTAGCCTGTCTGACCAACCCTCTTTATTCCAGTTACCAGCTGCATTTTGCCTAAACTCCTGCATCACTCTGCTAACTGGGCGCTTGCTTCTGCTCTTGACGCTGCAGACTGTTTCCCTCACACAGTCAGAATGATCCTATTAACATGAAGGATGATGGGGCTCCTCTGCTCAGCCTCCTCCCATGGCGTTCCTCCGCGCACTGAGCCAACCGTCTGTGCTCTGCCGCTGCGGAAAGACTTGCCAACCCCGCAGGATCTGACCTCCTCTACCAGTTGTCGCCCCTCCGGCCACATTCCCCTTGGGCCTGACGGCTCCTTCTGCCTGGAATTTTTTTATTTTTATTTGAGATCTCTAGGCCTTACTCCTTCACTTCTCTCAGATCCTTACTCAGAAGTCTCCCCAAAGAAACCTTCCTAATCGTCCCCCTGCAGCTTACCCTCCCCACCACATTTAAAACCTGCCTTTCTTCACCCTGGTGTGGGGTAGCGCTTTCGTGCTGGGCCGCAATCCGCATTGTTGCCGGTTTGCGACCAGCAGCAGCTCCTGGGAGGAAGACTGAACTTTCCACTTCCTGTCGACAGTTACAGCCGTGGACATCCAGGGGGTCGCTATCAGACAGCGCCGACTCCATGGCAGTGAGTTGGTTTGCTTTTCTTAGGCTGGTGGGTCTGAAGTTTAAAGAACTAAGTATTGAGCCTATGGACATGACCTAGCCCCAGGGTGGCTGGGCTGATGACAGTCTGCGAAGGGACTAGAAGGTCTATAGCACAGGCCTGTGGGTCAACTCTTGAGCTTGCTCTGCAGGCACTCATTGCCCTGACTTGGATGGCAGCTAGGGCTGAGTTAGCCAGGGCCCGGCTGGCTGAAGAAAACCATGTTGACCCTGTGTAAACTGCTGCATGCTGACGGCTTTCCCGGGCTTGTAGGTGAGGACGCTCCAAGTGCCAACTAAAGTGAAGATTGCTCAGATCAAAGAATTCCCAGGTCTCCTCTGAGTACTGGGTTGAGAGGAATGAGCAATTTAGAAACTGGACATGTGCAATGAGGGGAGATAGAGGGATGAAGTGACCGGCTTAGACGCTTTCATGGATATGTTTTGTCTCAAAATAAGTAGAACATGAGAATCCCCACTGAACAACTTTTTCTTTCCCTGATGGGCCTGGGGCAGAGAGGGTGGGGGAGATGGGGATCAGATTATGTGATGCAGGTGTGATTGGAGAACTGGAATTGGAGAAGATGCCACTGAAGGAGGGGGGTGGTGGTTCTGTATGCGAGAGACACTGGCCAGAAGAGTCCGCGGGTGGCTTGTGGTGGAGTGAGATTTCAAAGTATGGCTCTTCTATCCGCGTCTCTGTGATTTCCACCAAACGACTGGGTGGGACTACGCAAAGAGGGCACTTATAACACTAATAGAAGGGACTGGTCAGTGTCGTTGCCACTTCTCCGGCGATAAGGATGAGCTGTCTCAGCAGGAAGAGAGGGCAATCCCAGGCTCTTGGAAGAAAAGTCAGCAGTGCAAACTGTTGGAGATCTCTGTCTGAAGTGGAAGCAGAGATGAGAGGCCGAGGCAAGGGGCTCACGAGACAGAAAGAGGAGCAGTGGCAAGACTGAAGCACAGCAGCAGACTGGCCTCGTGGCCACAGAGAGAGAGGGGCCAAGAGACCAACTATCTGAGAGGCTGAGGACTGGAGAGGCTTGGCCACTGACTGAGAAGAGGTGTTGCTGTGGACCGGTGATGGCATCCTGGCTGTCACTCACTCTCTGCCACCGAGTCAATGCTGACTCAGAGACCTGCTGTGGGCGTTTGAGACTGTAATTGTTTCTAGGTGCGGAGAGCCCGTTCTTTCTCTCTCGGAGCTGCTGGTGGTTTTGAACTGCCAACCATGTGGATTGCAGTCCAACGCTAAACCACGCCAGCACCAGTAGCTGGTTAATTCCCCTAATAAACCCCATTAATTATGAAAAAAATAACTAAAATATCCTTTCCTTGCTTTATTAATTTTTTCCTCAGGCCTCATAAGTATCTACCATACCCTATAGTTTGCATATTCCTCTTGGGGTTTGTTTTTTTTTTTATCTTAGCTAAGACAAATATAAACTGCCTCAAGGAGGGGTTTTGCTGGGCTTTGTTGACTGTATTATCTTCAGTGCTGAGACCAGTGCCTGGATGTAATGTGATCTTGATGAATACTTTTTGAGTGAAAGATAATGAATTTGTGTGATGAGTTGATGTGTCTAATTCCCCTCTAGCA
>NW_022103915.1:34611704-34625179 GCF_000313985.2 Echinops telfairi
ATATCTCAACCGTACAATTGTGCATTACTGAACCCAGAAGTAGTATTACTGAACCAGTGAGTTCAAGTACCGGGTGGGGCTGGCACCTCACCCCCCAGAGACAATTTTATTTAATACTACAAAGTCCCAGAGAGTGAAAATTATGACCTTGAGTACATCCCATTGGCATTTCAAGAACATTTCAAAAGTAAAATTGACTCATTGAACACAGAAGGCCTGATGAACTGAGGGATGACATCAAAAACATCATACATGATAACAATAAAAACTGTATCTTCAAAAAAAAAGAAAGAAAAAGTCATTAGAAAACTAGAAAGAAGGAAAAGATCAAAGTGGATGTCCGAAGAGATCCTGAACCTTCTCTTAATCATAGAGAAACTAAAGCAAATAGAACTGATGAAGTCAAAGAGCTGAAAAGAATATTTCAAAGGACAGCTTGAGAAGACAAAGAATTAAAACGAAATGTGCAAAGACCTGGAGTTAAAAGACCAAAAAGGACTGATGAAAAATTTCAAGTCTCGAGTTGCAATAAGAAAAGGTTCTATGGGCAAAATATTGAATGATGCATCAGGGTTTTATTTATACAAATAGTCTGAGAAGTTGGACTGTATGAAGATTGAGGCATCAGGATTGGAGGAAGGCTCATTTTATATGTACATATGAAACAACCTTGCTTTCTGAAAGCCAGGAAGACGTGAAGCACTGGCTTATGAAGATCAGGGACTACCACCGTCAGTATGGATTACGCCTCAATATATATAAAAGTTTGCACAGCTAATCATTATAAGCAGAACAAAAAGATTGAAGATGTCGGGAATTTCATCTTGCTGAGATCCACATCAATGGTCATGAAGGCATCAGTCAAGAAATCAAATGAAGTATTGTATTGGGCAAATCTGTTTCATGAGACCTCTTTAAACTGTTGAAGAGCATGGATGTCCCTTTGAGGACGGAGGTGAGCGTGACACAGTCATGATATTGTCAATCATTTTCTCATGCTTGTGAAAGTCGGGCATCGAATATGGAAGGCCAAAGAAGAACTGATGCATTTGAGCTATGGTGCTGACAAAGAATACTTGGAATACCATGCACTCTGCAAAGAGCAATCAAATCTGTCTAGGAAGTACAGGCAGAACAGTCACTGGAATCAAGGATGGCAAGACTTCATGTAACGTACTTTGGACAGGTTATCAGGAAGGGCCAGTCTCTGGAGAAGGAGCTCATGTTTGCTAAGGTGGAGGAGAAGAAACAAGAGGAAGACCCTCAATGAAATGGATGGCACAGTGCTTGCAATAATGGGCTCAAACATAATAACAACTGTGAAGATGGGACGGGACCAGGAAGTGTTTCTTTCTGTTGTATGTAGGTAGCGATGAGTCAGAACTGACTCGATGGTACCTAACAACAATAACAATGACAGAAATTCCACTCCTAGAATGTGAGCGGTGTAGACCAGAGAGGAGGATGTTCTAAATTTACGTCTGAATTCCTGGAGCTAAGCACCAGGCCTGGCACATAGTAAAGGTCCACAGAAAAATTTAAAAATACGTAATTGAAAATGCCAATATTGCCAGAATTGACGGAAGAAATGTATTGGAAGGAAGGGTGTTGGGAGCCATCCCAGCCATGCTGACTAGCAAAGCTACAGCCTGGTGGAAGAAGCATCTGCAGAGCAGAGCTTCCCAGGGAGGGATTCCAACATCCCTCAAGTATTTGCTGTTGTTAAATCCATTCTTGAGAATTTTGTGCATTGTCATGTTTACCGCACCTGGAGTGGATGCGAGGGCAGTCTTGAGAAGTATGAATGAAACCAGATCTAAAACTTGCTTCAATATAATGGGGCTTTCCTTAACGGAGGCATTGGAGAGGCTTGGACAGCGAGGCACCTTTGGGAATTCTGAGGAGGATATGTGAGAATTGAGAGAGGGAGATACCCAAAAGTTGAGGTCAGAAGAGAAAATGAAACCCACCGAAAAACCCTGGATTCCATTCAGATTAGGTAGTGAGGGACTCTTTTGGCCGCCCGATATAGAGGACCTTATAGACTGCCTCCCCCAACTGACGCCCCTACACCTTGGACAGGGGCTTACATAGATGGAGAGAGAATGGTTTATATTAATAGAAAATACGTAAGAGGGGAAACATTACGTCTTTGGCAAAGAATCAGATGGCTTGGCTCCCCATGGTGCCTCAGGAGTATAAAAAATAGACATAGGCAGACAATGGAACAGTTACCATGGGAGAGTTTGTAAAGGAAACTATTTGAGAAGCATTTCACTCTGCTTGTAGATATTAGGCTTTGAAGGAGCACATGAGGTAGTTTCATTGTGTTAAGTTAGTCAACAAGAAAAGGAACATTGTGAGCCAAAAATAGGGCAGTGAGTAGGATATGAGTCTAAGCAAACTTTCTGAACACCTCAATCAGGAATAGTATGTGACGTATAAGACAAGCAGTACAGAAAGAAAGAACCAGGACGAAGACAGAAAGTGACAGAAAAAAGTACAGACCTTATAATGGTCTTTTACCAGGTTTTAGTGGAAACCATAAGGGTGACTTTGGAGTTAATCATAAAGCACTGTTTTTATGTAGTGGTCTGCAAAACTTTATGGTATAAATAAAGCTGTTTGGGAGAACTCAGCAGAGATTGTTTCCACCAGAACATCTCTCGTGTCTGTCTCGTCTGTGTTCGCTGACTCCACACCTCCTTCAGGTATCCAGTTCAACCCTCCCAGAGCTAGACTCCGACAGAAGGGAGTCTCCCCCTCTACACTAAAACCAAATTCACTGTCATTGAGCCAATTCCAACGTAGAACAACCCTATAGGACAGGGTAGAACTGCCCCCATGAGTTTCCAAGACTCTATCTATGGGACCAGAAAGCCCCATCTTTCTCCATCCGAGGGGACGGTGGTTTCGAACTGCTGACCTTGTGATTAACAGCGTAACTCTTAATCACTGCACCACCAGGGTTCAATGTCCACATCTACCTAGCTAGCTAGCTGTAGATGATAGATATAGATATAGATATTGATAAATCGCTGTCATTGAGTCAATGCTGACTCGTAGTGACCTGATTGGACAGGGTGGAACTGCCCCTGTAGGTTTCCAAAACTGTAACTCTTTATTTACAGAAGTAGAACGCTCGCTCCCTCTTTCTCCTGCTATGAGACTGATGGCTTTGAACTGCAGACCTTGTGGTTAGCAGCCCGGTCGGTAACCACGATGCCACCAGGTTCCTCCCATCTAAAAGCAAATTAACCTTACAGAATAATCTTGGCTAATTCTAGGAGCAACGTTTCATGTAGACTTTGGGTCTGATAACTTGAGACGACACAACAGTTCATGACGATGGCATTGCACTGAGCTTGGAGCTTGGGTTCTGAAGTCAACACGTATGCCAAAAACCATGTCTAGGAAAAAACGCCATTTAAAAGTCTCTTAAATCGCCCAATACAGTACAGATGACATGGTTTTATGTGTTCTGTGCCATCTTTCAATAAGTCCAATATAGCCAGGCTTTCCCAGAATTGGAACAGATGGCAGTGGCTGGCTCTTTGGTTGCATACCAGATGAAGTAGTTGGCTAAAATGTAAGGTCCATATTGCGTGTGTGCGCGCATGCGCGGGGGGTGGGGGTGGGGCCGCGGAGGGGGGGGATTTACATATATGTGTATCTATTCATTTGTGTTACTTTCTTTTGCTGATATAGAGTGGGATACATGTTAAACACAGCTTAACTGCATGTGTACTGTAATACCATAGTACCATTTGTTCCCCGGTATTGTTAAATGATTGTCTTTGTTGATCAAGGTACAAAGGAGGTGAAAAATAATTTTCCAGGCTATTGTAACAATTGTCACGGTGAACTAGTAGAATGCCTGCCGTTAGGGTTTCTCAGATTAATAAAAATCTCTTTATCTAAACTGTACACAGAGCATAAATCCCGCAAAAATAATGAAGAGCATCGATGAGGTGCCCACTCTGTGCATGGCACGCACGCACGCACGCACGCGCGCGCACACGCACACAGAGCCTCTTGCGCTGCCTCTCTGGCCCTGCTGTGATTCTTCAGAACAGCCAGGCAGACATGCAGGCTTCGCTTCGGCCACACTGACACACTTACTGGTGGTCTATTGTGGAGGCGCTTGGAGGTCAGGGCCAGGTGGACACATTCCTGTCCTTTCCCTTGGGTTCTTTTAGTTCAAGTCCACCTTGCAGGATACTTACAAACCTCTTCTTCTATCCCACAAAGGTAACTTGTGTATTTATAAAAATAATAAAAATAAATCATTTTGTTCTAAGATTTCTACATTAAGGTGCTCCTTTTATTAGTAGGGTTGGGGGAGGGGCGGGAATTCTATTTTAGTGGAAACTTATAATATACTTACAAACTGGCTCGCTTCAAGGGTAGACGAAATCGTGGTCTCTTCTTAATTGCAAAACTGTCTTATGCTTCTTCTTTGAATGCGTTCTCTACGGAGTGTCCTATTCTGTACCTTGTATCAATTCTTTGTTCCGTCTGCTCTCAATGAAAGGACTCTAATGCAGCACTATCAAATCAGACCAGTAGTAGTCAAATATTCCATCTGGTGCTTTCTTTTTTATTACAGCTACATACATGTCCATTCATCCACTTCTTTAGGGCTTATAGTTTCCTCCACAGCTCCAAGATCATACTCAAGTCTTGATCCTAAGAATGTCTACGTTGTCAATATGTGCGGATGTTTTAGCATTTCTTCTTCGTTTCTTTTTTCCTGTTCTGTCTTCCACAGGATCCTAGCTCCATCCTGCCCTCAGCTGTTGTGTTCAAACTTGGGACAAAGGATTCTGCTTGGTCACACTGGTGAACATCGGGAGGGACCAAGGGAGCGAAAGAGGCAGAGCTGCGGCGACGTCGCGATTTACCCTTCCAGAGGACGGCGGTGGATGTCAGGGAGCTTAAACGGAAGAACTGTGGCATGGTGAAGGGTATTGAAAGTGCCACAGACTTTGAGAAGAATAAACGAGTCTGTCTTGGAAGAAACACAGCCAGCAGGCTCTTAGAAGCAAGGATGGCAAGATTTTGTGGCACGTACTTTGGACTTGTTATCAGGGAACTAGTGCCTGAAAAAGGACATCATGCTGTGTAAAGTACGAGGTCCGTGAAAAAGAAGACCCCGAATAAAATAGATTGACATCTGGCTGCAACAATGGGCTCAAACATACCAATTGTGGGCATGGGTGAGTACAGAGGGTAAGCATTGACTGGATGGTACGTACAAACAAGCAGTTTCCTCTGTATCCAACTGATAAGTAGCAGAATTGAGATTTAAGCCTGAGCCCATCTATCTAGAACACCTACTGTTTCTATGATCTCACACTGCTTCTCATTAATAGTGGGTTCCCATTAAAGGCAGTCTGTAGACCACAATGATGGGCAGGTTTTAGAAGGATGGTTCACTAGACAAATCTGGTAGTGTGACCATGGGGAAGGACCAGACTCAATGAAAGACTTTCCTGAGCTCATCAGTCCCGGGAGTGGCAAGCGCTAGATCTCGTGAAGGAGACATAAATCATCCCGTAAGCACACATACTGGAGAGTCTTATGGGCTAGCTGAAAGTGAGAATAGTACAAGATAAAAGTCAGGGAGTCTCCTGAAAGTAGAAAGTACACTTACACTAAAGGACAATAAAGGAGAATTTAGGGGACTCATTTATTTACATAGGTGTGAGGGAGGATTATGGGTAGTAAAAAGGAGACTATACAGTCCCCTGGGGCGAGCAACAGTGGGACTTTATTACTCACCCACCACACAACTTCATGGCAAGGGATGGGAGACATACCCAGCTGCACAGAGAGGGAGGGAAAGCCTTGCTGTCCCAGGAGCTGTGGCTCCAGGAAAGGGAAGCAATCACACGCAGTGACCCAGCAGGGAGGGAACCAAGTGAGAGAGCTCCATCTCTCTCTTTCCCCTTGTTGCATCTCTTGGTGCTGCCTCCAGACAGAAGGTAAGTCCAACCAGAAGCTAGAGGGCAGTCATGGATTCCATTCATAGAAACCAGTCTCCCGGGGCACAGAGCGGGGCGTGGAAAGGGGGAGAGGGTGGACCTGAAAAAGCACAGACATCGACATGATTTTTATAAGTGGACATTTCATTGAAGGGTATTTATTATAAAGGTTATGAGCTACCAGAATATTGCTATACATTATTTTATAGATTGCTATCTTATTTGCGTGCCTTCGATTCACAATGTCGCTTTCTATATCCGGATGATGTCCTATTTCGTTAGTGTCCAGTAAGAATGACACAAAATAAACATGGAACTAGACTGGCTCTCTGGCTCCCCAGTATCAGATACGAGGGGACGCCAAACTTTCTGAAAGAGCACTTTCCCATCTTATGGCACGAGCTGTGTTCTTGCTAACATCCTTTCCCATTGTCACTTTATTCCTCTCCCTGGGATTTTTTTTCTGTGTCCCTTCCCATAATTTATTATAGCTTCCTTTTTTAAGAAATTGCTGCTCTCTCCTCTCCTCCAGTTTTTAGAAAAGAGCTGCCTGGCCCGTGCCTCCATCCACAGATGCTTGAAACAAATGCGTCATGCCTGCTCTCCAATGATTTTCTCTTTCCTCTCCCCAGAGAGAAAAACAAAAGGGTAAGGATGGCGTGAAGGATTGGATCAGAACGCCGTGTCACTGGACTTTGCAGCTGTTTCTGGAGTGTAGAAGTCACTGGAGGAAAACAGTGTGCTCAAGGACCGAAGGAAATTGCTTGGCTCCAATCTGTCCCGAGTCATGTGGGGAGGAAGGCGTTTGTTGTTACAGCGGTGTCTGCTCCGGAGAGACGATGCAGCCCTCTACAGAGAGTGGGTGTTGGAGGGGAGAGGCATGGGGCATTCACAGCAAGATGATGGTGACCAAGAAGACAAAGGGAAAATGATCCTGAAAGGCAAAAACAGGAACATAACCCTCCCTTGGTCAGACTCTTCTCTGGGCTCTGGACTAGACACGTCCACATCAGACATAGGAATGGTTCCTGATGTCTTTCCAAGAGTCTGAAGCTCGGGTTGAGCCCATGAGCTTTCTATTTTCATCCGCAGGCAAAATAAAGATGGGTTTCTATGTGCAAGAACCCGCCTGGGGCCGTGGGGAAGCTCTTGGCTGCTCACCCAAAAGGCAGTAACTTGAACCAGCCTGCTGCTCCCTCCGTCAGAGAAAGGCAGGGTGGCTTGCTTCTGTGAAGACTCCAGTCTTGGGGATCCTATCGAGACAGTTCAACTTTGCTTGCCACGGTCATTCTGAGTCAGAACTGATCTGATGGCCGCAGGTCACATGGGCAGCTGGATACAGTGAATGAATGAGTACCAACAGCTCAGAGTGTACATGTTCTCCAATGGCATGGGTGTAGGAAGCTTGCTCTGGTTTATGGGTGAACGGCTGAATTTATGTACTTGTGTTTGGCTGGTTTGGTATCCACACAAGCAAACACACCTTTGCGAACAAATCCTCACACCTTTTGCACTCATTTGTTTCTAGCACGGGTATTTGAAGAAACCCCTCCAACTTCAAAATTACTCACTGACAGTCAGTCGATTCCTGCCCACAGTGACCCGGTCAAGAAGTGCCCCTCTGAGTTTCAGAGGCGGTAAATCCTTCAGGAGCGGAAAACCTTCTCGTGGACTGTCTGGCGGGTTCAAACTGCTGCCATTTAAAGTGCAACCCATGACACCACTGGGGCTCCACGAACTCCTTTCCACACCTCAGTCCACCGCCAAGTATTACCCCTGTCCCAGATCCTGGCATCTCTATACGGGAGCCTGCAGGACACTGTGGTCGGGAGCGATCAGAAGTGGGCAGCTGTGGTCACTTACTCAACCTTCAGTCCGGCTTTTCTTGGCAACTATTTTAGTTTTCTTTTGGTTTCACATATATTCCCCCCTCACTGATTTTTTGGAAGGCTTCACTTGATCAGTCTTTAAATATACGTCTTTCCTTACTCCAGCGAAGAAGCAGAAGCTCAGAAAGTAAAATAGTTTGCACAATTGTGGTGCTTTGTGCATCGGGGGGAAATACCACACACACAACCCTTTAATTTCAGTTCAAGGCTTTGGGCCAAAGGACATGTATTACCGGCACAGTAACTGAAAGAAAAACCAACTTCTGAGGGAAGATTGGGGTTGATTGGGCTGTCTGAAAGCCTTAATTTTGTAACTTGAGAACTAGGAATTTTGGTGAAGGGGGAGCCAGAGAAGAAGGTAAGAAGAAAGAACAGTTGCCTGCCACTGTTTCCCTTCGATCTCCGTGGCTGGTGAGGCAGGGAGCTGACCCAGTATGTAAGCCTGAGATCCTGGCCACAAACAGAGCTGCTTTCCGGCAGGGCTGCACTGTGACTTTCAAGGGCAGAGGCCTTCTCTCTGTAAGGCCCTTTCCTTCCTAAGAAATATTTAAAATTCAACGATTACATTGTTATAAACAAATACCTTAATGATACTGTGTTAGTCTGGGTAGACTAGGGAAACAAATTCTGAGACACTCATGTGTATAAGGAAAAGGTTTATTTATATACAAGAGCAAATGAATATTGAAAATAACATCCCAGTCCAGTCCAGAGCAAGTCTATAAGTTCAATATTAGCCCGTATGTCCCATACCAATCTATAGAGTCCTCTTCAGACTCATGAAACACATGCAATGACACTGAAAGCAGTATGATTACAGGTCAGCGGGTAGAAAGTCTTTAGATCCAGTGGTGTTGTAAGCATCTCAGTGCTGGCAGGAGTCTCCACGTGGCTTCTCTGGCGCCAGAGGTCTGGTTGCATCAGGGTAGGTCCACGTGGCTTCTCCAGCTCCCAGGGTGTAGCATCATGTGCTTTGTCAGTAAAGTGTCTCCAAGGGAGTGAGCAGAGACAGTGTGTCTCCAGCCTCCAAGGAGGAAATCTACTGGAGTTCCCAGAATTCTCCAAAGAAGGCCATGTCCACACAGAGGCCTCACTGGTTATGACCCGATTGACAGACTAGACTCCATTCCTTCACTCTTAATCCTCTCAAGTTCCAAATTGACACCAGATTATATAACTACCACAGATATGTAGTAAGATATTTCCTTCCATCATAAAGTTCATTTTCCTTCCCCATTATAAAAGCAATTAAACTATTTGCATTGCCCCCTAAAACAATTATGGGCTGCAGTTACTGTGCCTATTATGCCCAAGGGATACCACTGACTTCACAGCCTTGGAACAGTGTGACGTGGCTGGAAAATGGAGGGTTGTGTTTTTTTGTTTGTTTGTTTTCAGCTTCTGTATGGAGTTCAAGTCTACTCTGAGTCCCTCATAATAAGAATCTTGGGAACACCCAGAAATAGCCCTCAAAGCATGGACGTTGGCATTCTCCTGATTAGGTGGTGGCATTATGAGACTTCTTAAAGCAGTTCTGAGATCAACACACATGAATAAGTGGGAAGTAAAGGGAGAGGAGCAAGGAGCCCTGGTGGTGCTTGGCTGCCAACCACAAGGTTGGTAGTTCAAACGCACCAGCTACTCTGCAGGAGAAAGATGTGGCAGTCTGCTTCTATAAAGAGTACAGCTTAGGAAATCCTATAGGACAGTTCTACTTTGTCCTACTGGGTCACTAGGAGTCAAAATCAATTGGAAGCAATAGGTGGTGGTGGGAAATAGGAGTGGAGGCCCTAGGTGGTACAAAGGGTTAACGTACTTGGCTACTAATAAAAGGTTGGAGGTTCGAATTTACCCAGAAGTCCCTCAATGAGGCTGAGGTTGAACATGCCTCCAATCTTCCTATCAAATCTGACACTCTTCTTCTCAACTCATTCTAACTCATTACAGTGGTTATACAGCACTCACAGCCAATGTTCACAGTTACGGGGTGAGCAATGGCATGGGCCACACCTCAACTCGCCCAACTTTGGCAGGGAGAAGGAAAAGCCAACTCCATATCAACCCAAGGCTGACAGCCACAGGACAGAAGCAGACACGCCTCCACCCTTCATCCTTTGCACACGTCACTGTATTTCCCTGCTGCGTTCATGGTAGTGATGACTCAGAACTCACAGATAATTTCCATGAATATTGACTATTATCACAGATAATATTCATGACTAGGAGGGCTTATGAAGGAAGTTGACAGGTTGCCACAAGTCAGGATCATAAAACATTAAGAATACCATCCTTGGTCCATAGCTGTGTCTTCTTCAGCCAACAGCCGAGTTTTTGATTCTCAACCTCTCACCAAGTAGCCCTTGGCCTCTGCCTCCATGGGCCAGGAAGCCCACCAACTGCTCTCCTTCACAGTCTCCTTGTCTCAGTGCTGCTCCTCATCTGTCTCATGCCACCCTTGCCTTGGCCTCTGGTCTTGGCTTGGCATGGCCTCTGCTGCCTCTGTCCCTTTAGGCAGGAGTTTCCAATACGCCTCGTTGGTGGTTCTTCTTTCTTGATGGTCCTGGGAATTCTCTCCTCCCACTTCTGAACTACTCTCTTATGGCCAGGGGAATATCAATGCTGACCAATCCCTGAGTTAGAGTCCTCTATACCTTATTTTCAAGTCCTATGGTATCAGAGGGAAATGAATAGAACCATCATATTAGGACATTTCATTTTACCACATGGGGTTTATTAGAGAAGTTAATATGATACAATTCAGGTGTACAGTTCAGCTGAGAAATGCAAAGTTTACAGTTGTTCAGCAGGGACAGTTTCTCCTCTGCTGTGCCCATAGGCAGGGCCCTTGACCCTTAGCTTCTTGGCCTAGTTTCCAGCCTGTGTGGGCAATTTTACACAACTCTTTTAGGGATGCCAATAAATGCCAAAAAGGCACGCCACTCTGCTATAAGTCTCAGCCCCATTGGAGCCTCAATTCCATATTCAGTGGTCAGCAAACACAGGTCCCCCAAGTGAGTGCCTGGAGCTCTCCAGCCCACAGGCACTCAGCCGTGCTTGCTCCGTGGGTTCGGAAGTCCACGGCTCTGTTTCATGTTCTGGCTCCTGGTTCTGCTGTTGCTGCTCCTCTGGTGCGAGAGCTGTTTCCTGGTTCATGGAGGTTTAATGAGCAGGAATCTTGGGGTCCACAGGATATGCTCCCCTGCATTGGTAGTAATATCCCACGCCCGCCCACCCCCTTCCTGCTTTTCAGATGACTCGTTTTATACCCAAGAGATGGCGATCACAATGGACCCTGATAGCAATCACTCACAGAGGAATCATATAATCCTATCAGAATCATCTCCTATAGTCTAGCCCAGAGCCATCAGAAAAAAGTCATTTGACAGGAATAACAAAGACTGTTTCTAGAAGAGCCGTATTAAGTAACTCACTGCACTGCAATGGGTTGCTGAGTTGGCAGCGACTGGACCACAATTGACAAAGCAGGAGAGGCCAGACTTCATGGGTGGACACCCATGATGAGAAGGGTGACAGGGAAAGCATTTTTCTATTATGAGATGGTTGTGAAGGCATTTCTCTTCCTGCATCTCCTCATATGCTCTAACTTTAGCATTCATTGTACAGAGGCTAAACAATGGACTAGAATACATAGCAATTCAAAGGCTAATATTTTTGCCTCCCTTCTATTAAAGTATGATTTACATGTGGTCTTTTTATTCTATTTAGGGAACAGCTCTGGGAGTCTCGACAAAAGTACATAGGCATACAACCACAACCACAATCAAATTGTATCACCTGCCAAAATTCCCTCCTATCTTTTGTGTAGCCACTCTTTTCTTCACCCCAGGTGAACACTGATCTCTCTTCAGTCTCCAAGGTCTTACCTTTGCAAGAATATCATATACACGAAGGCCTACTGACCTGTCTTCTTGTTATCACCTTCGTGCATTTGAGATTTAACCATGTTGTCACGTGTATTGAGCGTTTATTCCTTTTTATTGCGAGGGAGGCCCCTCATACGTGAGATACATGGTGTCATCCAGACGCTGCTTAAGGATATTTGGATTGTTTTCATTGTTTGGTGATCTTGTGATTAAAGTCTCAATGAATATTCACGTGCAGCATTTTGTGTGAGTGTAGCTTTCCTTTCACTTGGATAAATATATCTTAGAATGGGATCACTGGGCCATATGAGAAGTATATAACTTTATAAGAAATTATTTGTATAGCCATTATGAAAAGCAATATCATGCTACCTCAAATAACTGGGATGGGTATTCCATAGATGCCAACGATTCCTCTGGTGGGTTTATAACCTAAAGAGGTCGGAGCTACAACACAAACAGACCTGTGCTCCCCCATGTTCATCACAGCTCTGTTCACCATGACAAAGAGTTGGAAACAGCCCAATGCCCATCGGTAGAAGAACGGATAAAGAAACTTTGGTACATACACACAATGGAATATTGTGCATCACTGAAGAATGATGAAACACAAAACACTCACGGCGTGCATGCATGCACCTGGAGAACATTATGCAGAGTGAAGTTGGTCAATCGCCAAAGGACAAATATTGTAAGAGGCCACTAGTATAAGGATAAAAACCATGGCAAAGGCTTGCACACCAAAGGGAACAAGCTTTAAAGGTTCCCAAGGGAGTGAGGGCAAGGATGGGAATCTGAAGCAGCGGACTAGAAGGTGGACAGGTATTGACGGGTGAAAGAGAGGATGGAGGTCTATACAAGGGAGAAGAGAAATTAGTGTGTGTGTCCGGGGGAGGGTGGGTTATAGAGTATGGGGGTGGGGGGACTGATGAATGGTTTGAATTGTTGATGCAGAGTTGATAGTCTGAAATAATATAAACGCCCCCCATCTAATTTACTATAAAAATTCACACACACACACACACACACACACACACACACACACACGAAACCACTAACTGGTTTTCTACAGTAACAGTATAATTTTGCACTCCCATCAGCCATAGATGACCTTGTTGCTTTACACCCGCATCCATACTTGATAGAGTCCATTTAAAATTGTTTATCCATCGAGTGGTCAAATAGGTCATTGCCATGTCCTTGTTCCTTTCCTTCTGGCGGCCGCGCTGCGGTCTAGGTTGAAACCGGTAGCCACTCTGCAGGAAAAACATGAGACTGTCGGCTCCCGGAAAGACTTACAGCCTGGAAACTGATCCCGTGAGACCTCCTCCTCCTCCGTCCCCCACCTCCTGCCGCTATCATGACCCCAGTGCTGCTCCCCACCCTGGACTAGACGGGAGCATGTACACAGGGATAGGCAAGAGATAAAGCTCCCGACACATGGAACCCAGGAACAGGAATAGCGATGCCAAAAGGATAGGGAGAAGGGGGGCGGGGGTGGGGGGGAAGGCTGGTATCTGAGTTATAGAGACATTGAGCAGCCCTTGGGGAATGAAGAGAACTATGAGTATGTGCCCACTCTCTTCTATATTGAGGGCTGTTTAAATTTACCTCTGTAGTAAATTGACACTTCTTCTCTCTGGTGTGCTCTCCATGGAAGGATTGCATATTAAAGCTGCAAAACAAAGAATATTTAAGACAGCCCTGTCCAAGAA
>NW_022103915.1:34627839-34637929 GCF_000313985.2 Echinops telfairi
TGTTCTCCCTACTCCCATTATTGTTCCTGGGGGGTTTATCTGTCCTGGATTCTGTTGTCAAGAGCTCTTATCTGTACCAGTGTACATCCACTGGTCTATCCAGATTTTTAAGATAGAACTAGGGTCATGATAGTATGGGGGTGAGGAGGAAGCATTAAAGAACTAAAGAAATGTGTGTTTTGTCCATGCTATACTGCACCCTGGCTGGCTCATCCCTTCCTTGTGACCCTTCTGTGAGGGGGATGTCCAATTGTCTATAGATGTTTGCCTTTTTAAATTGGGCAAGCCAACACTTTAGGTTTGAACCCACTAATCGCTCCTCAGGAGAGATGGTGCAGTCTGCTTCTGTAAAGAGATGTCAGCCTTGGAAATGAGCTTATGAGATAGTTCTCCTCTGCCCCATAGAATCACCATAAGTTAGTAATGTTGATGGCAATAGACTTTTGAGTATCAAATGCTTGAGATCCATTCTAGTGCAACCCTTGACAAGGGCATGCTTTTCCTT
The DNA here is from genome assembly GCF_000313985.2 of Echinops telfairi. Classification (NCBI taxonomy): domain Eukaryota; kingdom Metazoa; phylum Chordata; class Mammalia; order Afrosoricida; family Tenrecidae; genus Echinops; species Echinops telfairi. The sequence continues at coordinate 34,628,345 of NW_022103915.1, forward strand.
CTACCAGACCCAACACTGCTTTTGATTTTCTTCCCCCTCCCCCCCATTTTTATTTGCACCTAATCCACATATTATGTAATTCAGTAGTTCAACATTCGATCATATCAAGAAGTAATGTATAACCATTACCACAGTCAATTTTAAAACATTTTCCCCACCCATGGTTCCATCGCCTTTAAAAATGAGTTGTGTAATCACAATCAGTTCTGGTGCCCCCTCCCCCCTTCCAAGCCACTGAAGAGGAAGTCTGGGAAGTTCTGAATGTGACGAGGCTGTATTTGGGGCAGAACATTCCCTCTTTAGCTGTCTCGGGAAGCTCATCACCAAAGAGTTGGTGCAGGGAAAATATCTAGAGTACAAGAAGGTGCCCAACTGTCAACCCCCATGATATGAATTCCAGTGGGGTCCAAGAGCGCATGCTGAAACCACCAAGATGAAAATTCTGGAGTTTGGGGCCAAGGTCCATGGGACTGACCCAAGTTCTTTCCCAATCCAGTATGAACAGGCTTGCAAATATGAAGAAGAAAGAGACAAAGCTCCAGCCGTTCTGGCAGCGACCCCCACGGCTTTCAATCCTCACGATGTCTGTAATGGATTTGCACATAGCATTTGAAGGGAGCAGTTACATAATGGAGAGAAGGCAATATGATATTTGTGACCCAATACAGAATATGTAACTTAGCAACTTACCCTGTGTTTTGTGGAGAGAGAGGTGTTACTTAAACATTCCTTAGCAGTAGGCTTAGCTTTAGAATCTACAAGTCATATGTATTGCTGTTTTTGAGACTTAGGAGTAAAATCTCTCTTGTTCTGTAAGAACAAATTGGGAAAGCACCCTTGTATTTTGTGATCCAGGATAAGCGTTGTGAAAAGAACGTTCTGTAAGCACACACGATATCAGCTTTCAAATTGGTGGGATCAAGAGTTAGAGAACAAAGTAAAAGATGATACAATCTTGGCTTCCTTTATATTGTTGAATGTGTTCTGCAAAACTAGATGGAGATGCATGTGGATTTTCTTGGCTTTTTCAAGAATGTATGAGGAATAAAATTTGATAAATTATACTCCAAAAAATGGAAATAAAGTGGTAAGGATAAAATAATAATAATAGAAAGATAAAAATGCAAATAGTAAGAGAGAAAAAAGATCACCCTTAATATTTAAAAAGCCAGGGAAGAAATTTTTGTCATGGAACATGCCAGCGATACATGTACCTAAAACCAATTCAGGTTGGGTCAATAGGGAGGTCAGCTGACCAAGTATCAAGTTCAATGCAGCATAATCAATCCAATCATCTGATAGGAAGGCTGTTCGCCCTTGCCTGTGGCTAGTCTGGGTCTGCCAGTGGCTGAATCTAACGAGTTACCCTGCAGATGGGTTTTGGGATCCCACTGTCCTCCATAGGCTTCCACTAATTGGGTGTTCATAATTTTAATTCTGATGCTTTTCTTTTTTTTAAATATTTATTTATTTATTTATTTTTAGTTCTGATGCTTTTCTATCCATCATTTTTAAGTTTTGTTAATGTCATCTTTGGATCACACAAGCTGGCGTGCTTCTTCCGTGTGGACTTAGTTGACTCCCCACTTAGATGACTGCTTGTTTGAATACAAAGCCTTTAAGACCCAAGACACTATTCTGATTGATAGCCGGGCACCATCTGCTTTCTTCACCACTCTTTGCTGCAGCACCCTGATCTTCAGTGATCATTTCATGAAGGTGAGTGTCAGGTGTCCACAGGATATTATAATGCTCGACTCAGGTTTGCTTTGGCAGCCATAACATGACAATCAAAACCCCATAAGACCAACTACACCAATAACACCAATAACAGCAACAAGCCAACCAGCAAACAAACAAACAAAGGCTTAAGGCAGGAAAACAAAAAACCCGGGAAACAAGAAAGCACAACATTGTCAATCATCCCCCTGGGGTCTGAGGCGATTGCACTGACACCATCGTCCATTTTCCCAATGACCCAGCTCTCCGGACACTGTTGGTCTGAGTCTATGTGAGGACAGTTCCACCTGGAGGCACAGCCCACAAGTTGCTGCCCTACTCAGTTCCATCTCCCATCCAATTCCCAGCACTGCCTTTTATCATCATTTTCCAAATGACCAAGAAAACTGTCATGGGGAAAAACTAGTATAGACTGTGACAGAGACTATGATAGCAAATCTTTCCGACAAGCCCAAAGGCTCCATCTCATCCCAGAGTGATAGTGAACTTGAGATTTTGACAAATCTGTTTTGAAACCTGCAGCTCATAAGCTGTGTGGCCCTGGGCATGTCATATCCGTTCTTATCTGTAAATAGTCCCATCGTTGCTGGGAGAATAAAAGACTGACATACATAACGAATTTAAAGCAGTGTTGTCCATGTGCTGCTCTGGTTGTCATCCATCGACTCATGGGGACTCCTGTGCACAGTGGAACGAAGGGCGCCTTAGTCTTGCACTGTCCCTGTGATCTGCTGCAGGTCAGACCTCGCTGATCCACAGGGCTTCCAGGGATGGATATTTGGGAGTGGATTTCCAGGCCTTTCCTCCTAGTCTCTCTGAGTCTCAAGCTCTGCTGAACCCACTCAGCATCATAAAAACAGGTAAGCCTCAACTGACAGAAGAGCAAAATGATCATTATTAGCTATTAATATGTGATAGCGTATACTATACAAAGAGGAAGTCGTATAACACCAGGTATAGGGCCACATGTAAAGAACACATAATAAAGCTCCCTGGTGATGATGGCTTACTCTGTTGTCTCCTAAAATGTCTTGTTCAAAGATTTTTAGATCCATATGGAATTGGTACCAGTCTCTCTTTGCAAGATAAAGACTCAGTAGCAAATCTTTTAGTCACTAAAAGATTATCTCACCTTGTGTTTATGTTATTTTTAATACCTTCTTGCAAATACGTTGTAATATTTTACCTGCAGTAAAATGGATCTCAATGTCATTTCCTATTACAAAGCCAAATTGTGGGAAGGAAGTGTAGGATTATAAGGGAAGACTCAATGAAAAAGGGCTAACTTTATGAATAATTAAGATAAATAAGATAAGTTTCATTTAATTCTTGAAAGAGGGTCAACATATACATATTCTTTCACACCAATGGCCTCTGTCCCATTAAAGACACTGCTGCCTCACTGGCTTCCAAGGCTCCTTCCTGACTGTATCTCACCTTTCCAGCAAAGTAAAGCCTTGGTGTTCTGCATTCTCAGTTGAGGAAGCTCAGGATCACATTTTTAGTACTTTGTATGTTTAACTTTATCCCCAGTGATATTTAATGTTGTATGAATTATTAACTCCAGTGTAATACTTGTCTCAAATCACTGAGATGATGTCATTTGACATGGGTGCTGCCAATGGAGAAGAAAAAGAATTGATTAGAAGAAACTTCTCCAAAATGCTATAGGTCAGCGGTTCTCAACCTGTGGGTCACAACCCCTTTAGGGGTCGAACGACCCTTTCACAGGGGTCGCCCGATTCATAAAAGTAGCAAAATTACAGTGATGAAGTAGCAACGAAAATAATTTTAAGGTTGGGGGGTCACCACAACAGGAGGAACTCTATAAAGGGTCGCAGCATTAATAAGGTTGAGAACCATTGTTAGAGGTGGCTGTCAGTGGTGGGATTTGGTGAACTGGTTGTTAAAATGGCACTTGTAATTAGGGTTCTCTCTAGGGTGGGCAGCTGGGCAGCCGCCCAATGTGGAACTCACAAATTTACATTCCTTTCTCTTTGTTCATGGTCATTTTTGCATTTGTGCACCAGCTCATTCTAAGCACCATAGTCATGCTCATTCCATCCATAGGTATAAAACCTTAGAACTATGTTTATAGTATTTATGTATTCATTTCATGAATGAAATCCTACATTTCTATTCCCTTGTGTTTGTTACATCAGTAAACAAACATAGACCGTACAGAGAAAAAGTGCCAGCCAGAGGGTGACCCTGCCGTTGCTTTCAGTGTTGTGTTACGCCCCAAATTCCCACGAGACATTCTGAGTGAATGATGCAGTTCCTGAACGTGTTCAAAGAGCTAAAAATTTTGTCCGAACAATTGCTGTAAGTTCAGCAGAAGCAGAAAGGGGCTTTTCAAAGATGACCATTACAGGCTCAGAGAAGAGAAGTCGCCTGTTTCTAATGTCGCAAACGCAGTAACTATTAGTCTCACGGGCCTGCCTCTGAGAGGAAGGGAGCCTGCTCCCACAGTGAAAAGATGGTTATAAATCACATAGCGGATGATGCTCAGAATAATAGCGAAGAGTATTGCAAGTGAGGCCACCAATCAAGAAACAATATGGAAATATCTGAAATAACAGTGTCAATTGTTTTTTTTTGTCGGGTATCAGTTCATTTTTTTTTCATTAATATTTGAAATTCTTTCTTATAACATAATCTAGTTTTGTGTACCTCTTTGGTTGTTCTTATTGAAGTATTAACTGTGTGAAATAATAAACTACCTTTTGGTACATTAACTTTTTTTAATACTTAAAGTGGTCATTAGGGCAATGAACTAATTGAGAAAAGATCTGAATCCCACCACGGGTGGTTGTATTAGGATGTGGCCACCTTCGGACTTGCCTCCCCTTGCACCTGCCCCACCTGAGCTTTTCTCCCCAGCTCCCTACCTTGATGCAGTGACTCAAGGCAGGTGATATAAGCACAGGCCCCCGTGGCGAGAAGACCACCACAGCCACAGTGCCAAGCCACAAAGCGGAGTTGACTGAATTGGGGCCCACTGCACTGAGAGTACACCGGGAGAAGAAAGGGGCTGCGGCCTCTCCGCAGAGGGAGTGAGGGGATGATTCTGCTCCATCTGTTGCCAAAGCAGCCCCAGGCCAGTCCTGTTCCTGTTTCAGTCCAAACTAAGGGTGATGTCCATGCAACTTGCATGAAAGACATGGAAGTGCTACTGGGAGGGCTTTCGTTGCCCGAATTGGCATCTGTTCACACTAGTGGTTCACGGAGAAAGGGCTCTTGGTGAATGAGCTATTCCATGGTCACGGCAGGTTCTGATTTCAGTGGAGGACTAGCCAACAATTTGGCCCTGGTCAGAACTTTTTGCATACAAAAGAATATTTCATTAAAAATAGATTTGGTTATTGAAATGGTGTGGCCAACATCCACTCGCTTTCACAGCCTTATCATCCTGTTTCTTTTGAAATGTGGGATCCGGGGTCTTAGGCACCTACTTGTTTGACCCTGCTCCATGGACCGTGGGCACTGGCATGAAATCTCTGAGAAACTGCTTTATCTCGCCTCATCTTGCCTTTGTGTTTGTGTTATTTTTAATACCTTCTTGCAAATATGTTGTAATATTTTACCTGCAGTAAGATGGATCTCAATGTCATTTCCTATTATAATGCTGAATTGTGGGAAGGAAGTGTAGGATTACAATGATTTCCCACTGACCTCAACCCGGTGTTTTTCCTGGAAAAAAATAAATGTCACACACACACACACACACACACACACACACACACACACACACACACACACAGAAAGAACAAACTAATAGGAAAGGAATGAGGATAGATCTCAGCCTAGAACAAATGAGTGAAACCACGTGCCATTGAGTGGATTCCTATTCATGGCGACCCCTCCGAAAGTGTCAGCGTGAACCTGCCTTGCACAGGGTGGCAGTAGCTGGGCTTGGGGGAAGTGCACTAGAAGGTCTTTCTTCCCAGGAGGGTTGGCAGACTCCAAAGGCCTGCCTTCCCATTGGCAGCAAGCCATTCCGTTTACACCTCCCAGGATCTTCCCGAGTCTGCAAACAGGACCCTACTCGGGAGTTCCCTAGAGAGTGCAAACAGCACAAAGCTCTAAGAGTGAGGGTTTGCTTAACGTGATAACTTTACTAGACCCAAATAAAGGGAATGAAAGAGAATGAGAATGTTTTTTTTAAAAAGGTTTGTCGGGTCAGAGAGGACCACACGTTTAGCTGGTCTGCTTGCAAAGATGATTCTCATTTGGCTTCGTTTGCTGGCCGGGCTCACACATACATTTTCTCTTTCCCTGATTTTCCATGCATTCCCATTGCCTTGCAGGCTCTGATGGAAAATTACCTTCAGTTACATTTTGCTAAATGAACTAGCTTGAGCGAGCTCTATTAAGTTAGCCTCATAAATCAGCTTCTCTGTTCCTTAATCATTTATTCTGCCTTTCCCTGGCCTCGCTCCCACTTATCTCTTTGCCTGTGTGGAGCTGTCCGTGATGGGACACAGTGTCCTTGGTCACAGCCCAAGTGCCATCGTACGTCCTCTCTGCCGCCTCTCCTCAGCAATGCCCCTCCATTCCTCCTTCCCAAGGGCCTCTCTTTAGTGGAATGTGTTTTAGACACCACTTTGTTCTCACCTCTGTCCTTAGATAGACTCTGGGCTAAATCTTATCTACGGACTTCTCAGTGTTTCTTTCTTAGCCCGAAACACTTGGCAAACTTCTTCTTTTTTTAAAAAATAATTGCTCATACAATTCTTATCACAATCCATACATCCATCCATTGTGTCAGCACATTTGTACATTTGTTGCCATCATCATTCTCAAAACATTTACTTTCTACTTGAGCCCTTAATATCAGCTTCTCATTTTCCCCCCTTCCTCCCCAATACCCCCTCCCTCATGAACCCTTCCTAATTCATAAATTATTATTTTGTCTTGGCAAACTTCTTTAGGCAAGAGTGACATAGGGTGTAATCCCTAGATCAGGAAACTCCCACTTAAAAGGTCCCCAGAAGGGAACTTGGAATCTGGCGGCTGCAAGTAGGTGCTAACGGTGAAAGCACTGTTAGGAGAACTACCTCAAGGCTACATTTAAGCAAGATTGCAAAGCTGGCCAACTTGATCTTCAGGCCCTCAGCTCTATTGCCAGGTCTCACCACCCTCTTCTGACAGGTTATCAATTCTTCCTTCCTCCTCCTGGAAGTTCTGGTCACCCTTCCCTGGTCTGGCCACATTAGACAGCTAGTAAGATTCCAGATTGAATATTCTATTCTAAGCCTTGTTTAAATGGACAGTTAATTAGCTCTCAACCCCTGAGAAATGGGCTATGTCACTGATAGAGCTGTATCATTGTAAAAGAGGCAGATCCATAGTCTCTGTCATGTTGATTCTGACTGACTGCAACCTTAGGCACAACAGAGGGAAGCAGTGCCTGGTGCTGCGTCACCTCCGCAACCGCTGGTGTGTTTCAGTCTATCATTGCAGCTACTGAGCCAATCCATCTCACTGACCTTTGTGGGCCCTCTGTTTCGTCAGATGTCTTCCTCGAGCAATCGATCATTCCTGACGGTAGGTCCAAAACGAACGAGTCCACCAGTGTTCTGTTACAGTCCATAAGTAGTAGAGACTGGTGGCTGCTGCCAGTTCCTGAGAATGATAATAATTGCCATTATGACCTCATTCAGATGATCTTTGTCTTATTCTTTTTCTGTTTAAGACTTAATCAATGTTCTCTTTAAACTATATTTGAGATTTGGGGTCTGTGGTAGTTACATAATTTTGTGTAACTGGAAGATATAAAAATGTAGGGGTGGAGTCTAGCCTGTCAGTCAGGTCACAGCCTGATGGTACCTCCTCTGGGCGTGGCCTTCTCATAAGGAGGGTCCTGGGAACCTGCCCCTCTTTCTCAGCCTTTACCTTCCTGCTGCTGAGCCACTCTGAGACCTGTGCGAGCCCTGGAGATGCGTCCACCACCATTGGATCCACAGGACTTTGCATCCACCAGCCTGTGATATTCCTCATTCTGCATCATTGCATGTGGCTGTATGAGTCTGAAGAGGGATTTATGGACTCGTGTGGGACTTATAGGCTTGATTTGGACTGGGATGGGATGTTTGCTGGATAGAGGACTACATCTTGATATAAATATAACTCTTGATATAACTACATCTCTCTTACACTTATATGAATGTCACTGAATTTGTTTTTCTAGTCCACCCAGCCTAACACAGGGTCTCTTTTGTACTCTAAAAAACACCACCGTGCTTTGGTTGTCTTGCCACGCCCCCGGCAATCACAGAAGCCTGTGTGAAAGTACTGCACGTTCTTTGCTGGAGAGAACTAGTTAGCAACTAACCACAATGCCCAGTCCCGTGAGTGAGATCCTCTTCGATCATCCTGCCTTAGTCATTCCACAGGGTGATTCCAGGTTCATGAGTGATCCCAGGTCAGACTGTCAGAAGAACTTCCCAGCGGAGCCCGACCTCAATTGTAGAACTGTAAGCAAATATAAGTGGTTGCTTTAACTTGCTAAGTCATGGGCCGGTTTGTTAAGCAATAACAGAAGGCCCTGGTGGTGTACTGGGTTACACACCGAGCTGCTGACCACATCTGGCAGTCAGAAAGCACAGCCACTCGAAGGGATACAGACACCATGAAGATTGACCGTCTCAGAAACCCACAGGACTTAATTCTACCCTCTCCTCTGGGCAGTGCTTCTCAACCTTCCTCATGCAGCAGCCCTTTCAGACAGCTCCTCATGTGGTGGGGACCCCCAACCATCAAATGATTTTCGTTGCTACTTCATCACTGTCATTTTGCTACTGTGATGAATTGGGTGACCCCTGTGAAAGGGTCGTTCCACCCCACCCCCACCCCCACCCCAAAGAGGTGGAGACCCACAGGTTGAGAACCGCTGCTCTCGGGTTACTGCGTCAGAATCGACTGGATGGCAGTGAGTTTGGTTTGCTTGTTTTTAAGGGGCCCTGGTCAAGCAATGAGGAAGCACTCGGGCATGAGCGGACAGGTTGGTGGCTCTGTAGGACAGGAGACTGCTTCTATGAAGGCTACAGTTCAGAAAACCCAATGCGACCCTTCTATTCTGTCACATGGGGCCACTATGAGTTAGCGTTAACTCAATGGTGCCCAACAACAACAGACAACAGCAATGATCATCTAAGGGTCAGCCATTTGGAAAATCTCACTAAGAAACTCTTTCCATTCTCCTGCAATCCAGATTTCTGGGTCCCTGGAATTGGGGTGACCCCTGAAGACCATTTGCCCTCAGGTGTCCTTTTGAACCTTGGAACTGGCTTTCCTGGAGTCGTCTTCAGGTCAAACAGAGACCCAGAGAGCAGGTGAGAGACCATTGTGCCTCAGGCCTTGGGATCTTTGGGAGAGCTGTCTATGAACTCCAAGGTCAGCCTGGAAGCTTTGTTTTAGGATCTGTGGCACGTTTTCAATAACTTTGCTTTTACAATTGACTGACTCTGAAAACTCACATGTGCTCTGACTCCATCTCCTGGGAAACCTTCATGACAAGAATTTTCAAGAACTCTGAGGGGCTGACTCTGACCAGAACTCACATAGATCACCTGTTTCCACTGTCTCCTCTTTTTTTATATTTAAATGCTTTTATTGGACTATAATTCACATACCATATAATTCAATAGTTCCATCATATTAAGACAAGTTGTACAATCATCATCACCACAATCATTTTTAAAACATTCTCTTCTTTCTTGAGTTCATTGTTATTAGATCCCCATTTCCCTCCAATGTCCTCTGCCGTGTCCCTAGGTAATTAGCAATTCAGTTACTGTCTCCATAAAATTACCTATTCTGGATTTATTTTTTAAAATCATT
>NW_022103915.1:34638099-34640234 GCF_000313985.2 Echinops telfairi
GTCTCCTCTTTGGAGCTGCCCGATTCAGGTTGTATCCACTCACAATAAAGACAATTGTGTTACATACCTTTCTGGTGTTTCTCTGAGCGTTTAGGTTTGTGACATAATGCAGTTCCCTGCAAGCCATTGAGGACCTATTTCTAGTGTTCCCACTGTCTTGCTCTATAATATTGGGCAATTCACAGATCATCTGCACCTCAGTTATATCACAGCCAGGAACTGTACCAGACATCTCAGACGAATGTGCTGAAACGTGTTGTTCTTGTAGAATGTTTCTACGTGAAGTTGCGTGGGATTGAAAGTTTGGCTGCATATTTAGAAAGAGTACCTATTTTGATAAAGTTGACTAATATGGGTTCTCTATTTGAGGCTGCCCTTAAATAGATTTACTGTCAGTCTGTTCTAGTTTTGTTAGCAGACAGTTTTCAGACTACGGATTGCTGACTTCTTTCCACTTGTCTATCCTCCTATCTTCTTCTCCACCCCCACCCCTCACCCCCATGTGTTAGGCCAGGATGTAGAAAGTGGTGACCCATTGGCCTGGAGGAAGGAATCAAGTGGGGCACCTTTTATGGCTAAAACTTGGTACAATCCCTGGTATGTGGTTGACTTCTGGGGAGAGGGTGGAGAAATGTAATTGGGGGCCATAGCCCATCCTTGAATAAAAGGATCTAATATCTAGACTACATCTCTCTTGGAGTTCAACATTTTTGAATACTTCCAGTGCCTGAGATGATCCCAACCAATGTCAGCAGGCTAAAGATGATACTAAGGCTTCCCAGAGGGTAACTCAGGTTGATGGCTAGGGGACCTGGTTCAATGTCCGCCCTGAGACCACCTTGTGGTAAAGGCTGGTTTGGGCAAAGTATGCCCCCAGCAGAAATCTCTCATGACCTTGTCATCTAACACCCACTTGAGGGAGCTTTGGAAATGAAAACTCTAGGAAGGTATGAAACACACAAATTAAACATTAGAAGGCCTCTAGCATTATGGGAAGACAAGAACTCTGATCTATTGTAACACACTGATCTAGAGTAATACAGCTCTGTTGAAACCTGTTTACTTTAGGTAACCTGCTGGCATTTGAAATACCAGTGAAAGAGCTTCTAGCATCGCAATGACACACAAGCCACCACAGCACGACAAACTGACAGCCCAGCCGTGATACTCTGAGGACTAAGGTACGAATAACCCTAGCCATGATATTTTCAATTCCCTCATGTGCACGCGGAAAGTCAGACGTCGGAGAAGGAAGACCAAGGAAGAGTCAGTGCATCTGAACCACGGGGCTGGCAAAGAAGCTGGAAAGTGCCTTGGACTGCCAGCAGGACAAACAAATCTGTCTGGGAAGAAGTACGGCCAGAGGGCTCTGTAGAGACAAGGATGGCAGGACTTCGTCTTACAAGCTTTGCACATGTTGTCAGGAGAGACCAGTCCCTGGAGAAGGACATCATGCTTGGTAAAGTAGAGGGACAGCAAAACACGAGGAAGGTCCTCGCTGAGACGGATGGACACAGTGGCTGCAACAGTGGACTCAAGCCTGGGAACAATTGTGAGGACGGCGCAGGACTGGGCAGTGTTTTGCTCTGTTGGGCACAGGGTTGCTATGGGTTGGGACTGACTCAAGAGAAACGACAACAAAAACCACAGGGCATACCTACACAGCGGAGCACATGAAGGATTTAGGATGATCATCAGAGGTGGTCCCCAGGCCAGGAAGCTCAATCTCCCATGGCAAATCAAGGGCTCAAGTTGTTTGATTAGAAAGATGGGGAGAGAAGAGTGGGGAGTTATTGCTTAATGCCTGTAAAGCCAATTGTGACCGATGCTAATCCCATGTATGTCCAACTGTATTGTGCTCCTGTGGGTTTTCAATGGTTCTTTTTTCAGTAGATCACCAGGTTTTCCTCCAAGATGCCTCTGAGTGAATTTGAACTCCCAGCCTTTTAGTTAGCAGTTGAATACTGTTTATAGCGGTTTGTACTACCCAGATTCATCTATGGAGCTAAGCATTTCCATTTAGTATATATATATATATATTGTCATTTTGCTACTGTGATGAATTGGGTGACCCCTGTGAAAGGGTCGTTCCACCCCACCCCCACCCCCACCCCAAAGAGGTGGAGACCCACAGG
>NW_022103915.1:34640674-34643922 GCF_000313985.2 Echinops telfairi
TTCAAACAAAACTCAAACTCACTGCCATCAAGTCCATGCTGATTCCTAGTGACCCCCGGTAGGTTTCCAAGACTGTAACTGTTTATGAGAGCAGAATAATTTATTTTGTTATGTATCCTTTACACCCACCATCTGTCAGTCAGTTTGTCATACGGTGCTGACGTGTATGTTGCATGACCCTCGAAGCTATGTCACTGGTATTTCTGAAGAAGAGTGCATAGTCAATAAAACACAAGGAAATGTTTTTGTAGTATTTTCGGCTTTCCGCCAAGGTCCGTGCGACATGAGCAATAATATCCCTCGTTCCACATCCTCTTTTGACTCTGTCCTGGACCTTTGGCAGCTTCTTGTCAAGGTACTGCTGCAACTGCTGTTGAATGATCTTCAGTGAAGTGTCACTTGCATGTGATCTCAATGATATTGAGCTATAATTTGCACATTCTGCCGAATCACCTTTCTGTGGTACAAATATGGGTCTCTGCCCATCAGTTGGTAGGGAAGCTGCCTTCCTAATCTCTTGGCACAGATGAGTGAGTGAGGGTGTCCAGTGCTTCAAACCACTTGATAAAACTTTTTTTTTTTTGGCTAATGCCTTCAAGTGTAGTTGGGCTTCTTCCTTCAGTACCATTGGTTCTTGATCATATGCTACCTCTTGAAATGGTTGAATGCCACTAGTTGTTTTTGGAACAGTGACTCTGGGTGTTCTTCCCATCTTTTTATGCTTCCTGAATCATTTACTACTTTGCCCATAGCATCTTTCAATATTGCAACTCCAGGCCCTGATTTTTTTTCTTGAGTTTAGGACACACTGAGCGTGTTCTTTCTTTCTGGTTTTCTGATTCTAGGTCTTGCACATTTCACTGTAATCCTTTGCCTTTTGTTCTTGAGCTGCTCTGTGAAATATTGTGTCAGTGCCTTTACTTCCATTTGCTTCAGCTGCTCTAGGATTAAGAGCAAACTTCAGAGTCTCCCTTTGGCCTTTTCTTTCTTTCTGGGTTTTTAATGGCCATTTGCTTTTTCGTGTGTGGTGGCCTTTATGTCATCCCACAGTTCAGCGGCTCTTCTGTAGTCAATGAGTCAGATCTCTTCTTGGGCTGTTCTTGAAATTCCAGTGGGATGTATGCAAGGTCGTATGTTGGCACTCGTGGATTTGTTTTAATTTTTTTCAATCTCTATTTTAACTTATTTAGAGCAATCGATTGTTCCACATTCAGCCCCTGGTTCCATTTTGCCTCGTGATACTGAGCGTGCGCATCATCTCTTCCCACAGAAGTGGTCAATTTGATATTTGTGTGTTCCATCTGGAAAGTCTACATGAATAGTCACTACTGATGCCATTGCAAAAGATTGTTTGTGATAAAGAACTCATTTGCCTTGTAAAATTGTATTCTGTGATCTCAGCTTCATTTCTTTTATGAAGACCATGCTTTCTAACTATTGTTCTTTCCTCTTGGTTTTTAACATTTGAATTCCAATGGACAATAATTATCAAGGTCTCTAGATTGCATGTTGGATCAATTTCAGACTGAAGAAATTGGCAGAATTCTTCAATTTATTCATCATTAACTTTAGTGGTTGGTGCATAAATATGAATAGTAGTTGTATTGGCCAGAGTTCCTTGTATGCACATAAATATTATCCTACCACAAACAACATTACACTTCAAGCTAGATCTTGAAATGTTCTTGTGACAAATTCACCTTAAATTTGTCACTCCTGGTATAGTAAATCATATGATTATCTGAATAAAATGGCCAATATTGGTCTCTTTCAGCTCACTAATGTCTAGGCTATCTATCCTTATGCATTCGATTTTTGATGATTTCCAGTTTTCTTGGATCTCTCCTCTATTCCTGCTGACATATGATTTGTGTAATATGTTGACCTTGAAATAGTGGGGAAACTGATACTTTACGGTTTCTGCATCCAGAATCTTTGTCAAGTACTTATTTCCCAATAAGCATTCATGTACTTCCATTAAGAAAGTTCTTATGTTTAATAGACATACATATCAATGTGAAAGGTAGCATAAAATGATGGAAAGAACTCTGGTCTAGTAGTGCTAGTCGCTGTGGTCTGGTCTGTATAATTGGGCATATATTTCCTCGGCACACTGGTGTTCTGATAAGTAAATGGGGAAGTTGTGGTCTCTTATATGGGTCTCTTTCTTCTGTGTGTGAGGCATTGGGCTGCTAATCACAAGTTGGTGATATAAACTCACTCACTGCTCCCAGGGTCAAAAAGATGAGGTCATCTGCTCTTCTCAAGATTTACCACACACAAAACAGTTATTGTTTCAGAAATCCTACATAGGGTCACTGTGAGTCAGATTTGACTGATGATAGTGGGTTTGGGGTCTGAGTCTCTATGGGTCTTACTTTGGGGGGTAACCTCTGTAAGATAAGGGACATATTTACTTAAGGGATCTGTGCTGACTGGAAAGAAACCACAATGCCTACCAAGAAAATAACACTACCCCCCCCAACAAAAAAAATCCAACCTGTCTCTTTAAACAATCCCTGTGTCCTGCTTTGGAATCTGGGTCCCGAATCTTCTTGCTTTGGAAATGAGCAATAGGTGACTTGGCAGAAGACAGAACAGGTGCAGGCATGGTGTAAATGGGGGCTCTGGAGAAGTGACAAGCTTGCTTTCCTGAAATAAGCCTCAGCCTTTGGCCAAATGATGTGTAGATTTCCAGAAATAAAGGTCCTCGTGGTAACTATAGATTCACTAAAGGATCTTTAAAACAGGCTCTAGGACTGGCCCAAAACAGGGAATGTGGTGCAACTTTCCTCCTCCCATCTTATTCTCTTCTCTCCACGCCCGAGGGGCCTTTACACGAAAAGCTGCGAGGCGAGGGGACCCTCTGGTTATAAACACTCGGTTGCCTAGTTTAGTTCAGACAGGCTCTTCACTTTGAGTGACGTTACTGGAGTGGCTACAGATTTAAAAGAACCGCTTGCCTCATACGCAAGTGAAAATGAGACATTGACTCAGGAAGACCGAAGAATTGGTTCATTTGAATGATGGAGCTGGTAAAGAGGATTAAAAGTATCACGGACTCCCAAATTCATCTTGGGAGAAACACACTCGGAATGCTCCTTTAGAATGGAAGATGGTGAGACTTCATCTCATGTACTTCGGACATGCTATCCGGAGTGGTGAGGCACTGCAGAGAGACATCATGCTTGGCTAAGTGAAGGGGTGGCATGAAAGAGGAAGATCCTCAACAAGGTGGATCGACACTG
>NW_022103915.1:34645068-34646895 GCF_000313985.2 Echinops telfairi
TGAGTTGGAATCGACGTCATGGCACCTAATCACACCAGCTGAACAGTTGAGGCTTGGAAAATTCGGAGGCAAAGGCCAGCGGACCTCGGCAGGGAGCCTGTATACTCTTTCTGGGTCATGGTGCCATGGGGTGATGCAACTCCAAGTGCCTCTGTTCGTATCTCAGCTCAAGATTCCAGTGGCCCAGGAAGAGAGGCTGGTGAACCCAGATTAGGTACTGTGCCCACTCGGAGGTCAGGGCTGGAGTCCTGTCATTAAAGCCTTACCAGAAACGCTTACATGGAGTGGGACAGCGTTCCCAACAGGGAGTGAGGCAGAGTGGGGTTTGGTGACTGTTACTAGAAGGGAGATGGAGGATGAAGAGACAAATGCTATTCTGTCCGAGTTTCCAGAACCTCTCTGGGGAAACGACAAATAAGAATGTCAATCCGTGCCACCAAAGAGCTCCCTCCCCGATTATGATGGAGAGCCAGCTGGCCCAGAAAATGGCATATAATGGCTGGTTTGTGCCACAGATGCCTCCCCTAGACAGAGTGTGCTACCTCTTTTCTTTGCCTTCTTCTGAACCTTATACATAGTTGGAATGCAATGGCATTTATTGGATGGATGGATGGATGGATGGATGGATGGATGGATGGATGGATGGATGGATGTATAGAGGGATGGAGGGATGAATAATTGGCACAACTCTAGCGTGGGCCAAGAAACTTCTGTTCTACGTTAATCTGAGATCAACTGGCTTAGAAACGAATTAATTACAAATCTTTTATCTGCAAATAACTGAAGCCCACCACAGGTATCTTTAGCACAAGGTAGGCTTGCAAGAGGTACTATTTCAAGGAAGTAGGGGCAAGCTTGAACCACAGCATCCCTGCCAGGGACCCTCCACCTGGTGTCCCTGGTCCTCTGTGAACCACAGCACTGTTCTGTCCTCCTGCTACAGGCTGGCATTACATTGTGAGAAAATAGCTCCCCATTCCTCCAGGGGACTCAGACTGAGCTACCGTCATCCCCATTGCAGATTTTGAGAGCAGGATCTCTAATTGCCTGAGCTTGGAGCAGAAGTTCTCACCTGGCTCAACCAAGTGGCGTCAAAATGGCTCCCTGGGATTTGAAGGAGAATGCTTGCTTCCATGTAGATTTGGCTAAAGGAACATCTCCTAAAGGAGAAGGGCAATTTGAGCAAACAATCTAATCGGGTCTCCTCCCATCTCTTCCATTTACCCACTACTTCAAGGACACTTGATGGCCATCATCTCATTTGATAATTAGCGCAATCCCAGAGATAGGCAATGCAGGTATTAATGTTCTTATTTTTTATATCTATTTGATTTCATTCAAGGAGTCTTGATGGTGCTCTGGGCTAAGCGTCGGGCTGCTAATGGCAAAGTTGCTGGTTCTAACTCATCAGCAGCTCTGAGGGAGAGAGATAAGGGGATCTGCCCCCATAACGAGTTAGTTTGGGAAGCCCTTAATGGGGTTGCTATGAGGCAGAAAGCCAATGAGATGCCATGGGTGTGGGGTTCTTTCATTCTGTCTAGAAGGCTATTTTTTAAAATGTCTCTCTTCCGTTTGAGTTTACATTTATTGATAGTACCAACCATATGCTATTTTATCTTGGCTTTGATATTCCCAGTAGTCAGCTCTGGGCCTGGTTCGTGAACTGCCCACAGCTTCCCCAGCAGCTGCTGGTGGCTTTGAATCATCAATGTTTGGTTAGCAGGCAATCCTTTAATTACTGCACCTCCAGGGCTCTGTGCTTAACAGGTATTTAATAAATTGAATTCCTGTTTTACAGATGGGAAAAGTGAGCGCCGAGAAGCCCCT
>NW_022103915.1:34647372-34648416 GCF_000313985.2 Echinops telfairi
AGGTTCTCCAGCTTTCTTTCCCCCCAGCTTGCTGGCAGTATCCATTCCTCTGCTCGGCTCAATTTCTCTAGCGCAAAGGTTCTCAACCTTCCTAATGCTGCGACCCTTTCATACAGTTCTTCATGTGGTGGTGAGCCCCCCAACCATAAAGTTATTTTTGTTGCTACTTTATCACTGTCATTTTGCTACTGTGATGAATCGGGTGACCCCTGCAAAAGGGTTGTTTGATCCCCAAAGGGGTCACGACCCACAGGTTGAGAACCACTGCTTTAGCTCTAGAGGCAATCTTGAGCCGTTCTCTGGCATCATCCATTGGTATCCCATTTAGGTTGATGAGTGCCGCTGAGTGGTGCAGATGGTTAGCACCCTCAGCTGTGACCTGCAAGGTGCGAGGTTGGAGTCCACCCGGAGGCATCACAGAAGGCAAGCCTGGAGACTGACTGCTGAAAACCCAGCCATGAGAACCCCCCACCCCCACCCCACCCCACCCCCGCCCCTCAGCATGGTTCTCAGGGACACATGCGGACTCACCAGGAGTCGGAGTCCACGTGATGGTAATCGTGGTCTTTGTGTTTTCCTGCTGACACCCCTAGCGGTGAATAACAGCAGGTCTAGAGGAGCGTCCCAAAGAGGGGGAGGCCTGTGAGCCCCAGAGGGAGGGAGAGAACCGGAGAGCAGATACAGCACCCGCTGAAGCTCAGCCGGAGCACGGAGAGCTGTGAGGAGGAGGGGTGAGACGAGAGGGTTCATTGTTGCAGTAATTGGAGTGACAAGGGGCAAATGCATTTGGCTGCAGGTTATTAATAGGCATTAGAACATATCTTTACAACCAGTGACCTAAGCGAAGCAGAACAATGACAGAGAGCCAACTCCGAGCCCCAAACGAAAGGCACCTGAAGTGGGCACAGTGCTCCTGTGGAGTGCCTTTCACCCAGTTTAGTAAGAGCAGCTGCAGTGAGTCAAGAGGTCTTGTGACAGCTGGTTGTTGCAACCCGGCCCTTGGGCATGCGCAGCTCTACTCCCCTGAGGAGGAGGAGGAGGAGG
>NW_022103915.1:34648730-34650379 GCF_000313985.2 Echinops telfairi
TGGTGACATGAATATGGGGACTGAGTCCAAACCCCATACTTCCTTGGCTCTCTTCAGATCTGAGCAGACTCCCCTGTCCATCCTCCATGCCAAGAGGGAACCTCTGGGCTAGAGATTCCCCGAAGTCGGGGCTAACCTGAGTCTGAAACGGAGGATTTCAGCTTGGACCCTGGCTCGGAGGACTGAGGCATGGCATCTGGCCTCTGGTTTTCAGAGGGAGAAAGGGAAGGGTCCAGAGGAAGGGTGGGCGGGCTGTCCCAGGTGTGACTGTTTGAAGATCGAGGCTTGACTGGGGACAGGGTTCTCATAGGGAGCTCTGGGTAGTGCAAGGAGTTAAGCGCTTGAGTACTAGGGGAAGGTTGGTGGTTTGAACCATTCAGAGGCACTTTGGAAGGTAGGGCGGGAACTGCGCCCTGAAAGTTACAACCTTGAGAGCCCTGTGGAGGAGCTGGCTGTTCTCTGCATCCCCTGGGCCCCCATGAGTCAGAATCAACAGAATCAACTGAAGGCAGCTATCCCAGTGATGGTACGGCCTTCATCTAGGGACGTGGGGCAGTGTGCCTCCCACCCATATTGAGTTGTGAAAGGAAGTCTTTTGAGCACAGTCGATTATTTTTGAAATTATATTTTACTTATTTGGCAACATACACAGCCAACCATACCCCCACCCCTAATTTCTACATGACTCATTCAATGACCTTGGCTCCACTCTTCGCATTGTTTCATCATGTTTACCCTAATCGTTTTGCCAAGGTTAATGTAGGCTCTCTGCCCCTTAATGTTCCCGTCCCGGGCTCTCGATGAATTGTTGTCAATTTCTACTCATGGAGATAATTCCTTTTTAAATAAAACAGTTTTATTGGGACATGATATTCATAGGAGTGTATGAAAACCATACAATTCGATAGTTGCATCATACCAAGAAGAGTTATACAATCATTCCCACAATCCATTTCAGAGCATTTTCTTCTTTCTTGTCCTCCTGGTGATGAGCTCCCCATTTCCCTGCAATGCCCCTTGTCATACCCCCAAGAACCCATTCATCCCATTATTGTTTCTATAGCTTCTCCTAGCCCAGATTTCATACACTGAAAAACACACAAACACAAACACGAACAACAGTAACCAAAAAAAATAGAGAAAAACCTCAAGCAAAAAGAAAGCAGAAGATACTAAAAATTAGAACAATTTTAAAATGAGTCAAAGGAGAGAAGCCATGATAAAATGTTAGATTGTAACCGAACTACATCGGCCACAATCCACTGTCCAGTGCCCTCTGCATGACAGCAAAGCTATTCACAACCTGGGTCTATGTTCAGGGGCTGAGCCAGAGGCTTCAGCCACACGTACTTCCCTTCAATGTCTGGGTTTAACTGATACAACTTTTCAGTGGGTCAAAAGGGGGATCAAATGAGAAGTTACACTTTAACCTAACTCTGTCTCCTATACTGGTCTCTACACTACTCTCTGTGTAGTACCAACGCAATTCACACGCCTGCATTATGGTCAGCAGGGATTCACTGCAGGATCGATCTATGTGGACCCTGCAAATGGATTGAGGGCTTCCACTGTCAGTTCATGGAACTAATTCTTTTCCTTTTTAAAAAATCATTTTATTGGGGGCTCATACAGCTCTTATCACAATCCAT
>NW_022103915.1:34650789-34652080 GCF_000313985.2 Echinops telfairi
TTTATATTTCATCGGTGCTATACAGCACCCTGACTGGCTCATCCCTTCCTTGTGACCCTTCTGTAAGGGGATGGCCAATTGTCTATAGATGGACTTTAGTTCTCCACTCCGCACTCCTCCTCATTCACAATGATATAATTTTTTGTTCTTTGATGCCTGATACCTGATCCCATCGACACCTCACAATCATACAGGCTGGTGTGCTTCATTAATGGAGCTAATTCTTAATTTTTATTAAGAATTAATAAGCCTTGTGCTATGCTCAAGGCTTAACTGTTGTTTAGTCATTTAGTTAAGGATCCCTGGTGGTGTAGTGGGTATGCATTGGGCTTTTAACTCCAAGGTCAACAGTTCAAAACCACCATTGCTCTGTGGGAGAAGGATGAGGCTTTCTACCCCACAGAGAGTTATAGTCTTGGAAACTCACAGGGCCAGTTCTACTTCAGGACCTTGAGTAGGTGGCATTAAACTGCTACCCCCAAGGTCTGGCAGTTCAAACCTACCAGCCACTCTGCCAAAAATAGATGAGGCTTCCTTTCTTTTCTTTTTAAATTTGAATTTGGGGTGGGGGGGGGCTGGAGGGTTGAACGGTAGGAATTAAATGGGGGAAGATGAAGCTTTTTGTGCCTGTAATGATTCATAGTCTTGGAATATCCTAATCTGTTTATAAGGAGATGGGGGGGGGGTTGTGAAAAACAGTACACAGTGTTACATGATTAAAAGAAAATTTGTATCCGTTTAAAAACAGATTTGTACTCTCTAAAACCCTACCCAGAGTTACTGTGAGTCAGAATTGGCTTGATGGCAGAGGGGTTGGCTGTTCAGTTTCACCCTGGCTTAGAGGGACAATCTGCTCAAGATTTAGACATTACTTCCAGGCATCAGAGCTTCAGTAGACCCAACACGTCTGCTTTCCATGAGCGTTTGAAGTTCTGTTCCACGCATGTCCTCCTTTTGATCTGAATGCACCCATTGGGCCCTTGATTAGAATGTCCAGAGGCGGTGGCTGAACACCACCATGTCTTCTGATCTCAGAAGTAAGAGTGTCTGAAGGCAATTCAAGCTCAGCCCATTGCCTTCTTGAACTCCTGGGCCTCCTTCCTCTGTAGGGCGGTGAGTTTGCACCGAGACAAACTGCTCTGACGGCATGAACTGTGACGAATGATGATCCGAAATAGCTGAGTCTGGATTCTGGCTCCACCTCTTGCCATTCTTGTGCCTCAATGACTTTGTACATCTGTGTTTGCACCCAAACCACAAAACCAAACCGTTGCTGTCGAGCCACGTCTGA
>NW_022103915.1:34652539-34668519 GCF_000313985.2 Echinops telfairi
CCCCTGTTTAAAGAGTTTGAGGACCCCTGCTCTATATCCATGAAGCAGTAATTCCCCAGTCCCTGGTGACCACTAATATATTTTCTCTCTATGTCTTTGCCTCATCTACATATTTCATAACAGCCCTGGTAGCATAGTGACCATGAGTTGGCCTGCTAACCACAAAGTTTAAAATCACCAGCTTCTCCGCGGGAGAAAGATGGGGCTCTCTACGCCCATAAAAAGCTAGCGTTTCAGAGACTCACAAGTTCTGCCCTGTCCTACAGGGCTGCTCTGAGTCACCATCAACGCGATGACAGGGAGTTTTTGTACATTTTTGCTTTAGTTCAGATATTTCATATTAGTTCACTGTGTCTGGTCTAGTCCACAGAGTGTGTTTTCAAGGTTCATCCATGGTGTGGCAAGTACCAGAGCGTCATTTTTCTTGCTGGCTTAGTTACATCCCATTGTATGTAGATACTACGTTTTATGTATCCATTCATCTGCTGATGGACATAGGCCAGGTAGGAAAAGGAATTAGCATATAAGTTTGGGGGAAGACAAAATGAAGAAAGGCATTTGAAGTGGTCAGCACAGGCTGGACACATGAATGGGTCCCTCTGAAAATGGAACAGTAGGCATTACTCCCCTCTGAGTGCTCCCCGTCCCGGCACGAAGACCAGGGAAGCGGGCACCAGGAGACTCGGTGAGCAAGTGTGGCTCATTTCACAAAAATCACCACGCTGTGGATTCCACGTTGGAAAGGTTTGGGAATTGGAAGCAACTTGCCTGTGACCAGGTTTTGTGCCTCTAAAATCCGTCTGCCATCGTGGTCACATTAACGAGGCTCTCTGAGCCTGGTTCTTTATTGATGAAGCTGATTAAGAAGAATATCAACCCACAAGGGTTGTCCGAGGCTCCGAAAAGATAATATAATCACTTTTTATCTGTGCAAAAGCAAAAACCAAACCCACTGCCACAGAGCCCATTCGTATAAGGGGAACGTCCCACTCTCGTTCCTTTTGGATTGGCTTATTTAGCATGGGCTTTAAGGTTCATCTGTGTGGCAGGATGTAGTAAACATCATTTACTTATATAGTGGAACAATATTCCACTGAATGCACATATCACATTTTATTTTTATTTTCCATCTGTCTTGTTAATGAACACTGAGCTGTTTCAACTCTTGGGCTACTGCGAATACTGCTGCAATGAACACTGGTGTACAGTGATCTGTTTGAGTCTTGGCTTTGAGATGTGTTAGGTATAAACTAGAGTAAATAAAAAGTATGACTTCGAGAGTTACAGTTTATACAGGCCTGGGTTTATTCCTATTAAAAAGTGTTTAAACTTGTCTCCGTGATTAGTGGATGGCTGCAGACAGGCTCTCCCAACAATATACCTACCTGTCTTAGTCTTGTTAGAGTATTAAAAACAAAAACAAGAAGTTCCAACAAAAATAGTGGATTCTGAGGGGCTCTGCTGGGCCAATTCAATTCAAGGCAAAGAGGTCAGCTCAAAAGGAATTCCCAAAGCTGCACGGAGCAGCTCCCAGCAGCAGCCATGTGTACTGTATTGGCATGCTTGCCGTGTCTATCAAGGAGCCCTAGTGGTGTCATGCGTTGCATGTAGGGCTGTTAGTGGCCAGGTTCGCAGTTGGACCCCAGCAGGCTGCCACCCCAGGGGTTGATGGTTCCATCCCACACGGATGCTCTACTTACTGTGAAGCTTACTTACCCCTTAGGAAGCCTAGGCGGTTCTACTCGGTTATATCCTGTCTCTATCAGCTGGAGGAGGGTGCAGGACCTGGCAATGATTCGTTCTTGCGCACAGGGCCACCAAGGATCAGAACCAACTTGATGGCACCCAACAACAACAACAAGAGACGTTGAAGTGGATTCCAGGCAACGCAACAACCCTCTCTCCAGGGCTGGCCCAGACCCTGACATGTAGTAGAGAATGCCTGTTAAATGAATACATGAATGAATAGAACAAGAAACGAGTGACTTCAATGAGTCAGGGACCTTGTAGCAAGTCAGTGTTCCTCTCTAAGGCTCGGCTTCCTTGGATGTGAAATTGGGGGGCTGCACTAGCTAGCTCCCAAGTGGGGAGCCCTGGGAGTGTAGTGGCTTTCAGGTTGGGCTGTGAACCAAGAGGCCAGCCGTTGGAAGCCTACAGCAGCTTTGCGGGAGAAAAGCTCGGCGTTCCACTTCCGTGAAGAGTGGCAGTCGCAGAAACCCACAGGGACAGTCTTACAGCTGTCCCCCGGGTCTCTGCGTCCCCGTCAGCTCGCTAACTGAGATTTGAGCTCTAAACTCCCGTCCAGCTGGTGTTCGGCCATCCTCGGCTAACGAGGACCTGGAAGCAGTTTTGTGGCAAGGGAGCCTTTCATGTCGTGGGGTCTGGAGTCTAACTCACTTACTGCGCAATTCTGGGAGGAGCCCTGGAGGGGAAGGGGTTATGCGTTGGGCTACTAAATGCTGGATTAGCAGTTCGCAACCAACAATGGGGCACTTTCTATTCTGTAAAGAATTCGTCTCAGGAAAAAAAAAAAAGAATTCGTCTCAGAAACTCACAGAGGGCGTTCTAAGCCTGTCCTATATATCACTATGAGTCCACATGGACTCGATGGCGGTGAGTTTGGATTGGTTTTTGAGTGTAAGTTTGGAGCAGGGATGGCGTAGTGGTTATTCGCTGGGCTGGTATCTGCAAGGTCAGCAGTTCGAAACCCCAGCCACACCATGGAAAAAAGACAAGGCTTTCTACTCCAGTGAAGAGTTACAGGTCTACCTTGTCCTATAGGGTCTGATGAGTTGGAATCGATGCAGTGGCAGTGGGGTTTATTTTGTTGTTGTTGATGTGTGTGTCTGTGTGTGCGTGCAAGTCTGCCTCTGAGTGTCCACGATGCATTGAAAGCGCTCCACCTAGTGACCTCTAGGCTAGGGTTCCTCTCAGCTCTCACACTGGGCAGCCGGAGAAGGGGCTCGTGAAAAAAGAAAACTAGTCGCCGCCATCCCGCTCCGTACCACACGGTGGCGACGTCGTCCGCCATTGCTTGTCCAGGCATTGCCAGGCGGACCGGTCACTCCAGAGCTGGCCTTGGCAACCGTGCTGGTGTTCCCAGACAACTGTGAGAACTGCCATTCAGCACACCTCACTGCTTTGTTGAAATAGCAACGACGCGAAAATCTTCGAATTGATCATAGTTCAGAAGGAAGACATGTTTTCGGTTTTGTTTTGAACATAGACGAACCCATTTCTTTACTGCCGGCCAGAGATGTTCAAAGGCAGGCGCTCCTGCGGGACTCGCAGTCCCCGGTCCCTGATGGAGGCGCCGCTGTGACCGCAGAGCCGGGGCCCGAAGGTCCAGGCACCGGCGGCCGCTGTTTTCCAGCGGATTTGCAGCCGGAGCAAGGGCACCAGGCATGTTGACTCGATTTCCCTCTTCATCCCCATTTTCCCGCGGAGCGAGGGGCCACACGGGTGCCCTGTTTGCCCAGGATCCTGACCTTGGTGATGCGATTGCCCAGAGGGGAAGGCCAGGCAGGAATCGGGAAACCAGCATGTTTTCAGCCAGTGAGCCTGAAGTTGCAGCCGAATCTGACCACACCGAGATTTGCTGACCCATTTGAAGAAAACGGAAGAGCCCAGGCATGAAAGTCAGAAGTCTGTGCCCACTTAATACAATTGAATGATGGCCTGTCATAAGATTTGTACAAGCGCCCCAATAAAACGATTAACTCAAAAAGAAGAAGCTATCTATGCCCATGTGGCGGGTGAAGCAGGAATTCCTCCCCCCCCCCCTCTAGTCCCTGGTGACCGCTTACAAACATTGTTCTCTATGATGATGGTAAAAAATGTAGAAATATGCTTGATACAATTGACGTATGGAATGTTATAAGAGCTGTAAGCGCCCCCACGAAAATGGTTAAGAAAAAAAGTTGGTATCTATGTTTTGGTCAATTTTAGGCGTTTCACATAACTGGCCAACTGAAAAGTGGGTGAAGGGAGACATCGGACAGGGCAAGATATGACAAAATAACAATTTATAAATTATCAAGGGCTCATGAGGGAGGGGGAAGCGGGGAGGGAGGGGAAAAATGAGGACCTAATGCCGGGGGTTTAAGTGGAGAGGAAATGTTTTGAGAATGATGAGGGCAATGAATGTATAAATGCACTTTACATAATTGATGTGTGTATGGATTGTGATAAGAGTTGTATGAGCCCCTAATAAAATGATTAAAAACAACAACAAAAGAAAAAACAAGACAGAGTAAAACCAAGCAACAATATACAACAAAACAATAACAAAAAACAAAGCAAAACACAAGAAAGAAAAGCTTGTAGTTAATTCAAGGACTGTTTGTTGGCCTTTAGGAGTGTTTTCCAGTCCAGTCTGTTTGGGCACCATGCCTTGACCCCGAAGTCCACCCTCAGCATTCCCTGGGGACCTCACCACTACCTTCCCTTGCTGTTCTGTTGCACCCCTTAGTGTTTTGCCTCAGTGTGGTGGGATTAGATCGGGTGCAATTCCCACACTGTGTCTCCGGTGTTGTCCCCCGCAGGGCCATGGGTCAGTGAGGGGCATCATGTCTCATAGCGGGGCTGGTCATGTGGTCCTCTCTGTGGACTGGCTGCTGTAATTTGGAACATCATCCTCAAGGCCTGGTGGGCCAGGATGTGCTCCAGTCTCTCCTGCTCCCCCTTCATCTGCTCCGGTGTGCTCCGATCACATATGACCCTCTCTCAGAGCTGCAGATTCAGTGCTGTCCTTTGAAATAAATTCTTCTTGGGGGAGGGGCAGGTGTCCACATAGTCGTTGGGATTGGGGCCAGCCCCTCAGACCTCTCCATTGGTTCCCTCCCTCACTGGCATATTGCATTCACATCTTGGAGCACTGGGTTGAAGTCTGGTCCCTCTTTCCCTGAGGAGATATAAACAATACCCTCCCCTTGGGTAGGTTAGTGCCCTGTGCCCCTGCTACCCATTTCTTTATTATTTTTTTTCCTTTCCCCACCTCCTTTTTAGTTGTCTACCATATGTATCCCTGTATTTGGTCCGGTCCCTGCCATATTAACTGGTCCTCACCCCAGGAATGTTTGTATACAGTAGCTTTTACCCTTTTGCATTTTTTTTTAAAGCTTACCTCAGCGGACTCATGTTGTACTTGTCCTTTTGTGTTTGACTTACTTCGTTTTAGCATGATTTCCTCCAGTTCTTCCCATGCAGTGATGTGCTTCATACGTTCATCGCTGCTTTTTAGCTATGCGTAATACTCCATTGTATGTATGTACCACAGTTTTTTAATCCACTTGTCAGTTGATGGAAATGTGGGTTGTTTCCAACTCCTTATAACTGTGAACTGTGCCGCCATGAACATCGGCGCACAGATGGATCTGTTCATTTTTCTGACAGTCCACGGCACGCTTGGTATTCTTCACTGGCACCATAAGTTTAAGGACGTTATACTTCTTTGGTCTTGTTGGCCTTCTAGCCTGGGTCTCCTGCTGCTGTTGAGTTGATTCTGGACTCACTGTGACCATACGGGACCAAGGAAAACCGGTTCACGGGGTTTCGGAGGCTGTAAACCTGTAAAGGTGCAGACAGCCTCCTCTTTCTCCTGCAAAGCCTGCTGGTGGGTTTTCACTGTCAAACCTTTTGTTTCACAGGCCCACGCCTTCCCTACTGCGCCACCAGGCCTTCTTCGCAAGAGTCTATGAGGGGTCATTTGTTAGAGAGAGGCCTGAGGAGCTCTGCAAGTCGGCCGATATCGAAGAAGTTCAGTGTGACCTCCAGTCTTCTATGAACACCTCTGATTCCTGCTAAAAGGTAACTCTCTCTCCAGAGGAGTGACAGTCCGTCTGTTTCTGAATGGAGGTTTCCATAGGGAAAAGGAGGAAGAAGAGCAAAACTAGGGGACACTTCTGTCGCTTTAATGTTCCAAGTCCCATTCTCTCTCAGAAGAGTATTACAAATACTGTCAATTGTAATAAGAACATGCTCACTTGTGTTGAACACCTGTTCTATATGGGGTATTCCAGGTGTGTGTCTTTATGCTGTTTAATCCTTCCAACAACACACACAACCCCTGATCCCCCGGCCCCTGTAGTTAGTAGTATATTCCTTTTATGAAGGCTCATATTGGGGTGGGGGGTTCCCAGTTGTTCAGAGATGTAAACTGGAGTCTTGGACTCCAAAACTTCTCGTCCATCAGTCCCACAAAATCCTTACAATCGGACAAATAGGTAACATCATGATAAACAGAGAAAAGATTGAAGTTTTCAATGATTTTGTCTTGCTTGGATCCACAATCAATACTCATGGAAGCAACAGTCAAGAGATCAAATGACGTATTGCATTGAATAAATCTGCTGCACGAGATCTCTTCACAGTGTTGAAAAGCAAGGACGCTACTTGGAGGATCAAGGTGTGTGACTCATGCTGTGGTATTTACAATGGCCTCAGACGGGTGCGAGAGTTGGATGTTGAATAAGGAAGACTGAGGACGAATCAATGCATTTGAACGATGGTGCTGGTGAAGAGGATTGGACGTACCACGGACTGCCAAAAGAACACACAGATCTGTCTTGGGAGAAGTACAGCCAGCATGCTCCTTAGAGGCCTGGGCGGTGAAACTTCACCTCAGGTACTTTAGACATGTCATCAGGAGAGACCAGTGCCTGACACAGGGCATCATGCTTGGTAAAGCAGAGGGGCAGCGAAAGTAGAGGAAGGCGGCTTGACATGGTGGCTGCAACCATGGGCCCAGACATCGCACTGGTGGGGGTGGCACAGCCCCCAGCAGTGATTCCGTCTGCTGTGGATAGGGTTGCCATGAGTCGGAACGGACTGGGCGGCCCCTCACAACACAGCAGCCAGTTCCACCACATACTCCACCTGAACAATTACCTCAAATCACACTGAATGAAGAGTTCGTGAGTCAGGAACAAGGGTTGTTTCTCTGGGGCATAACGTGAGGGGTGAGCGGAGTGGGGTGATTCTGGTAGAAAAGCTTGAGGACTGATTCTGAGATTTCAGTACTTGGCTACTGATTCAAAGAACCAAGGAGAGGCCGGCATTAATTTGCTGAATCTCATTTTAGGTTCCCACCACGTGTCTGTCAGTTTGTCGTCCTAGGGTGGCTTGCATTTGCTGTGCTGTGAGAAGCTATGTCACCAGGATATCAAATACCAGCAGGCTCACTAGTGGTGGACAGGTTTCAGGTGAGCTTTCAGACTTAGACCGACTAGCAAGAGGGAAGTGGGAAACCACTTGCAGAAAATTAGCATTGGGAAACCTTAGGAATAGCAGTGAAACATGGTTTGATATAGTGCCGGCTGATGAACCTCTCCAGGTAGGAAGCACTCAAAACATCACAGAATTGCTTCTCAAAGTATACTCCATCTTAATGAATGGATGGTGCTGGGCATAGCTCCGGCTGAAAGAACTAAGGAAACAATTCAGACCTTGAAGCGTCCATTGAAAGATGCTATGGGCCCAATATGGAATGACGCAGGCAGCAGCGAAAGAAGATGTAAGGAACACACAGGGTCACTGTCTCCCAAAGAGTCACCCAGCGTTCAGCCATTTCTAACGGGAGTGCGTAATCAAGAGCCAATAGTACCTGAGGAGGAAATGCTAGTCACACAGAAGACCCTGGCAAAAACCAAGGCTCCAAGAATTGGCAAATACCACTTGAAATGTTCTCACACACTATTGCAACAATGGAAGCACACACTCGTCTATGGCAAGAAATGTGGGGAACAGCTCTCAGGCCAGCCAGCTGGAAGAGATCCACACTTCCACAGAAAAGTGACCCAAACAAATGCAGAATGGTTGAACAATATTATCACACGAAAACTTTTGCAACAGATCATTCAAAAACAGTTGCAGCAGTACATCCTCAGGGAGCAGTACATCCTCAGGCAGCAGTACATCCTCAGGGAGCTGCCAGAAATTCAAGCTGGATGCAGACGAGGACATGGAACAAGGGATCTCATTGCTGACATCGCGTGGATCCTGGCTGAAAGCAGAGGGTCCCAGAAAGGCATTTCCTTGTGTTTGACGGAGTACACCAAGGCTTTGGGTTTTCTGATCTTAATATACTGTGGGTAGTATTTGGGAGAACTGGAATTCTGGAACACTTCATTGTGCTCCTGTGAAATCTGTACTAGCTAAGAGGCAGTGGTTAACACAGAGCAAGGGGAGACTGGTGGTTAAAATCCAGAAAGAAGTGCATCAGGGTTGTTTCCCTTTCACCATACTTATTCACTCCGTGTTTGAGCAAATAATTCAAGAAGCTGGACTCTATGAAGCAGAACCCAGCACCAAGACGGAAGGGAAGCTCAGGAACAAGCTGTAACGTGCAGATGGCATGTGGGGGAGAGGCTGTGCTTCCTGGACCTGGATTAGCTGTGGGGGCTGGCCTCCCCCCACAATGACACCCAACCTTGCCTGCTGAAAACCAAGGGACTTGAAGCCCTCACTGATGAGGATGAAAGGCTAATGTTCTGAAACTAGACAGCAGCAAGTTACAAGTTTACTAAAAACCACTGAAATGTACGCTTTAAAATGATGAATTTTACTGTACCTGAATTGTAGCTGAATAGAGTTGTTGTGAAAATAGGAACTTTCAAATATCCTTGAACCACAAAAAAGAAAAATGATATTCCAAAGTTAGCTTTTAAGATATTAAATCAAATTATGTTTCAAAAATGATCCAACAAGTTCAACACACCCTCTTTTCACTTTTGTGAAACTGAATGCAACTTGTCTGTATGAAATGGCCTTTTCAGTTAGATATCTACTATTCCGCCTAATAAATGTAGACATGTCATATCCTATAAGAGAAGTTTTCATAAGTGATTATAATGCGATTCTGCTCAGAAAGCCAACACATTATATACAAACAGCAGTCATGTCTTAATATACCAACTCAATTTAGTAGTATAAAGTAGCTAATGAATAATAATATCATATACAATTCTCCAAGACTTCACATTAAAAAAAAAAAGCTTGGCATGTTACATAAGAGGGGGGGGTGGCTGGAATGCATGAATAAAGTCTATTTATTTCTGGGGGAAAGATCAAAGGCTAGTCTTCAGTACGGGTTACATCTGAGGGAAAGAGACAAAGATCCTCGCACCTGGACCAATGAGCAGCATCACGACAAACAAGCAAAAAGGTCATTGCCAAGGACTTCATTTTTCTTGGATCCAAAAATACACTCGTTGAAGCAACAGTCACAAACTCAAATGACATATGAAGGGGTAACCCCCAAGACCTGAATTCCACCTCCCCCCAAATCTATGTATTTATTTATTTTTTTTTACAAAACAACCTTATCACCTTCAAAGTACTCCCCATTACAATTTACACATTTGTCAAATCTGTGGTTCCATTCTTGGAAACATTTTTCAAACTCATTGGTTTGGATGGCTGCTAGCACCTCCACGTTTTTTTTCTTCACCTCTTCTGTGTCATCAAATCACTGTCCTTTCATGTCCCTCTTCACTCACAGAAACAAAAAGAAGTCGCACAGAGTGAGGTCAGGTGAGTAAGGTGCATGAGGCAAGAGAGGCATGGTGGGGTTTTTGTGCCAAAAAACTTGGTGCACTGAGATGGCTGTATGAGCAGGTGCATTGTTGTGGTGCAAAACCAGTCCCCTTCTGCAGGTCTTCTTTGTTTGCACACTGTTACGCAGTCTTTTCAGAACCTCTAAATAGAAAGTTTGACTAACAGTCTGGCCTGGTGGAATGAACTCCCAAATGCATTAACCCCCTTACATAAAAAGACAAATGAGCATCATCTTGATCTTTGATTTCACTCGACAAGCTTTTTTGGGGTGAGGAGATGATGGCACCTTCCATTGGCTTGATTGATGTTTAGTTTTGGGGTTATAAGAATAGCGCCATGTCTCCTCACCAGTAATGACCTTGGGGAAAAAGTCTGGGTCACTTCAGAGCTGTTCTTTCAAAGGACCACATGTTTCCACTCCATGCTCTTTTTTCCAGGTCAGTTAGAACCCGAGGCACAAATTTTGCAGTGACCCTACTCATTCCCAAATCTTCCATTAAAATTCACGGAATGGATCTCCAAGATAGTCCAGACAACTTTCCCATCTCTTCAATGGTCTGTCGTTGTCAGTCTTTGAGTACAAGTGCATGAATTTTGTACAAAATTTTTGTCCATTCAGGAAGCTGATGGATATCCAGAATGAGGTTGGTCATCAATTGCCATTTCACCATTTTTGAAACAAGAAAACCACACATACACTTGAGTTTTCCCCATAGCGCTGTCCTTCTAAGTTGTGTTCAACATCACGACAGTTTCTGTGACATTTTTCCTGAGCAAGAAATAAAATTTCACAGCTGCACTGTTCTCTTAAATCGGCCATCAAAAAAACGAGGTTCAAGCAAAGCTGCTTTTATGAAAAAAAATTCACCGTGACCAGAGAGAACCTTCCCAGGTGACACCACTGGGTGCACTAACTCAGCGAATTGCTCAATGCTCACCTAGTGGGAAAAATGCTTACTATGAAAGCTCCACCCATTGGAGATTTTTTCAGGTTTTTTTTGGGGGGGTACCCCCTATTTCAGTGGGCAAATCCACTGCTGAAAAACCATTTTAAAGCATTCATTTTTTTCTTTTTGCATTTTAAAGCATTCTAAAGAAAAGATGTCATTTTGAGGACTAAGGTGTGCCTGACAAGCCATGGTAGTTTTTAATCGTGCCATACAATGCAAAGGGCAGATAATGAATAAGGAAGACCCAAAGAACTGATACATTTGAGTTGCAATGTTGGTGATGACTATTAACTGTGCCAGGGACTGACAGGGGAATGAACAAATCCGTGTTGAAAGAACTACAGCCAGGTGCGCTTCAGCAGGCAGGAGGGTGAGATTCGTTCTCTGTACATTGACGTGTTGTCAGGAGGGACCAGCCCCTGGAGAAGGACATCATGCTTGGTAACGTAGGTCAGACGAAAATCCAAGGGACAGGGGCAGACAAAACCGAGAAGACTCCAGGACCAGAGAAGCCTCAGGATGGGATGGACGGACACAGCGGCGGCAACAATGAGTTCAAGCATGAGAATGACTATGAGGATGGTGCAGGGCGGGGTAGGGTTTTGTTTTATTATACACAGGGTCACTGCAGGTGGGTAATGATTCAATGGCACCGAACAGAAACTCGTCGTTCAAATAACATCCAGTGGAGGCTTTTCTATTTAATTTTGTCAGTTTCTTTAATCTTTTGTTTTGTAATTTTGTATGGTTTGGGTGTATGGAATCAGCCTATAGAGACAGTAACTGGAGCTAATAACAAGAAGTATGAGAAAAAAGAAAATGTTCTAAAATTGATAGTGGTAATGATTGTATAATACTTCTTGATAGGATTGAACTATTGAATTGTATGATATTTAGATTATTCCCCAATATAACTGTTTTTTTTAAGTCATCAAATAGTATGACCAATATATGTATGAAACAAGCTTTAAGATTTGCTTCAAAATAAAATTTCTATTGAAAACAAAACCATAGCCACTACTAGTCTGTTAGGCTCCTGTGCCATGCATATAATATACAATGTGTCATGTAGTTACACAGTAAGTATGGATTCAAATTAAGTGGAATCCAAGCGTCAAACTCTGAACTATTATACTATGCTGCCTAGTTTTCTTGGTCTCTCCTATGTTTCTTCCATTCCGTTTTTGTTCTTGCTCCTTTTCTCTTTTCTCTCCTTCCCATCTCACTCATTTTCAACCTCCCTTTTTCTATTTCCTCCATCCACCCCCCCCTTTTTTTAAAAGAAGAAACCCTGGTTCAACTTCCAGTCAAGAGGCCTCTGAAGTTTACTATGGTGCAATTAAAGAGTGTTCCCTGGGGTGACAGCAGAGGAGAGGAGTATGTGGAAGCGCATGCCAAGCGCTTTTGTATGCCTTGTCTCTTTCAATCCTAAAAACATTAAAAAATGGGTTCTCTTACTACTCGGTTTTAAATAAGGAACCCCAGATCTTCTGACTAGAGTCAATTTGTATTGCCTGGTGCTAAGTCTCTGTGTTACAAGATGGTGAAGAAATGCTCCTTCTCTTGGTGTGACACTTGTCGGTCACCAGTTCCAGAAGCTAAGAGTGAAGTCTTGGTAATTCTATTTGGCTTTCAAAGGTTTTTTACAACCTATCCTTTTACTTGGGTAATTTTATTTCCCATCATTGCTTCATGCATACTCTCCTCTCTTCACATTGATCTCCAAATCCAGGCCTCCCATGCTCTATTAGAAGCCTGGTGGCATAGTGGTTACGAGTTGGGCTGCAAACCACAAAGTCAGCATATCGAAACCACCAGTGGCTCCCTGGAGCTAGACGAGGCTTCCTACTCCCCTAAGGAGTTATAGTCTCAGAAACCCGCAGGGAATATCCTGACCTATAGGGTCACTACAAATTGGAATGGACTTCACTTGAGGACAGTGAGTTTGAGTTTATGTTCTATTAATAAAATTGTGCATACATCCTTCCATGACCACTTGAAGCACCTCATTATCCCTGAGAAAGAAGCACAATGGTTAAGCACTTGGCTATAAAAGGTTGGTGGTTTAAACCCACCCAGCAGATCCACAGGAGAAAGACCATCGAGATGGGGATCTTGGTTCCATCTAAACCGGTCCACTCATCCTCTTCCATCTCTGTAGTTGGCTCATTCACTCTTTCTTGAACATAGGTTCTTCCTGTTCAACCATCCTTCTCTGGGACAAGCTTTTGTCCTGCCTATTTCACAGAACCTTCCCAGACCACTTTGCCCAAAGGATCTTCTCTCATGTGAATTGTTAACCCTTACTCATTCCACAGATAATTACGAATGACTTCTTGAAATACTTGGTGAATGACTCTTCAAGAAGTCCCAAGCACATGCTATGCTATTAAACATTCAAATTAGAGAGAGAATTAAGCCTTTTTCTACTGAGAGGGACCAAGGATTCCTTTCCTTCCTTCAAATTCATAAAACATACAAAATTACAGATAATTAAGATGACAATAAAATTACCCAATTACCCATAATCCTACTACTTAGATTCATCATGGAAAATTTCTATGTATTTTTATACTATTTCCTCCTGCTCCATTTCTGTGTGTTCGTTTATATCCTATTTGTATAATTCTGACTCCCCCAAATTAAAAGTATAATATGAACATCTTTTTTTTAATGGTAAATCTTAAGCACAAATCATTTCCTTGGTCCTATGCTCAAGTTACCATCTGTTTGGAGTGAAATAGTTTTGTCTTAAATAAAACGGAATTTACTCCAAAACTCTGCCATATGTTTTCAGTTTACCGATCCCATGTATAATAAGAACCTGAACATTGTTTTGGGGAATGTACTATAGAAATCATTTTTCAAGACATACTCTGGATGATCTTCAGAACAGCACTATGTCACATCTCATCTTGAAGACCTCAAGTGTATGGAATGTCTAGGTATGATCGGATGGTCATATTTCATGTAAACCACAGAACGTCAGACTACAAGAGTGGAAGAAAGCTCTTGGCCCTACCCCTCACTTTAAAAACTACAGACCCGGTGTCCTCAAATGATGGCCCGTGGGCCACATGTGGCCTGCAGAGGACATTTATCTGGCCCGCCAGGTGTTTTTGCCCTGTTTGTTTTTTTACTTCAAAATAAGATATGTGCAGTATGCATAGCAATTTGTTCATAGTTTTTTTAAAACTATAGTCCGGCCCTCCAACAGTCTGAGGGACAGTGAACTGGCCCCCTGTTTAAAAAGTTTGAGGACCCCTGCTACAGACTATAGTAGTGTCAAGTAGTTGCCCAAGGTTGTGGCATTCCCAGAAGATGCCCCTCCCCTATCTTCCTGAATTGTTCCACCCTTTCCAATTTGTCTAATAATAAATCCCAAATGAAAAAAGAATAGTCAACTTTTGCTAGCACTTAGTGCAACGTGGGCTTTTGCTAAATAAAACAGGTCTCTTCTAATCTGGTGGGTAGTGGATTACCCACTGAGCTACTAACCAGCAGGTCAGCGGTGTGGGGGTAGTGGATTACCCACTGAGCTACTAACCAGCAGGTCAGCTGTGTGGGGGTAGTGGATTACCCACTGAGCTACTAACCAGCAGGTCAGCTGTGTGGGGGTAGTGGATTACCCATTGAGCTACTAACCAGCAGGTCAGCAGGTTGTGGGTAATGGATTACCTATTGAGCTAGTAACCAGCAGGAGCGGTCAGCTGCGCTTCAGAAGAAAGGGAAGACTGTCTACTCCCGTAAAGATTGACGTCTTGGGAACCCCCAGGGCCAGTTCTATTCTGTCCTATTGGGTTGCGTGCTATATGTTGGAATCAACTCGATGGCAATGAGCTTCTACCACTAAAGAATCAAGCTCATTGCTTGGCTGCTACCCGAAAGTTTGGCTGGTCCCACCCAGTAGATACCCTGTATGGGAAAAAGACCAAGAAGTCTGCTTCCTAAAGATTTTCAGTCTTGGAAAACCACTGGGCAGTTCTACTCTGTCCCATAGGTTCACTATAAGTCAGAATCCAACTCTGAGGCAATGGGCTTGGCTTGGTTTGATTCCACTAATGAGCCCTTGGTACAGGCCTGGGCAGTGTTTCCTTCTGTGGGACATTGGGAGGCTGTGGGTTGGACTCCACTCCTCAGCACCTAACAACAAGATCAACACGTTGCCCTGGTGGTTCAGGGGTTAAGTACTTGGCTCTGCAGATTTGAAAATGCCCTGGTGATCTGCTCCTGTAGGTTTACAGCGCAGGAATTCCTCTGGAGTAGTTCGAAGTTCTACTCTGTCCTATAGGGCCACTATGAATGGACTAGCTGTCACCCTACATTCTGTCACTGCAGGGGCACGGTAAGGGCGCTTTGGGAGATCTGGCTAGATCCTTCAGCACTGACTTACTTTGACTTATTAGAAAACCCTTCTCGTTGGAACTCTACATTGCCAAGATAGGATCTAAGGAGATCTGGCAGTGCCTTGGGTTCAGGTTCAAATCCACTAGCAGCTCTGTGGGAGAAAGACCAGGGTGTTTGCTCCAGTTAAGATTTACAGCCCCAGAAACCCTATAGAGCAGTTCTAGCCTGTGTTCCAGCATCACTTGAGTCAGAATCAGCTAGGCGGCAGTGGGTTTGATTTTTCAAGAGTCAATGAAAACATAGAGGGCATTCAAGGGGACTTAAAAAAGATCATTGGTGAAATTCCATATCATTTGATTTCACTTTTTCCACGAACTATTTGAAAGCTACTCAATGTTTGAAAATGGAGTATAACAAAGGCCCGTGTACCATCAACTTGCTCATGTATTCTCTTTCGGTTCGTCTGTATCTGATCTCTACCGAAGTCCCCACGACCCGGGAAAGGAACTCCCTGGGGACCGCAGAAAGGTGAGTCTCTCAAGACAAACCGAGCCTGTTTCACCATCAAAGCCTTTGTCAGCACCAGGAAAGTGGTCTCGCTTCTAAAACGGCTTTGGTGTCTCTTCTCACAGGGTCCCAGGAAGGGGCAAGAGTTGTGGTTTTTAAGATTTCTTCTCAGGCTGGGCCTAAAGGGCTCACGTGGGCCATGAATGGTTACAGGTGTTTAGCTGGGTGGGAGCAGGCACTAAACCACCAGGCTGGGCTAGAGCTGAAGCTGCCCGGGGGAGAGAATCCGACAGCAGGAGGGAGTTGGAGGAGACTTGGGGTGCCACCCGGCTCACACCTCTGCTCACTTTCCAAAAAAGCCCCAATGAGATGAAAGGAGACAGGTGCTGCCCCGGGGGTGCTCCTACCGGCAGCGGCAAACAAAGGGCCGGGCCTCCGCGCCGGCTCCTGCAGTCTGGACGGAGGCTGGCAGCACCTTGCAGAAGCTACCTCGGCGCGCAGCACCGGGGGCCCGGGCCTCCTCCTCCCGGTAGGTGTTGAATTCGCCCAGCAAACGGACAGGTACTACGGGCCAATGGTTGGACCCGCGGCGGGCCAATGGGAGAGAGAAATGGGTCGACC
>NW_022103915.1:34669763-34694708 GCF_000313985.2 Echinops telfairi
CGATGGGTCCCATCGCGGTGCCGCAGGCCCGGCCTGGAAACTGGGTTCTTAGCCTGGATCCGACCAGCTCGGCTGCAACTCTTGATCTCCGCCGCACCCAGGAGCCCCAGCCTGAGACTCACGCATTTCGCGCCCTCTCTCCCCCGCCCCCTCCCATTTAGAGGGATTTCAGGCAAGTTGGTAGTTTTTATCATAACCTTAGCCCCAAACGTGGGGACTTTGCCGACCTCGTTCGCCTCCTGTCCCCGCCCATTAAAGGCATTTGCCTTGAAGGAGACAGGGGTGTCTCCCCGGGGCTGGGCTCACTGTGCGGGGAGCCTGTGTGAACTCCAGGCTCCGGAGTCTTTGACATGTGTTGATTTCTTGCATCCTCATTCAGTACTCCCGAAGTTGTGCCTGGAGGAGTCTCAGTGTTTGAATGGTGTGCTAAGAAGGGTGGGTGTGTGCCCGGGGTGGGGGTGGGGTGATGATTAGAGAGGAAGAGGCCTATCATTCTCCCTTGAGAAATTAGGAGTACAAAGTGCAGGGGCTAAACTCCAGTCCTGGCACCCAGGCACTCCGGACGATGCTTTCCTCGTTCTCCTCACCCTAGATCGCTACCTATTTTTGGAACTTGCCAAGTCTCAGGTGGACCATGCCCAGGGGTCGGTCCCAGGGCCTTTCTCCCAGTGTCCTGGATTCATCTACCCCCAGGAGCTCTCTGCCCCGCACGTACTCTGTAATGAAATTTCCTTTTTTTTTTCCAGACGAGTTTCATTGCCATTAGAATCCCTCAATCATTAAGACTAGGCGGTTTTGGAAGAAAGATGTAAATATTTCCCAGTTCAATTTATATTATTGGGTTTCCATAGCTTCTTCATTAAAAAAAGGTATTGTTAATGCACCAGATTTTATATACTTTATATTTTCGTTGATTAGAAGAAGTCTTTACTGGGGACCAACCTTAAACATGTAGCTTTCAAATTCTGTTTGTAACAGTTGGATTTCTAAGTCTGTGCCCGTATTCTCTTGTGAACCACTGTTATTTTATCTGGGTCTATTTTTTAGTAACATTTAGTTTTTGTTAAAATTTTGTTGTTTTTGTTATTGAAATATACACAGCAAAACACACACCAAGCCAACAGTTTCTCCCTGTACAATGTAATAACATTGGTTACGTTTTTTGTGATGGGCAACCATTTGTCCTCTGTTAACAGATTCCCTGCCCCTGTCTAATCTTTTGAGTTTCTGTTGTCTGTTGATCCCATGTCCTTAAAAGAACATAATGCTCCAGACAGACTAGTTTGAAGAAGACCTTAGGGGGTCTTTTTGTTTTCAGATCTTTAGATTATCTCAGCGCAATAATTTAGGGTGTTCATCGACTCTCCCTTGCTGCAAAAAGTTTCAGTCCATGGAGAATTTGAAATTCTGTTCTACATTACCCCCCTTTTGATCAGGAGCCTTTTGTGGGATTTCTGACAAGGTGTTCTGTAATGAAACCTAGGCGCCATTCAGTTCTGCTCTCACGGCAAAGGAGGCAGTTGTTCATGAAGTTACTTATCCACACATTCCTTATTTTTTTCCTGTTCCTGACTCTTCTTCCTCTGCTGCTTCAGGTGAATTGTTGTGCCTTTGGTGGCTGCTTGCAAGCTTCTCAGACCCCAGGCACTTGGAGACGAGCCAGGAGGTAGAAGAGAAGCACTAAATGCATTATTAGGCCAATTAAGTGGCTGTCCCAGAAGACCATGACCCTCCACTTCCAAACAAATAAAGCAAGTCCGATGAAATTTTTGTTGTCCCCTAAGCAGCCTAAGCCACTAGCCTTTGTTGATGTTGGTGTTCTATATACAGTGGTGGTACAACTTTTGCAAATTCAACTTTTACAGGTGCACAACTTACAGAAAGTTCATGGAAGATGTTCATCATTTTGTAATCCATGTTCCCAAGAACTTTTAAACCTCCTTATATTAGATAGTCCATATTAAAATGAAGATTTTTTTTCTAAACACAAGCAGGTAGATCAAAATCCTAACCTCTTTTCTTGTTTGTTTGTTTTTCCTCCTTTTAAAGAAAATTACTTTGATCTCATGTGATTGTTCAAAATCTCATGCCCCGTCTCTTCTCTCTCCTCCCTTCGTATGCCTCCATTTTGGTGTGTGTGAAGCATACAAGCATCAACTTGATTTAAATTGTTCCCAAGTGCCTTATCTTTTTGGTTATGGTCCTGGGAATAATTTCTCAAGATCAGGGCCAAGGGTCATGGGGTAGAGTTCAGAACTAGAGAAGATGAACTTGGCTTCATATAGGAAGATGTCTCCAGTTTTTTTGCATATTAGAATATAGTATATTTTAAAGTTTATGCCAGATTCCAAGGGTCTATGTGGGTGAGGTTTTGTGGCTTTTTGGAGACGGTTGTGACAGAGTACTAGAATAATAGCTATGTGAGGTTCATGAGCAGGAACTCACTTTCTTAGTATTGTGCCCCCCCTGGCTGTCATAGCAATTAGAAGGGACTAGGCTTTTAATGGGAACCCTTGTGGTTGGTTCTATGTTGAGCTGCTAACTGCACGGTCAGCCATGTGAAACCGGCAGCTGCTCCTCAGGAGAAAGGCAGGGCTTTCTACACCCATCCAGAGTGAGTCCTGGAAGCTCACAGAGGCAGCCCTAACCTGTCCTATTGGGTCGCTGTGAGTTGGCATCAGCTTGATAGCAGTGAGTTTGGTTTTTGGATGATTTTGGTGGGAAAAATAGCCAGACAGATCTGCTATGTGTTTCATTAAGGTGCGCAGGACTTAAGTTTATTGTAACAAAAGTTACCTTGGGTAGAATGGATCCCTGTATCTAGAACTCTTACAATGAGAAAGTAGAAAGTACTTGTTACCTATAGTAAAAATTAACTTGAAAAACATGGGATTGGAAGGTCCTGGTAAATTCTTCTTTTTGACCTTACCAGATATGCTAATCCTGAGTGACGTTAATTCTTGATAACTCCCCAAATTGAATTCTTTCCAAAATCAATTGTTGATTTACCTAACCAACGAAGTCAAGAATGTCACTTTGAGGCCTAAAGTACACCAGACCCAAGCCATGACACTTTCAGTGATCTCACATGCCTATGAACGTTGACATTGAACAAGGAAGACTGCAGAAGAATGGAAGCATTTGAATTGTGGTGGTGACAAAGAATATTGGCAGTCTGATGGACGCCAGGAGAACAAACAAATCTGTCTTGGAAAAAGTACAGCCAGAATGCTCTTTAGAGACAAGGATGACGAGACTTCATTTGCACTTACTTTGAACGTGTTATCAGAAGAGACCCGTTGTAGAAAAGGACATCATGCCTGGTAAAGTAGCGGGGCAGCAACAAAGGGTATGACCCTCGGCAAGATGGATTGACACAGTGGCTGCAACCTTGGGCTCAAAGTTAACCACTGTGAGGATGGTTCAGGAGTAAGCAGTGTTTCATTCTGGTGTGCCTGAGGTCAGTGTGAGTGAGAACCAGCTTGATGGTACCCAAGAATTACAACAACCGATCGTAGATAGTATGCTGGGAACCACGGGATAACGCAATGATAAGATACGGAGAGGTTGTGGCCCCAGGAGACTGTGGTCAGAAGAATTGATGTTGTAAATATTTAATTTCCATGCAGTGGCTCAGATAAAGATGACCATGGGAAAAAGCTGAGGAGTGGGCTTGTGCTCCGTCTGTTATGTTTTATCAGTTCTGTGTGAGCCATTCAGAAAATAAAGGTGATGGATAACCTTGTCGCCAAAGACTTGTAATGAAATTAAGTCACAGACAACACCTCTCCAGAGAGCTTTTGAACTTCCCTTTGGGGCCATGTATTTTGACATTTTGTCATGGAAGATACTATGCCAAGGAATAATGTCAATAATGTTCAGTTTTCATTTTAAGGATTGATTTTCAAGATGAACTTTTTTCCTTTTAAAATTGTAGTTAAACTACAAGAAAGGAGAATTACTAAACTTCATGATAAAGGGGGGAAAATCATTTGATGTTGTTGGAAACCATGTTATAGTTATATAGTACACTTCTGCCGTCCGATGTTAATTTTTAGAGTGTAGCTCTCCATGGGCTGACAATAATATCCCAGGGCTTGCTCGTCTTCTTTATTTTCGTAAAAGATAAACAAATTATCATGTTTTCTATCTTCTGGTGACTAGTAGTGTTTCTTGTTGTGTTGAGCTGCTCAAACTGCAAGGTCAACAGTTTGAAACCACCAAGCACTCCCCGGAAGAAAGGTGAACCGCTCTTCCCCTGTAAAGAGTTACAGCCTCAGAAACCCACTGGGGCAGTGGGCAGTTCTAC
This sequence comes from Echinops telfairi, assembly GCF_000313985.2. Classification (NCBI taxonomy): domain Eukaryota; kingdom Metazoa; phylum Chordata; class Mammalia; order Afrosoricida; family Tenrecidae; genus Echinops; species Echinops telfairi. Next base: position 34,674,073 of record NW_022103915.1, read on the forward strand.
CTTGTCCTGTAGTCACTATGAGTTGGCATCAAATCTATGGTGGCAAGTTTGGGGTTTTGTGTGTGTGAAATGCTACCAAAGGAGCTGTCCTTTCAGCACCCGAGTTCAGAACTCTATCTTTCAAGCCCTTGTACATTTAAATGAGTATCTGGCACCTATGGCTCCCAACTGAAAGGCCAGAGGCTAAAACTCACTAGCCCCTTCCAGGGAGAAAGAGGTGGCAGCCTGTTTCCTTAACAATAACAGCCATATCAATGTCCCAATGCTCGGGGGCAGTTCTCCTTGGTCCTCTAGGGTTGCTGGGAGTCAGAATGACTCAGTGGGTTTGGTTTGGATTATTTTTTAGTGTATCCTGGGTGGTGCAAATGGTTAACACCCCTGAAGGTTTGAATCCACCCAGAGCTCCTGAGAAAAATCTTGTCAGTCTACTTTAAAAAAATCAGCCATTGAAAACCCTAAGGAGCACCGTTTGACCCCGCCGTGACACACCGAGTTGGAATGAACTCACCGTGTTAGCTGGTATGCTCCCAACTTTGCTTCAGACTTGGAGAGGGTGAGGGAAACCGGACAGGTGAGTCCCTTCAGGAGAATTCAGTTTGAGGAAATACTGAAGTGGAAATGTGTTTGTCAAATAAGCACATATCTTTTTTTTTTTTTGGAGGGGGCACCCGGATTTGAACCGGGGATATGAAAGAAGGTAGGGGGAGAGGGGAAGAATGTTCCTTCCCTCCAGGACCAAAAGAAACTCCTAATAAGCTTTCCAGGTTTCTCTAAGAGGGTTTCTAGCCTTTCTTTTCCAGAGGCATATTTTCTTCTCATTCACATAGATCAGGCAAGCATAAGTAATCATTCAGGATTCATTCAGGACCCCAAAACAATTTTAAGCAGAAAGGGGTTTACCCCAGGAAATGAGTCCTTATGGATTTGTTGGCGGAAGAGACTCTTGGCTGAACCTTTGGAAACGACTCCCATGAAAACGTTACAGAAACTGGCCCACAAGGGAGGGGGGGCTACTTCTGTAATTGGGAAGATACAGAATTGGGCGCGACTGCTGAAGGTGTCTTGAGGGGCACGGCCTTATCTCTGCAATCCAGGGAGTAGGCAGCCACTTGAGCACGCAGCATTACAGGCTGCATCCCTAGAGGCAGTGATTGTTGCAGAAGACCTCGCTTCTCCACAGTCGGGCTTGCCAAAATGAGCAGTGGGAAGATGGCCACCATCTTCCTTCTGCCTCTAAAACTGCATGCATTTAATTGGCAAAGACCATTTGCATCCAGACTCCTAGTTGTTAGGGAGTCTGGGAAATGTAGTTTTTAGCTTCTTGGCCTCTGCAGTATGGAAAGGCATGCTTGAAGATTTCTGAGTAGAGGCTGATTGCTAGACCCAGATATCTGCCTCACCATCCATCCTTCAGGAAGATTGTCAGAGGAAATAATCGACTTTTGAACAATTGACAGTGTGTGTCGGGGTGGTGGTGGTGGATTGAGATGGGCCATTCTTTTTTTTTGGACGCCCAAAGACTCCACCAGCTTTTCCTATGAGGTCTCCATTGTGTTGATTGCCGCCTGCATTGCAAAATGAGAATGAATGAAAAATGAAATGTTGGTTACATTACAAAATATCCCCAGATAGGATAGCAGGACTATTATTAGCCGAGCACAGATTTTTGAACATCACCAGCATCTGAGTAGAGAATGGAGGAGTCGTGGGGCTGGCTGAGTAAGGAAGGGAACAGCCAAAAGTTCAGAAAGATATCTGTTTTCTATGGTGTTTTTCCCCCCAAAGCTTGACTCTTCTCTGTGACTTAGACCCAATCCAGCTTTCTTTGGCGGAGAGACACTTGGTTTATTTCCCACTTTTCTTTTCGCATTTGTTTCAACGGCCTGAGGAACTCTGGTGGCCTAGTGGTTGAGAGCTAAGCTACTAACCCAGAGGTCAGCAGTGTGAGCCCACCAACTACAGTGGGGTGAAAGAGATGACCGTGTGCGGTCATAAAGATTACCACCATGGAAGCCCTATGGGGACAGGTCTACTCTGCCCTGGCGGGCCGCTCTGTGTTGGAGTCAACTTGATGGCAGTGGATTTCACTGTGACCCACTGCATGTTCAACATGATGAGTGTAGAGGCAAATACGACAGAGCTTGCAGCCTATGGAGGACACCAGGCATTGAACAAGGCACCCCCCTCTTTGACGAATCTTGCAAACTGGAGAATGAACGCTATGGAAATGTTGGAACCTCAATGGTGTAGTGTGCTGCCTGCTCACTGCAAGGCCAGGGAAACCACCAGCCACTCTGTGGGGAAAAGGTGAAGCTTTCTACTCCCAGCAAGAGTGACAGTCTCGGAGTCAGAACGGGGGGCGTTCTACCCTGTCCTGGAGGATTGCGGCGAGTCAGAATTGACTCGACGGCAGGGAGGTAGAAATGTTTGCCGAGGACCTGACCTCCTTTAGTCTGGAGGTTATCAAAAATCCTTCTGGAAGTGATATTTACGCTGAGGGTGGAAGGATGAGCTTAAGCCAGACTAGTAAAGACCAAAAACAAACAAACAGGTGAGAGAGAACATGGTTTTTTAGGGGGAAACTTAAAATTACACTTTGCTGCTATAGGACTTAGCAACCCCACTAGCCCAGCATCAAAGTGCCGATGGTTCAAACTCTGGTTTGAGGAAGGAGAATGAATGGTGGGTGTGATACTGGGAGCACCAGGGGGAGGACTGAAGCACAGATCTGTGCTGAAGTAAGATGCCTTCTGCCAGGCTTTTCCCTTCATGCTTTTGTCACCAGGTTCGGGTAGGGTCAAGGTCAAAGTCTTCTTCCTCTTCCCTGCTGCAGAGATTCAAGCCCTTGTGCTCTCATGCTCGCGTTGATGGCAATGACCTCCTCCGTGGCTCCTTTCACGTCAGACTCCCTGTCGTCTGGATCATATTCTGTTTGGTTGCCGGAATTGGTTTCCTGTCTAAGTAACCTGTCTGACAAGTGTTCTCCTTAAAGACACATGACTCCTTAACATTTACAGTGTGAAGGACAAGCTCTTCAGAATGACTTTCAAATCAATTCACTATCTGACTGCCCTCCACACGTTTTTTCATCTCGTCTCTTTTTCTCGCCTCACGCATGTAATCTAGCCGACACCCCCGAAGCTCCAAACATTCCATAGACTGTCAAGGATCCCTGGATCGTGCTTTTCCACCCTCACCTCTGTCATTGCCTGCTGCGCTAGCTTCCACTCATTCTTTAGCTTTTGTTTGTTTTCAATTGTGAGAATGTATGTCCCACAACATTTGCCAACATATTTCAGGTATACGAAGTAGTGATGTCACGTACATGCTTTATATTGTGCAGACATCACCCATAATCATTGCCGGATTTCCCATGACCATAAACAAGCTCATCGCTGCCTAAACAGCGGCTCTCCCTTTCCCACTCATTCTTTATGGCCCATGTCTAACGTGGCTTTCCCTGTGAACCCTTTCCCCACTCACCCTCTCAACCTCTTGCCCTACATTGGGGCTCAGAGACTCTCCTGATCCTCTGATTACACCTTTACAAAAGCTCTGCTCACACCTGGATTTGGTTGATGGGTGTCTCCCTTGGTGTTAGATTGTGTGCCTCTCACCTTCAGAAAACCCCACCCGCTGCCATCAAGTTGATTCCAACTCATAATGACCCTATAGGACAGAGTAGACATGCCCCATGGGGTTTTCCACAGTGGTAAAACTTTCTTGCTTCGAGTAGTTGGTGGGCTGGGAGTGCCGACCTTTTGGTTGTCGGCCCAACACTTAACCTTGGAGTCATCAAGGCCACCTCGTCTCAAGGAGTACATAGTGAACACTGAGTATGTCTTATGAAAACATCCTTCCGAATGAATGTTAGGTAAAATGGTTGGTTTTGGTATAGGATTCCACATGATGTCCAATATTTATTGAATATTCAATATTTATTGAAGGGCTACTTTGGGTATTTGCTGGTCACAAATGACAATGCCCCTGAAAATAAGGTAATCACAGTTCGTGTCCTTAGGGAATCGGCCTTTTAATGGGAGGGACAGGAAAAGCCAAGTAAGCAGTCGGTTTACTATGTCCCCCATCTAGGGTGGTTCGGCAACACCGTTTCCAGGTGTTACAGGCTACTTCCTAGTTTTTAACTGGCTTCTCTTCTTCTCTTTCTCAGTGTTAGAGATTGATTTTGCAGAGCTAACCCTGGAAGAGATTATCGGCATCGGCGGCTTTGGGAAAGTGTACCGTGCTTTCTGGATGGGGGATGAGGTTGCCGTGAAGGCGGCTCGTCACGACCCTGACGAGGACATCAGCCAGACCATAGAGAACGTTCGCCAGGAGGCCAAGCTCTTTGCCATGCTGAAGCACCCCAACATCATTGCCCTCCGAGGGGTGTGTCTGAAGGAACCCAACCTCTGCCTGGTCATGGAGTTTGCTCGAGGAGGACCCTTGAACAGAGTGCTATCTGGGAAGAGGATCCCCCCGGACATCCTCGTAAACTGGGCGGTGCAGATTGCCAGAGGGATGAACTACCTGCACGATGAAGCAATTGTCCCCATCATCCACCGTGACCTTAAGTCCAGCAACAGTGAGTATGGCGAATGGGGCCGGAGGGGGGAAGCAGACCCCCTTTGGACTGAGTTCCTAGTTACAGTTGCAGTGGACTCCGAGTGGCATTCTAGTGGACAGTGGGATTCCTTGCTGGACGGCACTCTATCTTTGAGTTGGGATGTAGGAATGGGCACTAAGGGAATTTGGTTCAGGAAGAGAGGAATGAGGCACTTGTGGGGTGACTCCCCCTGTGGGGGAAGGTTGGCAACGGGCAATTCTGCTGTACTGGGAACAAAAGCATGCGAACACAGTTTTTCCACTCAAGGGAAGGGTGTGTATATCGTAAAAGGATTTTTGGATGGAACAACATGTAAAACTTACCGATGTAACCCACTTAAGTTTCTTCATAAACACTCTTACCTGGTAAGCCCAGAGAAGGGTCTGTCAGACAAACAGGCTGGCTGGTAAGATGCAGCGAGGCGGGCTAGGTGGTGATGTCAGTGTGGCGTGCACACCTGGCAGGGAGTCTTACCAGCCTTCGGGTAGCCCAGCGGTGGGATTAATTAATTACCATAACCACTGGGTGTTTAATACCAGGAAAGTGGGAAGTAACTGTTTCTCAAACCCCCAGAACCCATAAACGGGATTGTAAAACAAGTGTGAGTTGTAATTAAATGTTGAGTTGGGAGGAACCTCCATGGCACCTTGACTGAGTCAGCAGAGGCTGGGAATGTGTATCTTTTGTGTGCTCTCGCATGGTAGAGAGGATCCAATTGCTTGGATCTCCTGTCTCAGAGAGGAGCGCTCTTGCGTTGAAGGACTTTAGGGGTGGCATGAGCCCCAGAAACTTCACTCTTGATCCTGGGCCATAGGCCCGGGAATCTTTCAGACCTGGTTTTGTTCTGTGCTGTTCTAGATGTGGCTTACTTTTCTGCTGGTGTTACTGTGGATCAACCTACTTTTGGGGGCACTTTTAAACTACCTAAGTAGTAATTGTTCATTGTAGAAATATTAGAAAGTATAGGTAAACCAGAAAACAAGAAAGATAAGCTTAGCATCTTTTCATGTAGAGAGAAACGCTATTTTATTTACTATAACTTTCAGACATTTCAAAAGTCTCTATGGTATGTAGGAGGAGTCTTGGTGGTGTAGTGGTTACACATTGGTATGCTAACCACAAGGTCATCAGTTTGACACCACCAGCCGCTCCTCAGGAGCAGAACGAAGCTTTCTACTCCCATAAAGAGTTAGTCTTGGGAACTCACAGGGGTAGTTCTACCTGTAGAGTCACTATGAGTCGGAAGCCACTGGATGGCAGCGAGCGTTTTATGTGGTGTACATGTAGGTTTTAAATAAGTGTATTTTCTTTCTTTTTAATGGTAATGTCCAGTTTCCTGTTTTAATCATTAAGTGTGCAATTTACTGACATTAAGTACGCTCACAATGTTGCATAGTTATCTATTTCTAAAACCTTTTCATCTTCTAATTTGCTTTCACTTAGTCCTTATTACCTTTTACCTGTATCCTCTTCTCAGTTAATAGTAGAGAGCTTTATCTTTGGGAGGGTATGCAGTATTAGTTAGGTATTTCCATATAATACAGGTGAAGGATTCAAGTTCTATAAAGCGAAATCATGTTTCTCTCTTCCATTTGCCGTGACTTGCTTGTTTATTATCTGTCCTCCAACTTCCATTCTTAAACTGCTGCTTTCGGGTCAGAGGGACCCTACCTAGGGTTTCCAAGGCTATAAATCTTTATTTATGAGAGCAGTGGCTGGGGGGCTTGAACCACCAACCTTGTGGTTAGCAATTTCACGCTTACAGCTAACGCCACCAGGGTTCTTAGGAATCAGACGGTGGAATCACTGCTGGGAGTCTAACCCAGGATGTGTTAAGTAAGCCAAAACTATTGGTGACCCTTTCTCAAAATAATAGCTATTTGGAGACTGCTTTGGATAACAGGGCAAGAAGAAGTAGTGATAATCAGAAAATAGGATGTGGAAGCTGAATTTTATTTTTATTTTATTTTTTACATTCTTCTGGGAGAACTAGTGAACGTGCCCGATCTTACGTAATGGGACCCATTTGGAAAGTTGGACTAGGATCATGGAATTGTGGAAGTTAATAATTTCCTCTGAGAAGCTTTAAATTGGGGTATAAGTTGAAGTTATACATGTGGGGTTTTGCTTTTTATAATGTTTGTCCTTGGGAGCCCAGGCTCTTGTGAAAGAAAAACTATCTGCCGAGGCTCTGCTGCCTTCAGACACCCGAAGGCCATCCTCTCCCCCAAGAGCTGAAGCCCCGATCCCCGTTACTCCTGCATGCTCTGTCAGGCTCCCTGGTGTTGCAAAGGTTAAGTGCTTAGTTGCTGACCAGCAGGTTGGCATTTAGAACCTACCTAACGACCCCCTAGTAGAAAAACCCAGCAATCTGGTCCCGTAAAGATTGTTGGTGGATGGCAGTGAGTCCGATAAGAAGCAAGTGTGGAAGAGCTCAGGGCAGTTCATGCTACGTTATCATGTTGTGTTCTTTACGCATACGTTACATTGTAAGAGTGTATAAAAGGTCTCTGGCTATGAAACTTGCTCGCTGTTTCTACGCCATCTTAAAAAGCAAAGCTGCGCTTTGAAGAACTAGCCTGGCCCGTGCCACGGTGTTTTCATTCGCCTCCCAAGCACGCAACAGCTGGGCAGAGATGAAGGGAGACCTAAGAATGGATGCCTTTGAATGATGGCGTCGGGGAAGAGTATGAAATATACCGGGAGTGCCAGACGAGGAAACCTGTGTTGGAAGAAGCACCACCAGAGCGATGAGGACTGTGGCTTAGGTATTTGGGACACACTCTCAGGAGGCACCAGCACCTGGAGAAGGACATCACACTTGGTAAAGTAGAGGGGCAGCGAAAAAGAGGGCAGACTCTCAATGAAATGAGAGACAGTGGCCGCAACAATGGGCTCCCGCAGAGGAGTGATTGTGTGGATGGTCCAGGACTGGGTCTTCTTTTGTTCTGATGTATGTCGGGGCAAGGTAAATCAAGAGCACCTAACACCCGTCAGCACTGAGAGACCCAGGATCAATCCCAGCCCACGTTCCTCCTGCACGAACACCGGCCATATGTAAGTGGAGGATTGTGTGAGCAGATTTCAGTGGAGTGTCCAGAGCAAGAGTGCTACAAAGAGAGGTCTGGTGAATTGCTTCTGAACATCCACCCCGGGGGTCCATCTGCGTGAAGGCATCAGGGTGGCACAGGGCCGGGCAGCATTGCATCCATCGCGCACAGGGTCTCCATGCATCAGGAGACAATAGCTAACAACAGACAACATCAGCAGAAAAGGATGAGGCATAATCCTAAAAGCAGTTCTGCCTGTAAGAGAATAAAATAAGAAATCGTAGCCTGGTCATTAGTCCAACCTCCGGTCCCTTTTAAGTGGTAAATATGAGGGGCTTTAAAAAGTTCAGGGGAAAAATCATTATCTTTTAAGTTCATTTTTCTGTATACTTGTTGAAGCCCCCTTGTACTTGAACTCAACTTTTAGGGGATGCTACACGATTGCATCCACAATTGAGATAGTTCCAACCTGGCGCAGGTACTTCTAAATCTCTCTCCCTGCTAGTCTCTGACTTTCTGCACGATCTATATGTTTCTTTGCTCTCAGCCACGGAGAGTTGAGGGATGATGGGTGACTTTGGAGGGTTTTTCCTGACCAAAGATGAAAGGTATACCAGGAGTGAGATGTCTCTGTGTTCATGAAAATGCTACCCCGTCACTAAGGTAGAGTCTCCTGCAACCAAAAGCCATGTCTCATTCCTGGTGTTCTTTACCCAAGGATAACCTACAGCCACCAGACCCAATGCAGACCATCGCAGTCAATGACCAGAGAGCATTTCCCACAAATAGAGGGCCATGGCTGGAAGCCAAAATAAATACCTGAAGGAATAAAGCTGGAAGGGAGCAATCAAGCAGGTGACCATGACTCATGGCCAGGATGTGTCTTGGTTCGTGAATGTTAATGGAGGACTTTGTTTTTCCCTCTTCTACCTGAACCTTCACGGCCGTTTTCCACATAAAGTGTGTTTGTGTGTGTGCGTGTGGTCAAATACATAGAGCAAAGCATTTGCCAATTCTGCATGTTTTGCCTGTTTGTTTCAGTGACATCGATTGTGCTCATCTTGTTGTGCGGCCATCATCACCATCCTTTTCCAGATCATTCCACCACCATTCCTGTAGTTCATCCCAGTGCTCTCTGGACCCATACCTTCCTTGTGACCCGTCTGTGAGGCGATGTCCCAGTGCTCTGTAAGCAGTGACTTCCTGTCTCCACCTCCTTCCTACCCTGCTACCCACTAATAAGCTCCAGGCTCTGTACGTTTGTGTACCCCCTTGAATTGGGAGCTTATAGCGTTTGTCCTGTTGTGTTGGACGTATTTCCTTCATCAGCATGTCTTCATGGCTCATTCATGTCATAGCATGTAGCAGAACTTTGTTTCTTTTTATAACTGAATGATGTTCTGCTGCATAGACATACCTCATTGTTGTACCCATTCATCCATGGATGGACTTTAAAATTGCTTTGAACTTTGTGCTGTTATTTTGTTTTTAAAGTGCCCATTTGAATTCTTGATATTGGGAATAAAACAACAAGTAAGAGTCGACATGGTTTAAAAAAAACCAAACTAGCTGAAACTCTACATGCAAGAGACTGACTCCTGGTCAAAGAGACCAGGTCTTAATCAAGAGAGCGTCACACAAGGATGTGACGTCGTGACGTGGGGAGGGCTGCAGCAGGACGGAGTAGGTGCTGTGAAGACGTAGTTGTCTGAAGGAGGGACAAGGAGTCCCCAGAGGGAGTGGCCAGGTAGGTGGGGCGAGTAGGTCCTAGACAGAGACTCCATCAGGTGCCCTTGAGGTCATGCGATCAGAATTCTGTGGATTCTTCTGCCTCCCTCCTCTCCTGTTGCTGGAAGACGGAGGAGCTATTTGAGGAGGGCATTGGGTTCAGGAGGGAAATGGATCTCGGTGAGACATTTGTTCAAATGCTCGACTCATGCCTTCATCTTCTCTGGATGGCTGTGATGAGCTGTCGCAGCCATCCTGTTTGGTCACCCTGGGAGCTGCTGCATGGAGCGGGACGTAGCTCGGGGCTCTGGACAACGCTGTGTTCTTGCTGTAAGGTGCTGCAGAGGCAGCCCTTGACGCATGGCTGTCTCAGGCAAAGGGACAAAAGGCTGCCTGCTTCTTCTGCCCCAGCCCCGCGATCAAATGTGATTGGACCATTGGGATCCAGAGGGTTTTCATTGGGTGATTTTTACATGGAGATCACCAGGCCTTTCTTTGTAGTTCCATCTTAGTTTGGAAGCTTCACGGAAACCCGTTCAGCATCATAGTATCATGCGCACCTCCATTGGTAGAAAGGACGTGCGGTATATTGATTGAGCTGGAATAGAACCCAGGCCGGCCGCCTGGAAGGTGAGAATTCTCCCATTGAGTGAATCCCCAGTGCTCGCCTGTAAAGCCTTTGTAGAGTCAGAGCTGCCAGTTTGTGTTGTGCATCTGGGTGAAGGTTTCTGGACCGTGACGGAGCTTGGGGCAACCAGGCCGGGCGATGGGTTCGGTGCCCAGGAAGAAGGAATTGGAAAAGCACGAGGGCTCCCATGGTCAGATGCCTCATTAGTCTCTTCCCCTTTGCCCTGTTTCCTCTGATGTGAGTCCCGCTGATGAAAGCAGTGGCCATGCTGCCTCTTCCCTGTACCCCTCCCCAGGCAAGCCTGGCTGCATGGCGGCCTCCACCTTTTAGAGATGGCCTGTGGCGCTGCCGTCATTCAGGGTCAAGATTTCTGCTTCACGATGTCTAGAGAGACAATGTAGGTGCTTGCCTGGCCCATTGTCCTTCCACCTCTCTTGGAAGATTGTCCTGTTTCATGTTGGTGTTTAGAGATGGCCGTGGTCTGGGTGAGTCAGGAGAACAGTGTAGTTTCTTCCCCAAGCCCAGGAGGCCTCCCGCTTGACTTTGGCGTCACTGGAATACTCTGTGGGGTCGTCAGTGACTTCGATAAGACTCTCCAGCCATAGTCTTTCTAGCTCCCACCAGATGGGAGCTTTTGCAAATAGCGTGCTTACGGCCCACCGAGGGAATTGGCCAGTTTTGCCATTCCGCTAGGATAAAACGAGCCATCTCAGAGGCAGAAAGGGGCCCCCTGAAGCACCCTGAAGAAGAGATGGGAGCGGGTGATGGGTGTACTGTGTATCTCGGGTCCCCGCACGGGGAACTTCCTAGACCCAGGAAATAGGGAGCTACCACACCAGAGATGGCGAGGAAAGGCAGCAGCAGTGGCGACCGCAGGCAATGGAGACTGGCAGGCAATGGCGCCGTGAGCTTCTTACAGTGCCTTTGGGCAGGAGGCTTTTTGGCTGCTTGAGTTTGTCTCTGGGCACTCGTCAATGGAGGGAGAGAACTGAGCCCCTACAGACCACGGCTTCCTGGCCGAGTGGAGGGCTCCCAGGCCCTTCTTGGTGGAGCTCGAGTTTTGTAACACTTGCCCAAGCAGGGCAGAGACTGAGCTGCTCAAGTGGCCGAAAGGCTGCGATCAAGGGCCAGGTTTGAGAAACATGCCTGTGGACTTGGCTGAGAAGAGAGTATGACTGAAGAGCTGTTTCCGGAGTGGTGCCGGGGCCTGAACGGATGTAGCCCGTTACCTCCCCTGATAAACCCCGTGAGTGTGAGTCTTGTCTGTGAGCTCTGTGTGGCCATTGCCATTGTGACAAATGAGCAAACCAGCAGAAGAGTCGCGTGGGAGAGGTGGTTGGTGCCAGAATTGGTGCAAAGTTCAGGGAGAAGAGGCATGTCTGACCTTTGCTTCTTAGGAATCCGCCTGGGAAGCTGCTGTTCGTGGGGACCCTCTCTCCCCCTTGAGAAGGTCAGAGGATGTTAGATGTCTCCAGATTGTGCTTAACACATGCCCAGCAGCCCCTTGTAGACCAACACTTTGCACCGTTTATAAAGGCAGGATACTAATACAGTTGCCTGTGAAACCCTGAAATCTATGAAAAATGTGTAGACGCTTATTTATTTTTTTGGAGAGAGTCCATAAGCTGTTAGTAATCCAAGACTCAGAGAAGGTTGTGAGTCAGCCGCCATTACAGAGAACTTCTTCAATTGGGCATCCGTGTCAGAGATGCGCCGTGTCACGGCTGGCGCAGATGGTTACACACTCAATTGCTTATTGACAGGTTGGCTGTGTGAGCCATTTTCAATTGCCACATCTGCATGTGAACGTTGGGCCGGAGAAGAACTGATGTGTTTTAATTGCGGTGCCAGAGAAGAATGTTGAAAAAACTACAGACTGCTAAAAGGACACACTAGTCTGTCTTGGAAGAAGTACGGCCAGAGAGGGCTTCTTAAAGACAAGGATGGCAAGGCATACTGTAGACATGTTCTCAGGAGAGACCAGTCGTCCCTGGAGAGGGACGTCATGCTTGGTAAAGTGAAGGGAAAACCAAAAACGAGGAAGGCCTTCAAGGAGATGGATTGACAGTAGGTTGAGGCACCAGAATAATGGGGAGGCAGGCTGGACTGGGCAGTGTTTCCTTCTGTTGTACATCAGGTTGCTGTGGGTCAGAACAGACCTAATAACACACACAACAAAGGGCTGGTGCTGGTCCCGGTGCGGTAGAGTCCTAGGGACGCCAAGCACCACGGCACAACACTCCGTGTTCTGCATCACCCTCTCAGTCTGTCCTGTGTGTGAACCTGTGGTTCTGGCCGCTGTATCCCGCCATGTCCCGGAGGGCCTTCCCTCTTTCTCCCGGACTTGTTACTTTTCCAAGCATCGTGTCCTTCTCCTAGGACAGGAACCCCCTGGTCGCAGAGCCAAAGTATGTGAGATGAAGGAGTGTTCTTCTTCCAAGACTGATCGGTTTGTTCTTCTGGCAACCCATGGAACTTTCAGTAGTCTTTGCCAAGGTCATCATTCAAATGCACCAATTCTACTGTGGTCTTGCTTATTTCTTCAGCCTTCTCTGGGGAGAGGTGACTAACAATACCATGGCTTGGATGAAGTGCATCTCATTCCTCAAAGGTGCATCTTTGTTTTGAACACTTGACCGAGGTCTTGTGCAACAGATTTGCCCAATGCAATATAGCCTCTCATTTTGGTTTTTTTTTAATGTCCTTTCAATGCCCTGCTTCCATGGACATTGATTATGTACCTCAGTAACATCCATTCCTTGGTACAGTACATTTTCTTCCCTTTGTGGGGGTGATCTTGCCTATTGGTCCAGTTGTGAGAGTTTTTGTTTGCCTTCTGTTGAAGAGAAAACCGTACAGAAGGCTGTCGTCTGTGATGTATGTGCTTCAAGTCCTCTTGGGTTTCAACAAGCAAGGCCGTCTGTCTTCTGCATTTTGCATTTTGTTAGTGAATCTTCCTCCAATTCAAATGCCACACTTTCCTTCATAGAGTTTAGCTTCTTGGATGATTTTCTCAGCATATATGTTGAATAAGTATAATGAAAGGATGTAGCATGGGTGCACACTTTGCTTGATTTTGTTTAGTTAGTTTTACTTTTCTTGATTTTAAACTATTTAATATCCCATTGTTCAGCTTCTTGATTTATGTTCAGGCTCTGCGTGAGATAATGAAGGGTTCTGCTAGTCCCAGTCTTTGCAGTATTGGCCGTAACTTGTTCCAGTCCACACAGTCCAGTGCCTTTGCATAGTCAGCAAAACCAGGTAAACCTCGTCCTGGTATTCCCTGCTTTCATCTAAAACCCATATGTAGCAGCAAAGTTGTCCTTCATTCCACTTCCTCTTCTCAATCTGCCTTGTATTTCTGGCAGTGGTCTGCGGGTATACTGTTGCAACTGTTTTTGAATTATCTTCGGTGAAATTTTACGTGATGTGAAGTGTGAGCGCCTGGTTTGGGAGGTAGATGGTGATGTCGCTCTCTGAGGCTGTGTGTCAGGCTTCCCCTCTTCCAGGCTTCTTGATGCAGGTGCTGAAGTTTCTGGAAGGCATCATCACCATGTGGGTTAGTGACAAGTTTTGGTGAGAGGAGTCCACTGGTGCTTCCTTCCCCCACTGCTGTCCAGGCTCTGACAGATGGCCTTTCTGAGACAGGCTGCCCGGGGTCGTATGAGTCATCGCAGGATTCCCAATACACCACGGACAGCCTTTGTCCTGGGGGCGGGATGCAGTTAGCGGAATGCCATCGTCTGTCCTTGGAGCTGAGCTGGGGCATCTTGGTCTCAGAGTTGAGGCCCTACTTAGATTTTCAAGACTTTACTTGCTCCCTGCTCACATTTGTGAAGAGACACCGGGCTGTTTCAGACCAGGCTCAGGACCATTTAGCGGGTGCTTCTGTCTCCGTCCAGAGACATGAGTAAATAATTTGTTGGGAATCAACCTATCCATGTTGAATGGGAACCCTAGGAGCATGGCTTTTTTTTGACTGACCCTCCTACTGTAATAGAAACACAAATAAGATGTCTTCTGAGCTCTAGATTGTGTGCCCGGTTCCCTCCTGACTCTGCCAGGGCTGCTGTGGCATGGCGGGAATGTAGAAGTGTGGATTTGAGAAAACAACATTTCCCCTGTGAAGCTTTGTTTTGAGCACCACCGTGGTGCATGGGCCGGGGCCCAGCTGGTGCCGTGGTTAGGGTCTGTGCTGTGAACTGACAAGTCGGTGGAGGAGAAGGAGTTGGCAGCCTTCTTCTGTAGCAAATTACAGCCCTGGAATCCCTGCAGGCTGCTCTGCTTGGTCCTGTAGGATGAAGAGTCTGCATCGATTTGGTGACAGTGGGTTTGGTGGTCACGGGGGACTCTTGGAGTGCCGATGGCTCAGCACTTGGGTTGGTGGTTTGGACGTACAGCCAAGGCACTGTGGAAGAAAGGCCTGGCCACCCGCTCCTGAAAGTCCACAGCCTTGAAGCCCCTAAGCAGCACGCACGGCTCCGTTCTGCACACGCAGGGTTGCCGTGAGTCTCAATAACTTGATGACAACCAGTTTGTTTGGCTCTGCCGATTGACGGAGAGAACATTGACCGGGTAGGCAGGCAGACTTATATTTGAATCCCACCCCTGGGATCAGTTCGAGCCTGTGGCTAGCCGCTCAGAGCCCCAGGGATCTCATCTGTACACCACTGGCGATGAAAGAAAGAACAGAGATGGAGTGAGATGGCGTGAGGTGATCTGAGCAAGTGTCACACAGACCCCGCATTGCGTAAATGGCACGTCATTTTCCCTCCATCCATCCCTTGCTATTTTAAGTGCACACGCCCATGCTTGGGGTTGGTGTGAGGTAGCTCCTTCCCCACCAGCCCCTTGTAACTGGGGTGGGCTCTCGTGGAGAGCTGGGCCTCTGCGCCTGCTGGACCTCCCTGCCCCGGGCAGGGCTCATCCCCCGGAGAAGGGCTGCCTCGTTGCCCTGCTGGGATGGCCTTTGGCCTGATTGCATAGGACAGCTGGCTCGTTTTATGGCTCTGCCGGACTCTCCGCTGACTATTAAAATGCTTTTGCTCCAGAGGAAGGCGATATGTCTCTTTCTCCCCCTTTGCTGCCGCGTCAGTCTGCCGCCGAGGTCAAAGAGGATGTCTCCTCTCACATTCCCCTCCTGGCTGCCCCACGTCCATCAAGCATTCTTGTTGCCAGTCTCTCCTAAGACTGCGGGAGGTTCAGGGGAAAGCCGAGCGGGAACTTATGTTGAGCTCTGCGCTCTTCTTTTGGACGGAGAATGGTGTGTGTCCAGCCATTTCGCAACTCTAGGGAATAGTTGTCATTCCAGTAGCTACTCTTCAGATCTGTTTGTGCCCAGCCCTTAGTGCAGCGGTTCTCCACCTTCCTCAGGCCGCCACCCTTTCAGACAGGTCCTCATATCGTGGTGGCCCCCAACCATCAAATTATTTTCGTGGCTACTTCATCACTGTCATTTTGCTACTGTTATGAATTGGGCGACCCCTGTGAAAGGGTGGTGCGACCCCCAAAGGGGTTGTGACCCACAGGTTGAGAACCGTTGCCTTAGTACGTTTTGAGTAGGTATTGGTTTTAAGCATCCCAGGTGCCCGCACAGTGCCTGGGCCCGGGCATTAACCTCATAACCATTAGATAGTAGCCCTCCTGGGCCCTGGATAGGGATGAGGCCTGCCTCAATGACTGGCTCGCTGGGAGCCCTGAGCAAGCGACATGCTTTCTGCTTTAGTTTCCACAACGTAAAATGAGAGTGTGCATCCTGTCACCCACCTCACCTCCGAGGGGAGAAGTGGGGAGTAAATGAGATAACCTTGGCAGCACCCGACACTCGGGAAATACTCCATGGAAACCTGACGACTGTGTGTCCCTTCTGACTCGCAGTGACCGTATTGGGCCCGAGGCGGACTGCCCCGAGGGCTCACAAGGCTGTAATCGCTGCAGAAGCCGCGGCCGATGCCTTCCTCCGTTGCAGGGGAGTGCTTCACTGCTGCACCACCAGGGCTCCGGAGTACTCAATGCCTCACTTACACCGACTGCCATCGGGTCGATGCTGACTCACAGGGGCCCTATAGACCAGGGTAGAACTGGCCCTGTGGATTTCTGAGACCAACCCTTTCCAGGGTAGAAAGCCCCATCCTTTCTCCAGCAGAGTGGCTGGTGATTTCAAACTTAACCTTGCTAGTTACCAGCCCAGTGCATAATCCCCATGCCACCAGGGCTCTTCGTCTTTCATATAGTGACCATTTTTATTATAATTTAGATCCCTTGTCATCCCTGCTTGTGTTGTTGGGTTTATTTTGGCTACTATTGAGTGTCTGAGTTGTAGTCTCTCAACTGTGCCATGGGTTTTGAAGATCAAAATACGATGCATACACGGGGTAAGAAGTTCGCACCGCACGCGATGACAGACCAAGAAAAGCCTGGCTGACCTCGGGCTCCAGATGTGCTTCTCAGAAGCAGATGGAACGAAGCTGTTATTCTGCTCTCCTTTGAGATTTTGTTTGCTGCCATTCTTTGGGAGAAAGACCCACCCTTCCACTCCCGTAGCTCGCGTCTCAGAAACCCACAGGGGCAGTTCTGCCCTGGCCTACAGGGTGGGCTTATTTTCATGAATGCTTAGGAATCCCAAGCGGATTCTTGCCAGCACCCATGTTCCTGGTTTTCTCCCGCATCTTTCTTGCATCTTCTCCTGCTCCCTTCCTCTGCTGACTCTCGTATAATGTACGGCTTGGCAGACAGCAGGTCAGATGTTTCCCAGCAAAAAGTGAATGTTGCTTTGAAATCTTGCCCTTTGCTGTCCCTGGTTTCTTTCTGGATGGATTCGACTCCTTTACCGAAGGAGCTGCGTCGGTTCTTGCTAAGCCCTTGCTTTTATAGATCCATTTCATAAGCTTTTTAGCAGCTGGGAGCCCAAGAGGATGCCCTTGTTTTGGAGTAGCTTGGAACATCAGGAGCCTGATGATTGACACTGGACTTGGCCGCTGTGCAGAGCCTCAACTATTCATCCCGAGAAGCAGGCTGAGATGCTGAGATGGAGTCGAGGAGGGTCCCAGGCAGTGGTGGACATGATAACGAACACCTTATTCAGCAGATTCCTGTGGCAGCTTGCAACTTGGAAGTGCCTGGTTTTTAACTGATCAGATCCTGTACCAGGAATAAATATCACTGAAAAGGCGGGGGGTGGGGGGTGGGGAAGTTACCCCAGATCCTGCTGTGCAAACACAACTGTCTTCACCTTTATGTGTGGCTTCCTTCTTAGGGTGTGCCTCGTTCTCTCCTGCCATTTTAGTGACAGGGCACCATACCACCTGGTCACGTATTATTACTCTGTTCTATTTTTGCGCTCTGTTAACCTTCAGAGTCGAAGGAAAAGGGAAGAAGATAGTGGTAGTCTTCAATTTGTAGTTTTTCTTGACCTTCTCTGGTGTCTAATCTCTAAAGGTTTGAGCTGAAGAGAACCTTCCAGTTGAGACCCAAGGAGAAATTAAGTGACTTGCCAAAGGTCTTACTGTGGGGGTTTCTGCATTTCATGTGATCTTTCCTTTAGCCACGCCAATCCCCGGCCCCCCACCTTGACAAGGGGGTCCTGCTCCTTCTGTGAAGCTTTTCAGTTAAGCAGACGCTGTTTCCAACCAGCGGGTTGGAGGAATTAGGAGATGACACTCCTCCTGGGGCCCAGAGGTCAAAGTCTAGAATTAACTTCGCTGGCTCCTGACTTGAGCCCAGTCTTTTTCTTGACTGTGTTTGTGGAAGGCTAACAATACCCATTGCTCATATAGGTGGTTAAATTTCCAGGGAGAAAAAAAAAAAGCAGTGAACACATTTTTTTGCCTTAAGCAGGCCCCCTCTGGCTGCTTGTACTTTTGAAAGGGGGTCCCGGGGTCCTGGGGTAGATCAGTGAGTAGCCTCTCTCTGCCTTTGGCACAGTTGTAAGATGGAGAGTTGTTCTCCTACCTCCTACACCTGGAGAAAACTAGCCTTTCTACTTCCTTGGATGGAGTTAATAATAAAGGCAGCGTGCCTTTCCCAGGGGCACGGGAGCTGGTGATAAGGAAAGACCCCTCCTCCACAACCAAGGACTTAAATGTCTCCCCTGTGAACTTCTAAGCTCAGGTGATTTCAGATTATTAGTGCAACATGATGTTATCTGATAACCACGTTTTGTATAGATCCAAAAATATGTATCATTCTTGACTGGCAATGTCGAGTTTGGAGTGCTTTTTATGTACACAATATTAGTATCATCCTGTGGTACCTGAGATAGAGCTGATGGCCCAACAAGACAGAGTAGACCCGCCCAATCAGGTTTTCTTCTCTCCAGAACCAGACCAACAAATCTTTCCTCCTGCAGTGCTGCTGCATGGGTTTGAACTGCTAACCTTTTAGTTAATTGAGTCAGTGCCAACTCATAGTGATCCTATAGGACAGGGCAGAACTGCTCCTGTGAATTTCCGAGCCTGTAACTTGTGATGGGAGTAGAAAGCCCCATCTTTGCTTGAGGTGCGCCTCATGCCTGACCACTACACCCCCAGGGCTCCTAGTCCAGTTCCTGATAAGCTTTGGGGTGTTTGATTTCATATTTGTGTATTAGAGGAGAGGTGGGGGTGGGAATGACCTTCCAGGAAGAGTAAGGACATCCAAGGAAAAAGCTTTATTCTAAGAACTTTCCTGACCCGGAGGCTCACAGAGGGCAGGGAATAAAGCATTCACGCATTTCCCCAGCAAACCTATGGGTGTGCCAATGGGATTACTTTTCCAGGCAAAAGGAAAGGAAGGAATAGACCATCTGGAAATTGAGGCGTGGCACCTCGAGACTCTGGACAGTGTGAGTGTGCCCACCCATGGGAACACCCTCCACTTCGCCTCGTAGGGTTTGTAGAGGAATCCTTGCAGGTCGGACGAGAAGCGACAGGCACAAACCTTGCTGTATGGACTGGACACGTGGGCACAGCGGTGGGAGGGTAGGAAGGAAGTACAAAAGGCATCCCTCAGTTAGCCTGAAAGACCTTGAGTCAGAACAAAGCTAGTCTTAGCCTGAAGAGGTACTTGAGGTTAGTCCCTCCCTGTTCTTAAAGAGGCTGGGGAGTGATTCATAGGAAACTTTTAATCATGTTTCATAGCTTTCCAGGGCTGTTAAGGACTCGTGGTTCACAACGGCACCTCCCCTTGTTTTGCGCCTGTGTGGTTTGGGCTTCCTTACCTGAGTGGGATGGAATGCACGTGGTATCTGTGGTAGATTGTGCTGCTTCCTTTTTTGCCCTCAAATCCTTTCAGCTCTGGGGTGCTCCAGGGGAAAAAGAGGTCACCGAACCTAGAGGTTCATAGGTAGTGATTCTCAACAAGCTGAACTCTCTTGACAGGTCCGAGGGGGCTACCGATGGGCCTGCTGCTGTATCAGGTGCTGCGGGAAGGTGCAAAAAAAAGGTTCTCTCTAACCCTTGAGAACCACAGAATGGAATGGATAGCTGCCAAGGGGTCCCTGGATGATTCTGCAGAAAGAAGAAGTTGCTAGAAGGCATTGATGGAGGTGTTAGGCCATGAAGAATGGGTGGGAATTAGGGAAGGGTGGTAGTAGGGTGGGAAAGCCACAGCATGGACCTTCTAGGGAACTTTCTCCTGACTCATCAGGGCCAAGTATTTGTCAGGGCTCTGCCCCTATCCACTGAGTTCTTAAAAAAAAAATTCTTCTAAATGAATGGTACTTATTTTATTGTGATTGTTGAGACTACATTTAGCAAAAGATACAATAATTCCACAGTCTGTGCAGGTACCTTCAATGACCCTGATGACATAGGTTGAGTTGTGTAACCGGCCTCACCCTCTGTTTCTGAGTCCTTTCTTCCCCGTTGATGTAGATTCCCTACCCCCTGAGATTCCTTTCCAATCTTCTAAGTTGCTCTTGTCACTTTGATCCCAGATAAACAGTTCTTAAAGGGGCATGCGTTTTCATTAGTGAAGCTAAGCAGTTATTTGCGTGTAAGGAGACCATCAGGGGACTCTTGTTTTAAAGTTTCGAGATTGTCGCAGGACACTGCTTCCAGGAGTGCGTTTAACCCTGTGGCTCCCAGAAGCAAATTCTGTCTGCATTTTCCCATTTTTGATAGTGGTTCTTTTATAGACTTTTTAAATTCAAATCTTCAACAGTGGTAGCCAGGCACCATGCAGTGTTCTCATTTGGTGGCAAAGGAGGTGGGTAAGGATAAAGACTATCCTTCTTGCTCGCTTGTTCCAGGTGAATAGACATCAATTTTTGTATCATCCTCACAATTGTTAGGTTTGGGGCCCATTGTTGTATCAGTTGTATCACTCTGTCTGCTTGAGGGTCGCCCTCTTCTGCTGACCCTCTAGTTCATCAAACATCTTTTTCTAGGGACTAGTCTCTTGATAACGTGTCCAGTTTTTAGAAACAATTTGTCCAATTGTGTCTGTCTGGGTCGACTAGAGAAACAAACCCAGTGACACTCATATGTGTATATGACAGAGCTTTATATACAAGAGCAGTTGAGTGTTGAGAAAACATCCCAGCCCGGTTGAGATCAAGTCCATATGTCCAATATTAGCACAAATGTCTGATACCAATCTATAAAGTCCTCTTCAGCCTCATGAAACACATGCAATGATGCCAAAT
>NW_022103915.1:34696430-34697717 GCF_000313985.2 Echinops telfairi
ATATTTATATGTACATGCCTGTATTTAGGTCTCTATAAATGCCCTTTGCCTCCTAGTTCTTTCCTCTGTTTCGTTTTACTTTGCTCTTGTACTATCATGTCCGGCCCTCATTCGGGTGTTAGTAATCCTCCCAGTTACACTGCCCTTGATCAAGGCCCACCAGGCCTCTTAGACTCTCCTTGCCACCGGTTTTAGATCACCTGTTGTTCCCTTGTCCCTGGGTTGGTTGACACCCCACTTCCTTTCCTCCGCCTCCCCCGCTCCTATGTCTCCCCCAGAACTCAGTCCTGTTGTTTCCTCCTCTGGATTGTTTGTCCTGCCGATCTTATCTAGATAGACATGCAGAGACAATAATAAGCACAAAGACAAGACAGAGCAAAACAAAGCAACAGAAGAACACAAAGAACGCACCAACAACAACACAAGGAAGTCTATGAAACGTTCAAGGCCTGCTTGTTGACCTCTAGGAGTGTTTTGCGTTTCAGTCTGATGGGGTGCCATGCTCTGGCCCCAAAGTCTATTTTGGTATTCCTCAGGGACTTCAGCTTTGCTCCCCTTGCTGCTTTGTTGCACGCCCTTAGGGTTTCACCCTGCTGTGGCGGGGTCAGACCAGGCACAGTTCCCGCACTGTGCCTCCAGTGTTTCCCTGTACCGCTATGGGTCAGCGAGGGGTGTCGTCTCTTGTGGTGGGGCCGGCCCTATGGTCCTCTCTGTGCATTGGCTGCTCTGAGTAGGAATATCTTCCTCGGGGCTTGGTGAGTATATTTGTATATTTTCTTGGTGGTCCCCATAAATATTACATTTAACAGCATGTTATTTATTTAGTTTTAACGGCTTGTTTTTATATGACGGTCTACATTAAGTTGGTGCTAACTTCAGTAGAGTACAAAACATTCTCTATGCCGTTCCTTCCCCCCACTTGTTATCACAAACTACATCTTTATATTTCATATGCCCTGCAACATCATTCTGTCCTTGCTTTTTATATATTTGTAGTTAAAGACATGGCGTATGAAACATAGAATGAATAGGAATGGTACTTTACGCTTGGCTCTGTGGTTCTTTTCATCGGGAATCTCTCGGAATATTTAGATATAGTTTTGAATTACTTTTGGCGTTTTTCCCCTTCCATCTACAGAACTTCCATTGGTATTTTTATAGGGCTGGGCTAGTGAGTACGAACTCACTCACTTTCTGTCTGTCCGGGCAGGTTTTTATTTCACCCTCATTCTTGAAGCATAGCTCACTGGGCATATAGTATTCTTGGCTGGTTTTTTTTTCTTTCAG
>NW_022103915.1:34702640-34708749 GCF_000313985.2 Echinops telfairi
TTTTCATCTGGCGTGTGGCTCGGGGCCTCTGAGGCATGCTGGAACCTGACATCTCTTCCCAGCCAATCTGAGACGGTAGGGAGGGAATTCCAGGCAGCGGGTACTCGGAAGCCATCCTTTAACAAGGAATGCCGTTGCCTGCACTGAGGCTCTGCCTTTGGCTTTCTGTTGCCTGCTGGTGACGTCTCGGTTTGGATGAGCTCAGGGCTGGAGCCTCAGCTGTGCTATCGAGGCCTAATTTGCACAAGAAGGCCCCAGCTGCAGGTGTCCAGGATGACCTCCTTTAGGATGTTTGAGGGAACAAGGTATTCTGCAGACCCAGACTGGGAGGCTTGGCCAGAGAGATGGCACATGTTTTTCTGCTTTAATCCCATGGAGCCTGACTGTAAGGAAACCTTTGCTTAGCAGCATAAGAGAGGTGGGAAGTGGGTACCATATCTAGGAAGAGGTGAAGTCCCCGTGGACAGCTGGGACTGCCCAAAGGGTCATTTTCTTCTTGTTTCTATTCAATATGTTCCCTCCCTTATTTTGAGACCAATTTACGATGTCTTTCAAATTTTAAGGCTAGAGGTTGCCTCTAGCTCACAAACATTCGTTCATTCACTTTACAAGTGTGTGTTGTGAATTCGGTGAAGGTTTATGGAGAAGGCGATCAGTCTTACACGGCGCAGTTTATGCACATTTCATTTCAGAGCATCCAGCGCAGCCGCCTCAGTCCCCCGTCACGGGTCCACTGTCACTCTGTTGCCTGTTTCCATTCCGCCTCCTTTTCTAAGCCTCGGAACTCTGCCCCTGGTGAGGGATTCTACCATAAAAACAAAAACCCACTGCCACTGGCTCCATTCCAGGTCGTAGTGACTCATGAGTCAGACAGGGTAGACCTGCCCGTCTGGGTTCCTGATACTGTAACTCATTCCTGGAGTAGAAAGCCTCCTCTGTCTCCTGTAGAGTGGCTGGTGGTTTTGAACTGCTGACCTTGTGGGTAGCCGCCCAACTCCAGGGCCGCACCGCAGGTGCGAGTTTAGTTCCAGACCTGAAGAGTGACAAAGGGCCATAGCCTTGTTTCCATCCACCCAGGAAGCTTGGTCTCTTCTGTGACTTTGAATTTTGTAACATTTTCTTCCCACTCTCCAGGACTCTCTATGATCCTTTTTTAAAGCAGTGGGTGGTGGCAGCTGAGCACCTGCTAGTTCTTCTGGTCTCAGGGTTGTGGACTTGGAGTGAGAAGTAGGAGCCCTGTTTCATTTTTCTGCAAATAGAAATCTTCTTTTGCCAGCACTGTTTATTTTTTAAAAAGTCCTCCTTTTCCCTATTTAATGTGTTTTGGCCCGTTCTGAGAAAGCAGCTGTCTGTCGGTGAACGGATCTGCTTTTGGTAAATTTGTCTTCTCTTGGTTTGGGTACCCATCACTGCCCCAGTGCAGGCTGCTTTGATTACCGTAGTAGTCAGAATCATCGTAGGTTCTGAGACGGAGAAATGAGAGGCCTCCTACTTTGTTCTTCTTTTTCAGCAGTGCTTTGCTTAATCAGGGTCGCTTTCCTTTCCATATAAAGTTGATTAGCTTTCCATTTCTTTAAAGAATGATACTGGGATCCGGGTCCGGATTGCATTGTTTCTATAGATTTCTTTGATTAATGTTCACATTTTTTCAATATTAGGTCTTCCTATCCATAAGCACAGTTTATTGTTACCTTTATACAGGTCCTTGGTTTCTGATAGAGCGTTTTGTAGTTTTCTTTGTATACGTCTTTGTTTCTCTGACTAGACCTATTTGGAAGTCTTTCACCTTTTGGGTGTCTTTGCTAAATGTTGATTTTCTTTTCACAGCTCTCTTTGTTAGTATAAAGGAATCCGACACATTTTTATGTGTTGGTCTTGTGTCCTCCCACATTGCTGAAGTTTCAGTTAGTTCCACCAGTTTTTTGCCTAATCGTTGAGATTTTCTATGTATAGAGTAGCATCATTTGCAAATGAGTGTTACTTTTTCTGTGCCAATTTGAATGCCCAAAGGGTTATTTTTCAAGGTTGATGAATTTTAGTGTGATTTCTAGAGTCCTGCCATTCTTAGTGTACACATACATGGTTTTGTATATCTATGTATATATGTGTAATTTTCCTATCATATCTCCTTTTACTGCCCAGCCTGACAAATCAGCCAAAACCTACACCAGGTGCTGCTGAATTATGTGGCAAGCATAGGAGCAAGGAAGGCGGCTAGTTTTGAATTAGTTCTCAAGTTCTAGTTCACATGTATTCATCCAGTTTTCTTTGGTGCCCTACATGTTCTTGAGATAGCCAGAGATGGAACCAGGGCTTCAGCATCACCATGGCGGTTAACTAAGGAGCCTGCCTGTGCTTGAGACCCAGATGCCTTTCTGAGGTGTCATAGCTGCAGTAGAGCCTATCAGCTCTGCCTCCACTAGCCTCATCTTTAGCCCTTGCCATTTTTGGGGTACCTTGCTGCATGCCATGCCGTTGGCTGACATTGCAAAGCTTAGTGCACTGATAACTGGGACATGGCAGTTAGCTTCACATGAATATGGGGCTGAGCTGCTTCAGCAAGTAGTGTCTGCTATCAGCATGCCAGGATTATAGCCAATACAGGTTGGTAGCTATAACTGGTCGGCCGTAATGAGACCATGCTCCTAGGTGTTGTGGGAGAAGGCCATTCTCCTTGGAATGGAAGAGTAGTGTTGTGTGGATGTTCGAGTGTGTGGAGGAGTAGGGGGCACCCAAAGCCCCTGAACCCACTAAATGCTCATGCCTGCCTTGATTGAACGTACAGATGCCAAGCTGGAACAAACGAGTGATGAGATACCAGAGATGGATCGAAGATCTTGTTGAACATGTCATCTCACTCTGTGTGCCGTTAGTTAGCTCTGTGCGTTTCACCCGTCACACCCATTCCCAGTACCTTAGTTCATCCTTTACGGCCTTCTTCTCGACAATTGTCCTTGCTGCTAGGCTATTGCTTTCTCAGTGAATGTCATACTGAAACCAGGATTGTCGTGTTGCTGAAATACAAATGTGATAGTACCGCGTGTATGCTCAGCTTGTATCTGCATGGTACCATAGGAGTTCAAGCTCCCTGCCAGGCCCATAGTCTTTTCCCCTCTGTTCTAACCCCTCTCTCCAGACCCATCTCTCCCTTTCCCCTCAAGGAACGTTCTGCTTCAGCTACCAGGAACCGTTCACTGTTTCCTAGATGTTACTGGGTTTTCATTGTGTGTGTAAACCCGCCCCCCTGCCCCATCCCGCCTTTTGACCTGGAATCCCATCCATGCTCTGCGGAGCATGGTCTTATGATTCTTCCT
The DNA here is from genome assembly GCF_000313985.2 of Echinops telfairi. Classification (NCBI taxonomy): domain Eukaryota; kingdom Metazoa; phylum Chordata; class Mammalia; order Afrosoricida; family Tenrecidae; genus Echinops; species Echinops telfairi. The sequence goes on from NW_022103915.1 coordinate 34,705,955, forward strand.
CTTGGGTCAACTCTTGTCCTTTTCTTTACTACCTAAGCAGTAGCTGTGTGTTCTGTGACCTCGTTCCCTGGGCACTTCAGTAGCACGAGCACGCTCTCCTCTGGGCATCTTTTATTTCCAGCATCTATCCCAGCAGGCGATCAAGCAAGATGAGCAGGTGGAGCTGGGTAAGGTCATCACTGAGAGCATAGAAGCTTTAGCCATTGTCCTGGCTTTGCCACTTGCTGGCTTAAGGAAATCACTTCACTTAGCCACAGTTTCTTCCTTAGTAAATAAAACAGTTTCTATCTCATAAGTTTCTAATGAGATAATGTGGGTAAAATGCTCTATAGTGCCTGGTACAGTGTAAAACCCCCCAGACACAAGCTTACCCAATGGATCAAGTTAATTCTGACTCATAGGGACCATATATGTCAGAAGTAGGGAATGTCCGACTCATAATAACTATATATGGCCCGACAAGTGATCAGTACCAGCTGACATCACAAGCCTCACCAAAGAGAAGCAGTTCTAGCCATCCTATTAGGGGTTGAGTTAATTAAATATGTGACCCGTGACCCTTATGGCCCAGGAATAATGTGGTAAGTATCCAAATGACCTTTGGCAGAGAAAAGAGTTCCCCACCTCTGCTAAATAGAGTTTCTGAGGTTGTAAATCTTTATGAGATCAGGTAGCCTCAACTTTCACACCGGGCATATTGTAAGTGTTCCTTAAATGCCAACGAGGATGCTGATAGTTAAATGGCTATATAAGCCATTTCCAAGCTTATACAGGCTGGATGGAGGCTTGTATAGTAGTATACAGCCTGTTCTATTCAAAACAAAGGCTACATATGTAACAGTCAGAATGCATGGGGCCAGAGATGTGAAAATGAGGACCATTTTATCCTGTTTTTCTTTAGAAGATCACCTATTCATCGTCCTCTTCCTTTCTCTCTTGCTTTAGTAGATGACTGCTGACCTTTTCCATCACCAAAGTACTTGGTATATTCCCAGGCAGCAGTTAGTGGGGGGAACCAAGAATCATGGTTCCTTGCAATAACAAGCTTGATTCTCTCTTAGCTTTAATTCTGGTCCTGAATCTTGGTTTTATTTTAGAGGCATTAGCTGGAGCTAGCACTTAGCAAACCTGATGTCCCTTTCCTTCCTCAGGGTGGTGCCTCCTAGAGAGTAGGGTGGATGGGTGGGACTTGGGTCCTGATCTTATTTCTCCATGGGTAAGGCCCAGGGTGTCAAGTGTTAACCTATTCGCACCTGTGGCTCGCTGGTAAGGGCTTGTTACTTGTGTGCAGGACTCTACCTAGTATGTATCCTGACCCCCTTTTATACTACCAGACTAGTCTGGCTGGCCTTTTAGGATAGACTTTCTGACCCCTAGGCTGCAATGGGAGCATCTTCCTGCATGAAATAACCTTTGTCTCCATTGATGAGTGTGAAGAATGGCCCTTCCGTGGGTGACTGTGGCCTGTTGAGTGTGAACAGTAAAGCACGTTCCAGAGGTTTTCGAGTTGACGCTTCTTGCCTTTCTCACTACCTTCCGGAAGCCCTTTCTGTTGGCTGCGGCATGAATCACTGAGCAGCACACGCGTTTTAGAAAAGAAAAACAAGAAATGAATGGTGGTGGAGCATGCGTGGGAGCAAGAACTGAAGGTTCCCTGTGCCAGGGGGAGTGAAAGAGCACCGAACCAAGGAACAGGGGCATAGCGAATTAGCGTTTCATAGCTAATGACCCAGTCTCTGACCTAGTGTCTGAAGGACACCTTCTGTAAGTGGAAGTGGAAGTCCTTGATGGAGAACCTGTTGTGTGGGGTCTACTGAATAGCTGGTTCTGTTGGGCCCGCTGCTGCTCAGCACTCAATCATGCACACCTGTACTCCCGTCAGGCTCCAGGGCTTTCTCTCCTTGACTGATTCTCAGCCTCTCACTGGGGAACATTTAACTTCTCTCTTCCTAGCCCTCCTTCCAGTTGTCCTTACTTTATGGCAAAGAACCCAGGTATAACATGTAGAAGGATGTGGGTTAAGGGTGAAAAGTGGTGTTGAGTCCGTAGGAACCAGCCTGTGCTACTCAAAACAAAACTTAATGCTTGTAAAATGGGTTCAGGCCAGGGGTGGCTGGGTTACTTGTCCTGTCTATTAACACCTCCTTCCCATTCAGCTTTCCACCCTCAAGGTCATACAGTGTTGGGGGTGGGGAGAGGGGGGAGATGGCGGTTTGGCCACATTTGGTCCAAATTAGGCCACATGAGATGCTGTCTGCTAGCAAGCTTTGCTGCCATGCCTTGTCACAGCTGCTCTTGATGCTGAGTATCTCTGAACTTCCACCGTATTTACAGTGTTAATTTCTAAAGCACTTCTATTTGGGTGGTAGGAAGGAAGGTTCTTTCCCCTTCTAATCTTAGGGTTCTTTAAAGGACCCAAGCCAGCAACACGTGTGAGTGTGTGTGTGTAATATTTGTTTATTTATGCATTCATTATTTCAAGGAAATGACTCCTGCTGTTTTGGAGTCCAGCAAGTTCCCGATAGGTGGATCAGGTGGATCCGGCTGGAGGCGTCTCCTAACTGCTGTGCTTACAGGGGCTAACAAACCCCAGATCAGCAGGTCAGAAGGTAGGCTGCTGGCTCATGCTCTGAAAACCAGAAGTCAGATTATGAGCAGGTGGGTGCAGGGTTGAGAACGACAGAAAGCCTTGCCAGAGCATGTCTGTGTCTCTAGATCTGCATCCCTCTCACTGTCTGTGTCTCTAGATCTGCATCCCTCTCACTGTCTGTGTCTCTAGATCTGCATCCCTCTCA
>NW_022103915.1:34709091-34717350 GCF_000313985.2 Echinops telfairi
GTCTGTGTCTCTATGTGGAACCTGTCTGTGTCTCTCTAGATCTGCATCCCTCTCACCGTCTGTGTATCTATGTAGAACCTGACTGTGTCTCTAGATCTGCATCCCTCTCACTGTCTGTGTATCTATGTAGAACCTGTCTGTGTCTCTAGATCTGCATCCCTCTCACTGTCTGTGTCTCTCTAGATCTGCATCCCTCTCACCGTCTGTGTATCTATGTATGCATGGGTCTATCAGATGCAGGCCTCCCCTCAAGGAAACTGAAAGACTGCTCATTTCAGATCACAACAAGGGGGACGATTGCTTGATGTCGCATTATAGAAGCAGCATCAGGCCAATGTCAGCCACACCACTGAAAGTCATAGCCGAACTGTTGGCTCACAACATTAACTGCTAGACTTTCTTGGGGTTTAGAAAGTCTCCAATAGTAGTTTGACTTGAGTCCAAGGTCCAGCTGGTTTCTAGAGGAAAGGGCAGTGGACTTAGAGTTAGGATTAGATTTGACGCCTTCCTAGTTTTGGTAGCTGCTCTGCCAGTCTTCTTGGGCTGGGCTCTCTAGAGCAGGCTTCGTAAACTTTTTCTACTTGTGACCCCTTTTGGCCCAAGAAATTTGCCACACGGGCAAGTTTTTCTAGAAACACCTGATTCATTACATGTTTGATTTTAAATTAAGGTCTGGTGGTTGTGTGTTCAGAAACCTTGTATTGTTGCCACATTTTTCGCAACCCCACACTCAGTGAAGTGGCCTGCGGCCTAAGAAGCGTTGCTCCAGAGCAGCAAAACCAGTGAGGCGTTTATATGTCGATGTGTAGAGGGGTATGCCCCGCCCCCCCCCACCATGGCTCACATAATTGCAGGACTAAGCAAGTTCCAAGTCCTTGGGTCAGAGGTAGGCTGGAGGCTTCTGCTGACTTGAGTACTGCTGGGTCCGATGACCCCCACCCAGCATGGCAGGAAGACAACAGGCTTGTGGCTGCAGAGGTGAATGAATCTAGACGCCAAGGGTCAGGCTTGTGGCCGCAGAGGTGAGTGAATCCGGCAGGTAAGAGGGGAGGCCGCTAATGATTCTCAGGGTCTGTGGGCAGTGGAGCAAGTTGATGGCTCAAGTCCCACTCCCCCCAAAAAACAAAGGTCGACAAGCCAGGCGCAGGGTCCAGACCCAGAAATAAGCAAGCACGTTTTCCCACAGTGTCTGCTTATGGTGGAAGCAGGCTACACCCCAGGAGTTCTCATCACGAATGACTGCCTGGTCTTAACTGCCAACCATTGAGAACCCTGCTGCAGCCAAAATGAAAGAGAATCTTCCTTATCACATAATGGCTCTGTGGTCAGCCGTGGTGTGGCGTCTAGCCCGATACAGACAGGTAGTTCTACTCAATCGATGATGTGAGACTGCCCCAAGGCAAATACAATGAAGCTATAGGCAAAGCGCTGTGCTGGGTGAGAAACCAGCGGACTACAAGGCATTTAGGAATATGGTACAGATGTAACTTGTTGACACTTATATCCCCAAGTGGAGAGGGCAGCATGATGCAGCAAAAGGACCATGGCTTTAGGAGCCAGAGTTGGAGTAAAATCTTGACTCTCTAACTCTCACTAGAAGTAGAGCAAGTACATTTCAATCTCAGCCCGTTCTCTCAGTTAGAAATGAGAATGCTACCCACCTTGCAGGGTTGCCAAGAGGACTGGATGAGGTGACATGAGAAATTTCTAGTACCGGGCATGGGACATAGTAGGCATGCAACAAATGGTAATTGCTGCTGTTATTATAATTACTAAATTACTTCATTTTTATAGCAACAAGAAATGCATGTTTGTTGTAGATGGTTTTGAAATGGAGATGAGTGTCAAGGAAAACTTGTCACTCAAAATCCCACTAGGTAACTCACCTGTGATCCCAGAGATGACCACAGCTACATATAGATCTCTTGTGTGTCACAGATAGAGAGCCTCACATTAAAAATGAGATCTCAGGGTGGACTTTTTACATCCTAGTGTTTTCATCATAGTAACCACTTCTTTTTATATTAGACTTCGTACGACACTATTAAAATTTTTAAAATGTACCAACATACATCTCGTGAAGTCAAATATAAGGTTTGCAATAGTAATAATAATTTAAAAACTAACCAAAGGTCTCCTGTTCTATCCTTTCCTACCCCTGAATCTTCTTCCTGGACAGGTAGTGACCTTGAGAGGGGGACTGGCCTATTTTATATTTGAACATCGCTGCTTAGCGTGGTGTCTGATCCATAGGGTTCTTTGTCCATGTGTGTGGTTTTTAAATTAAGTCAACAATGATGGTGGCATCGGACATACTATGTAGCAAATACTGGTGCTGAAAATGTTTCCGATCGATTGGTTTTATGTATGCTAGGAGAGATGATCCAAATCTTTCACTAGACCATTGAGATTTCATTTATAGGGCTATTGGGGGGTTATTTTGGTTCAGGTTTGCAGTTCTAGTATGTGTATTTCTGTGAAGAGATTTGTTTAGTAGTCGAATTGCACGTTGTATTAGTTAAACTCAGTTTGGTGAGAAACAGATAGGCAAATTAACCTTGGCCGAAATGAGAGAGACATTTATTTCTCTGTTGTGTAAAAGCTTGAAAGGAGCAGTTCACAAGGGTGTGGCAGCTCTATTCCCCGAGCATCGGGGTCTCCTTGTTGTTAGATGCCGCGGAGTCGTGTTAGACTTGGTGCGCGCCCATGTGCAACAAGACAGCGTGCGGCCCAGACATGCGTCACCCTCCCATGTTCGAGCCCAATTTTACAGCCACTGTGCGTGCGTCAGTCCATCTCATCTAAGGCCTTCCTCTTCTTCCCTGACCCCCTACGTTACCAAGCACCATGTCCTCCCCGGTGACCGGCCCATCCTGACACCATGTGCAGGGCATGTGAGATGAGGGCTTGTTACATCCTCACTTCTAAAGAACACTCTGCTGCTACTTCTTCCAACACAGACCCGTTCGTTCTTTTGTTCCGTCCATGGCATGTGGAATGTGCTTCTCCAACACCGTAGTTCAAAAGCATCCCTTCCGCTTCCGTCTTCCTGAGTCTTCCTTATTTGCCATCTAGTTTTCACATGTGCTCGAGGCGATCGAAAATACCGTGGCTTAGCCAGGGTGCAGCGTAGCAACAATGAAACATACAGCTTTCCTCTAGTTCTTAAATGCTTCCCCCCCCACCCCCCCCACTATCATGATCCCAGTTCTACCTTACAAATCTCGCTAGATCAGAGGATGGACACTGGTACAGATAAGAACTGGAAACATGGACTCCAGGATGGATGATCCCTTCAGGACCAGTGGTGTGAGTGGCGAAACCGGGAGGGTGGGGTGCAAAGGGGGAACCGATTCCAAGGATCTACATATAACCCCCTCCCTGGGGGATGGACAACAGAAAAGTGGGTGAAGGGAGACGTCGGACAGTGTAATATGACAAAATAAAAATTTATAAGGGTTCATGAGGGAAGGGGGAGCGGGGAGGGAGGGCGGTAATGAGGAGCTGATGCCAAGTGCTTAAGTGGAGAGCAAATGTTTTGAGGATGAAGGCAACAAATGTATAAATGTGTTTTACACAATTGATGTATGTATGGATTGTGACAAGAGTTGTATGAGCCCCCAATAAAATGATTTTTTAAAAAGAATTATCAAAATAAGAAAAAAAAAAAAGAAAATACCGTGGCTTGGTCCAGGCCTATCTTAGTCCCCAAAGTCACCTCCTTGCTTTTCAACACTTTAAAGGGGTCTTCTTGGGGCTCTGGAGTTCTGCGGTGTAACTTGTGCAATTCCAGGGCCTGGTCTTATCCTCAGTTCAAGACAGTAAGCTAGGCTTCCAGCCATCGTATTCATGCTTCCGGCAGGATGACGAAGGAAGGGGTACAGAAGGGCCATGTCTTGGCGCGGGTTTTCAGTCAGTTGCAGAAGGTAGCCACGTGACACTGTAGTCACTGGGCCACACCTCCCTGAAAGGGATACCAGGACATGCAGCTAATGTTTTGGATGGCCAGGTGCCCATCTGGAAGTGGCAGTCTATTCCTGGGGGAGGAGGCGAGAATCACTGCTGAAGGGCGACTGGCTGGCTGGCTCACAGATTGCAGGCTCTTTTCCTGTCTTTCATCCCTTTGCTAGGCCTTCCACGCGAGGCCGCCAGGATTGCTACTGTGGCACTGTTTCTGCTGTGTGTTCAGTGTGTTTGCTCTTTCTCGCCCAGTCTGCTGACTCTCCTGTTTTAACCCTTACTTGGATTTTGCTCCTATAGAATTGCAGGGTTCCAGACACCTGTTTGATGGCAGACACATAAGGTACTTTCTTTAGGAACAATAACCTGCTTGTTTCTGCATAATGTGCTTCCAGCTACAGTGACTGACAGACACCAGTGCAACCCAGTGGTGGGTTGCACATGATGGCTCTCATGTCCATGATGTTGGTAGAGGATACCTAACCCCACCACCACCACCATCACCACCAAGGTGTGGGCCGATGCTGTTAAGGTTGATTAAATACAAATGCATGTGAAAACATTTTCTTAGGGGATATTTAAAGTGGCAGGGTGATTTGGATCCCTGCTTCCCCAATTTCTTTCAAGGCCAGGTTCATAGACTGGCTTTTCCTTTTCATCTTCCCTTGAATTCCAGTCTCATATGAATGCTGGCCGTCGGCATAGTGCTGATATTCCTGGGTCGTGGAGAAAAATCAATGAGTTGACGACTATAAGTCCCTAAGCCTAGTGCCCAGCACACTGCAAGGCCCTCAGAAACAGCTGCACTTATTATTTTCTTCTTAGTCGACACACTCCAAAATTACAACTGCCATCGTAATGGCTCTAAAAGGTTCAACACCATTGTTGTAGCTCCTTGAGAGATTCTGTGGGAGCCATTCCTTGGATTGGCATGTTAGGGTCCCTGAATGAGTCTGGTAGCATCATGGGTTGTGTTACTAACTACAAGGTCAGCAGTTCGAAACCATCAGCTGCTCTGTGGGAGACAGATGAGGCTTTCTGCTCTCGTAAAGATTTCTAACCTTGGACACCCCATCGGGCCATCATACCCCGGCCCAGAGGGTAGTTTAGTTACGAGTTGGAATGAGTTCTGTGGCAGTGCTTTCATTTCGTTTGCTTATTGTCATGTGTGTTGATTGATTTCGGCAGAATGCTTTGGGAATGATTTGCATGTGTGCATTCACTCATGACAAGCATTTATTGTGCACCCAGTAGGCCTGTTCAGACTGCTGGTATAGAAAAGCAGCCCTGGGCCATTGGGAAAGGTCATTGCACAGCGTCTTCTGGCGTGGTCAGGAGTGCACTGGACACAACCATTCTGTTCAGTCTTCTCTCGGATCATAAGCACCTCAGAAACCCATTTCCCTCCGCCTTTGCATAGTCCTTCCATCAGGACTTGGCAGCACAGCACTGTGCTTGTGCCAGTGGAACGCAGGGTAGCTCTGCTGACACTGCTGGACCAGGCTGGGGCCTCAGCTGCCACCAGCATCTCTCTGCCGGCCTCAGGCAGTACCACACCTCTGCTGAGGCCACAAGTCTCAGAGTCTAAGTGGTGAATCATCCACCTCCGTCAGTCAGTCTGGCCTCCGTTGGCCTTCCCTGGAGGGCCAGAGTGGGCAGAGGCCGGGGGCCAGCAGAGACTGGGGGGTGCACACTGGCCGTGCTTTGACTGTGTGGTAGTGGTTCCTGAGTCAGGTTGCCGAGTCAGCACCTCCGGGAGTCTGCTCCCTGTTAGCAGCTGGGCTGCTGGGGTGGGGATGGTGGCCAAGGGCATCTTCCTTCCTCTGCTGGAGACAATGCGCTGCAGGAAGCAAATGTCTCAGATGCTGACGCAAGCACCCTAAAGCCATGGCGTTTCTCCAGGGCAGAATCTTGTGTCAATTCCCTTTGCACCTAGCATTACCTGTTTGTCAGCTCAATGAGTGAGTGGAGCTGGGCTGGCTCCGGGTGGGGGGAATGGCTAGTATGGCTTTTAGGGAATTGGAGACTCCCAGAATGTCCGAGGTGAGGCAGTAGTGGGCCTGCTGATGATCACGTATCTGGAGGCGGCAGGACCCAGACATTGGGGGGCCTCCGTCCATGGCTGGTTTTCTCCTGCCAGGCTGCAGCTCAGAGGTGAGATGGTTCTTGCTGAGGGGGAGAGAACTGGGATCCAGATACAAGTGTGCACTCCTCTGTCCCTCCGCCCTCTCCTGAATGAGATGGGAGAGCCCACCCCAGCAGAGCTGGGAGTCTTGGCAGGGGGTCTTTGGATACAGATGATCTTCATTTCCTTCTCCGCCCCCTAAGAAAACAAGCAAAACTGAAGGCAGGGTTCCAGCCTAGGACAGCAGGTTGACTGCATACAAATGCTTCATAGACATTGCTGCCTCCCCAAACCCTGCTAAAGCTGCAGCAGACTGACAAGGATGTGATAGCAGCAGAGATTTGGGCGCTGGAAAGCAGGGGGAGGTGTGGTCATTGACAGGAAATACCTATTCAAGACATAGGTAATTGTAAGCTGCACGGCAGAGAACCTATTGATTGATACCACACAGTCTCCCAAAGCATGGTACCTGACAGAACTGGGTGCTTTGGGGACTGGGGTGAAGGGGATCGTTACTGTAAAGAGGATTGGGTCAGAACGGCGTGAAATGCACTTGGTTCTCATGGATTACTTCTCGTTCCGGAAGTCACGTGACTGCCTTTCCTTCTGGGAAAGGGAAGTCAGAGAGTGTGTGGACTAGCAGGCACCGGGTACAGTAAAGGGTATGCATATAAAGAAGGATGTGGTCTTGAGAACTGTTTACATACGGAAACTTGGATGCAAGGACCACCCATCCTTTGACCTGATTGGATTGCCAGCTGTGGGACGCCAGACCTTTGTTTTCCTGTCCAGAGTTGGGAGCTGACCAGCCCAGAAGGAATGACCTCAGCTACGCATGCCAAGGCTTACCCAGAACTGCCCACTAAATAAAAATGAATCAAAACCCATTGCCATCGTGTCAATGTCATGGCCCTGTAGGACGGAGCAGAACTGCCCCAGGGGTGGCGATTGTACAACACTGCTTGATATGACTGAACTACTGGGGGTGGGGGCTGGGAAAGAACTGGTCCCTAGGGGCCCTCGTCTTCACAGAAGCAGACTGCCACACCTTTCTCCCGTGGAGCTGCCAAGCTAGTGGCCGGACCGGACGGGGCAAAACCAGTTATCCGCATGAAGGAGGCCATCCGCAGGAGACTATAATTGTGTCCGAAGGACTTGCGGCCGCGTGGCTAATTGTGTGGTGGGGTGCTTCGGGGTCCGCTCCACCTCCTAGCTACCAACCCGATGCACAGCGGGATGAAACGCCGCCCAGTCCCGCATCGTCCTCACAACTGTTCGAGCCCTCTGTTGTCGCCACTGTGCCAGCCCACCACGCGGAAGGTCCTTCTCATTTTCATGGTGACCTTCCACGTTATCAGGCATTCAAGCATGACATCTTTTTCCAGGGCCGGCGCTCGAGTGATCACATGTCCAAAGTACAGGGGATGAAGACTACTAGCCTAAAGGTCAGGCCTGCCAACCTCGCTTCTAAGGGACCTTCTGGTTGTCCTCCGTCCAAGTCAGAGTTGCTTGTTTGGGGGACACTCCATGGTACTCTCCAGATTCTTCACCAACATCATTCAGATGCATCCGTTCTCCTTTGGTCTTCCTTCTTCTTTGCTGAGGAAATGATTGGGGGGCTTTGTCTGACCCCCTCCAACCACACAAGGAGAAAGGAGAATCCAACTCAACATCTGCCCAAGGGTGATTCCTCTGAGGCAGAGGTCAGACTTGTCCCAACCGGTCATCCTATTCTGACACCCACTGTTCCCTCCCCCTCCCCCCACTCTACTTCTGTGCTAGGTGTGCTCATTCATCGCAGTATCTGCACAGAACTCACAGGCAATGCTGTACTCACACTGATGGGCTTTGACGGGGAAGCTAACAGGTTACACAAGTCAGGATCAGGAGTTGCAAGGACAGTCTTCTGTCCACAGTGTAGTGTTCTCTTCTCAGTGTACCTTTCTCTAGTCCTCAGCCAAGTAGCCCCGTGCTCTCTGCTCTGCTAGAGAGTGACAAGACTCCTGTAGCATTGAAAAATGCCCAAGGGCATTGGGCCTCTACTCAAGTACTTCCTCAGTGCAAGAACACTTTGTTCTATTAAACTGGCATTCCATGATGCTCACCTTCCCAACATGATCACTGAAGACAAATGGGTGCATAAGCAAATGTGGTGAAGAAAGCTGATGGTGCCC
>NW_022103915.1:34718046-34718902 GCF_000313985.2 Echinops telfairi
GAGAATGATGATGGCAACAAATGTACAAATATGCTCAACACAATGTATGTATGTATGTATTGTGATAAGAGTTGAATGAGCCCCCAGTAAAATGATTTGAAAAAAAAAAGAAAGAAAACTGTGCAAAGGACACCTCATTCTGCAAGCCAGCTTGTCTGGAGGCCAGGAAGCCCACTGCTCGGTCACATGGCTTCTTTCTGTTTCTGTGCCACTTCTGCACACATAGGTCTAGGCTGTGTTCTGCTTCTTGTCTTCTTTCTTCATGGCTGTGGGATTGCCCCTGTGCTTCTGATGTTCTACATCACGTTATACCTAGTGGAATGGCAAAGTCCACATTAGAGTCTCCGACACCTTATTTGCATGCTCCTACCCAGCCATTTGGGGGAATTACAAAAGCCCTGCTAAATAGTTCATTTGTGCCACAGTTGTCCACCTTTCACATGCAGGTGACGATACCCTGGCTGGGATCAGGCACACATCTTGGGCCTCCAGGTAGCATTCCTGCAGTCCATTGTTTGATTGCTTGATTGGTGCTTCTGTGCGTGTTGGTTCTGGATCCAAGTGAAATGAAACCCTGGACAACGGTGTCCTCTTTCCCCTTCGTCACTCTCTTGTCTGTTGGTCCACTTGCGAGGAGTTGGGGCTTTTTACATTGAGTGGTAATCTATAGGGAAGACTGTTCTCTTTGACTTTCATTAGTAAGTGTGTCAAGTCTTCTTACTTTCAGCAGAAAAGGTTGCATCATCAGCGTATGGAAGGTTGGTAATGAGCCTTTCCCAAATCACAGTGCTGCATTCTTCTTCAGATAGTCCCATTTCCTGTTAATTGCTCAGTACAGTGAGCCCTCGCCACTTCG
>NW_022103915.1:34720134-34728404 GCF_000313985.2 Echinops telfairi
TAAATTGTTATTTTGTCATATCTTGCCCTGTCCGACGTCTCCCTTCATCCACTTTTCTGCTGTCCGTCCCCCAGGGAGGAGGTCCCATGTAGATCCTTGGGTCACTTTTCTTTGCAATGGGCACAAATATGAATCAGAGTTGGTTCTCTAAGGAGCTGTCTTCCAAATTTCTTGACATGGACTAATGAGTGCTTCAATGTTGCACCACGTTTTGGAAACAATGTAACTGGTTCCTGTCCATTCCAGGAGCGTATTGTTTTTGGTCTTGCTAATGCCTGCATTTCAGTTTGGAATTTTTCTTTCATTACCATTGGCTCTTGATCATATGCTACTTCTTGGAATGGCGGAATGTCCACCAGTTCTTTTTGGTGCATGATTCTGGGTTTTTCTTCCATCTTCTTCTTTTTCCCTTTCAGCTTTTAAAAATATGAACTGGGTGAAGGTTTACAGAGCAGATGATCAGTTTAACATTCAACAGTTCATCCTCATTTTGTTGAACTCCTCCATTGCCATCCTTTCAGGATGCCATCACTTACCCCACGTCTTCCTCGTGTTGTCTCTTCCCCCACCCCTCCCTTTTCCCAATTTTGTCCTTGGATTATCACTTTTTAAAAATTTAATTGTTGATTAGTCTAACCCAAGGGTGAGTTCAGTTCCAAATACAAAGGGAAACTTAGGACAACAGTCTTGCAAGTTCCACCACTCTCTGTCCAGCCCTGAAGCCTAGTCACTTCCATGATTTTGGGTTTTGTTCTACTTTTCTCCCTCACTCTAATTCGGACATTCTAAGGTGGGCCTTTTCAGAGTCGTTGATCGTGGTGCCCAGGCACCATCTAGTCTGGCCTCGAGGTTGCGGAAGCTGATGTGTGCATGATCCATTAGTCCTTTGGACTAATTGCTTCCAAATGTCTTTCTATTGTTCATCATTCTTTTCCTGGATGAGGAGAGACCAACAGTTGCACCTTCGGTTCATGCTCTTTGAAGACCACAGTCACTACTCACCAAAATAAGATATAGACGTTGCCTTTATGAACTATGTTATGCACTTGATCTTGATGTCCCTTGAGGATATGGTCTGCTCTTCTAGGTCCATCACATTATTTACTCAAAGAGTTTGGGTATATGTAAGAAGTTTTCATAACCCTGTCCCCTAAATGCTCCACCACATTCATGAATACATTTGCCCAAATTAAATGCACATATACAAATATCCTGTAAACTCTCTATACATTTGTGACTATACCCCTTCTTCCTCACAATTGCTGGATTGTGCATCTAACAGTCTTTGCCTCTATTCCCTTTAACTCTTGCAAACCTCCTGACATCTTGCCCTATTTCTGTCATTTTTTATTGACCTCCCTCTTGTATATTGCTTTCCCCTTCACCCAAATTAACACCTACCTATCCTCTGCTAACTACCAAAGTATGTTTCTTTTATTGTGAAAACCTTTTCCTGATGGTAATCCCATACAATATTTGACCTTTTGTGATGGATTAATTTCACACAGTTTAATGCCCTCCAGGTTCTTCCATGTTATAACTTGTTTCACTGACTCATTGATCTTCTTTAACGTTGGGTGGTATTTCATTGTGTGTATGTACCCAAGTTTATCTGTTCTCCCACTGATGGCCATTTCATTTGTTTTCATTTTTTTGTGCGGTTGTGAATAGTGCTCTGATGAGCATGGGTATGCATCTATCTATTTGTGACCGCTCTTAGCACTATTACCTAGCAGAGAACTTGCTGGGTCCGACGGTATTTCTATTTCCACCTCTTGGGGAAGTGTCGTACTACTTTCAGCAGTGCTCGCACCATTTTACCCTTCCATCAGCAGTGCATGAGGGTTCCAAGTTCTCTGCACCTTCATCAGCATTTGGCGTTATCAGTTTTTTTTGTTTTGTTTTGCTTTATAACTTTACTATTGATATTAATGTTGGAGTGAGGTGATATCTCACTGTACTTTGATGTGCATCTCTTTAATAGCTAATGATCATGAACATTTCTTCATAGATTATTGGCTGCCTGAATGTCTTTGAGGAGGTGTCTGTTCTTGTCCTCTGCCCATTTTTCAAATTGGATTATTTGTCATTTCCTTGGTGAGGTGTAGAATATAAATCTTTCAGATTAGTCCCTTGTCTGATAAGGCTTTGCCAATTTTTTTCTGTGTGTGGACTTTCCTTTTGCTCTTTTGGGAAATACTTTGACACACGTAAATGTCTATTATATCTGAGGACCCAGTCATCTATTTTTGCCTTCTGCTGTGTGTGTGTGTGTGCTATGTTTAATAATATATTCATGCTTTGTATTTAGGCCCCTAACTTTGTCCTTACCATTTCATTGATGATCTTTACAGTTCTAGATTTTACATTTAGGTCTTGAGTCTATCTTGAAATTTTTTTATGTATATGGAGTGAGGTATGAGCTCTGTTTCATTCTTCTGCAAATGTTTTGCCAGCACCATTTGTTACAGAGACTACCTCTTATCCATTTAATGTTTTCTGGCTCCTTCTCAGAGATCTGCTCTCTGTAGGTAGGTGGATGTACCTCTGAGCTCGCAGTTCTGTTGCGCTGTCTACGTATCTGTTGTTGTACCAGTACCACGCTGCTTTGATGATTGGGCATGTCCTTGTGTTGCTTCTGCTCTCAATCAATATTTTGCTCATATAGTCCTTCAGTATTTGAATTCATGGCTTGAATGTTGTCTTCAGTTTTCCAGCTTGGAACATGCTAAGCAGGTTCTTCCTGTTTGGCTTTCAAACTCCAAGCCTTTGCATATTTTGTTAAGTGTTTTGTTTTGTTATCTCAGTCTCCCTTTGGCTACGTCTTCTCAGCTCTTACTTGATCATTCCTTTCATGCACTTCAGCTTCTCTCTTCAAGGGCAAGTGTTAGAGTCTCTTCTGACAGCCGTTGGGCCTCTAAGTTCAGTTGGGATATAGTCAAGCTTGTATGTTGGCTTTCGTGGGCTTGTTTTCATGTTTTTTCAGCTTCAACTTGAACTTACATATGAGAGTCAGCCCCGGGGCCTTGTTCTGGCTGATGATATTGAGCTTCTCCATTGTCTCCTCCCATGGATGTAGTCAATTTGATTGCCGTATATTCTACCTGGTGAGGTTCACGTGTTATAGTCACTGTTTATGTTGTTGAAAAGGTATTTGCAATGAAGAAGTCATTGACCTTAAAAAAATTCCATCATGTTCTTATCACCAAGGCCATATTTTCAAACTACTGGTTCTCATTCATTGATTACCACTTTCTCACCCAATCCCAGTGATTCTCAACCCATCTTGAGTGCATTGTGTCATTTTCAGGCCGGAGAAGTTGGTAGAATTCTTTGCTTCTCCATCTCCGGCTTTAAGAATGGCTGGTGGCTAAATTTGAATAGTAGTTGTATTAGTCTCCTTGTAGGCGTTGTGCTATGAATATCGATGTGCTGTCACAGACAGCTTTGCACTCCCAGGTCGATCTTGAAATATGTTTTTTGAACTATGAAAGCCAATGTCCACCATTCCTCTAGAACTTGTCGTTACTGTTACCTCTAATCAGAGTTCTTACCCAGGAGAAGCCAAGCCAATTCACTAATTCCAAGATAGAGAAGGAAATAGAAGTTTTTATTAAAAGGAGACACCAGTGAGGAGGCCAACTGCAAGTATACCATCTTAGTAGTGACCTGTGTGGAATCAGGATACAGGGAAAATAGGAACCTTTTATGTGCACTTCGGGGAGTCACTTGCAGATGTTTTACATGCACTCGGGTTGGGGGGTCACCCTAGGAAACAGCTGTTGACCATGGATAAGCAAGGAGAACAATAAGGTTCTTTTAGTCTTCGTCGTAGACATCTCAGGATGTCCCTGTTGACGAGGTAGCAGGGTCTAGCTTTTTAAATTACTAACAGGTAAACCAGAGAAGAATCTGACAATTGTCTGGCCCTGCTGGGTGACATCCAGCCTCTTTGTCTTTGAGCAGTGGAATGAGTTATAAAGATTTCATAGAAACTGCAAAAAGTAAAGTACCTTGGGCTAACTGCGTTTAGTGAGGAGGATTTTTTTCTGACTGCATTAGGTAAAATAACTTGGGTCACATTAACATCAGAGTAATCTTATAAGATTGCATGATTCCAAGTGGCCAATTGTAATCCAATTCAGCTTTTATGCATTCCATTTTATTTTTGACAACTTCTACTTTTCTAGATGCATGCTTAGTACATTTCTTGTTCTGCTTATTAATGGATTCTTGCAGCTATTTTTAACCCCAGTTTGAGTTGTGCCCTGTCAATCAATGGTGATCCCCAAATCTTTACTCCACCCATGTCATTAAAGTTGAATGTACTTTGAGGAGGTAGCTCTTTCTCAGTTGTATTTTCAGTGCTTTCCCACCAGAGGGGTTCATCTTCCGGGACTGTATCAATGTCCTACTACCATTCATAAGGAATGTACCACCTATTTCTTCTTTTTAGTTTGTCCTGAGTCTGGAAACTGCTGAAATCTGTCCACTAAGGGTGACCCTGCAGGTATTTGAAATACTGGCGGTATAGCTTTCAGCATCACAACCTGACAGTGGTTGCTAAGAATAAGACACAGAGGAAAATAGAACATGAAACATGATTGGTGGCAGATCAATTAAGGAACCATGCTTCTGTTATGTATACTGCTGTTGATTAGAACCGGCTGACAGGATTGGTCCTAGGGCTCTCCGATGATCACCTTGGTTAGGTATGACTCATGACCGTGTGATCATGGTACCCCAGTTTCCATTAAGGGCAGGCCTCAGGAAGTCTCTGAGATAGAGACAGCCCCTCTCCAGGCTGGGTAGGGGAGTTGTAGTAGTCTGCTGTCAAAGAAAACTGCCTGAGGGCAAACCTTTTTACACCCCAGTTAAAGGTTAGAAAGTACTCATTGAGATTGAATTCGCAGAAGGAAGGATCCTTCACTGGAGTCTTTGGAGGGAGGATGGTTCTACTAACACTTGTATTTCAGACTCCTGGCCCCAGAGCTGCACACAGTGATTTGTTATAGCAGTACTGCAAAGCTAAAATACACAGCTGCATTTGTGCTTGCCACTCAGTTTTTAAAATTAGACCATCTTTGGTGATGTGTGTGTGTGTGTGTGTGTGTATACATACATGTCAAATTATAAGGAAAGGGCATGAAGTTGAGAATGTGAGGAGTTTGGGGAGAGAGATGGATAGGGATCTGATGAGGAAGGGCGCATGGAGCTTCTAAGAGACAGATTGGGTTTCATCTAAGTCACAATGTGTTTTAAATACATGTGTGTTTTCTACATTCTCCCATCCGGGTATTGCTGCCTCTGGAAGAGAGGCCTGGTGGTCGGTCTACTGCTGTCAGATTGATAGTCATTGAAACCCGAAGGAGGGCAGTTCCGTTTTGAAACACACGACCTTGCCCTGAGTCGGAACCGACCCAACCGTCACAGGCTTGGCTGAGTTGTTGTTCATTTTCATGAGAATCAGACATCTGACGATAGACTTTTCTTTTTCTTTAAAGACCAAACTAAAAAAGACACAACTCTCAAACCAGTTGTCCAGTTGGGAGAAGATGGCACGGAATCATCTGAAGGACAGGAGTCTTTGGTGCCAAGAAGAATACTTAGCAAATTGGGGCCCTTGTGCTAATGGAGATGAATAAGAAATAAGAAATTTCCAAATGATAGGTCATCAAGACTGAGTCTACCAATTCGGACCTCATGGGAGAGGCCTGTCAGTTATGGCAGGTTCTGTGCCAGGGCTTCTTCTGCTAACTGGTACTGGGTCATGCTCACAAAGCCCTCGTGGCTGCCCCCACCTGAACCATCTCTCCTGTCGGATGCGTTCCAGAGGGAGAGCCCCCGAGGTTGTTGGAGGTGATCTGTGCACTTGCCATGAAGTCACATTGAATCTCATGGAAAGTTGCTCCCTTTGTGGGTGTCTGTCAACTTTTCTATGTGATCAAAATGATTTTTGGTGCTGAACCAGTTTGCCATCAAGTTATTACATCTCAGGGCAACCTTGCCTGTGTAAAAGTATGTCTATGTGCCATTGGGCTTGTGTGTGTGTGTGTGTGTGTGTGTGTATGTGTGTGTGTGTGTGTTAGACAAAGGTTTAGAGAAGAGCAGATCATAGTTTCATAGTCAACAAGTCACAAGCGTTTTGACTCAACTCATCCATCCCGATCCCTTCAGGGCACCATTGCTTATCTCACTTCCTCCCTGTGTTACCTGTTCCCTCTTCCTTTCCCTCTGAACTTGGTCCTTGGGTACATGATGCCCTTTTGATCTTAAAATGATTGATAAGTGAAACCCGGAGGTAAGGTCAATTCCAGACCTGAAGGGTCAGCACAGTGGTCTTGGGGTCCTACCAGTCTCTGACAGTCCACCTGGTCTCTTGGATGTCTCTGAGTTCTGTTCCATGTTTCCTCCCATTCTCTCTGGGGGGCGGGGGGTGTGTAGTGGCTGATTTTTCCAGACGTGGATGACACTGCCTTTTTCTAAGCGACTTCTGGGTAGACACAAAGCTCTCCAGCCTTCTGGTTAGGAGCCAAGCGTGTTAATGCTTTGTACTATCCAGGAAGACTTCTTCTCCAACACCTTCTGGAGTCTTGGTTTCTGAAGGGGAGAAAGCAGGCATTAGGCCCCAAACTTGAACCAGTAGCAAGTATTGAAGTATAATCACATTTATTTTGCTTTCATTCTGTTTATTTGTATAGTTGAGATGTAGTCAATTAGTATGGCCCTTCTAGCCAGAATTCCTTCTGGCTATTATAATTCAGGATTGTGTACCTGTAGCTATCATTCCATTTTAGAGAGTTCTTTGTTACACTAACGGATTAAGGTGGAATTAAGTCCTGGCATTATTAGTAGAGAGTATGGACCAACCCACACTCTTTGTTTCTTTGTGGGTGTGGTCTGCTGAAAGACAAAGACCACACCTCCATCAAAGTTGTTTCTCTGTGTATAAGAGTCTCTTGGAAACAATGAAGCCCTAGGACCATCAGAAGAAGAGCATGTTTGAGATCGCTCTCTGAAGGGGGGAAGCTGAGACCAGAGGTACCTGAGACGGTGGTGCAGACTGTGGGAGAGAAATGAGCCAGGCTGAGATGAGAGGCCAAGGTAAGGACACCAAGAGCTAGAACAGTGGCACAGTGCTGAGACGTGGAACTGTGAGGCAGAGGGACTGGCAGACCTCCTGGGCTACAAAGGCGGAGGCCAAGGGTTCTCATGGCTGAGGACCAGAAGGAGACATGGCTGCTAGCCGAAGAGAGATGTTGCTGTAGATCAGTGATTGTATCCTTATTGTGTACTGATCCCGACATGTGGTAACCTGTTAACTCCCCTTCTCAGCCCCCTTAATTGTGAATGTTGTTTGTGAGGTCTGTGTGGCCATTGTTATGAATGGCCAAGCCCAGCACAGATGCCAAGTGCCTTGGGAGGAATGGTTGGTGTCCGATAGGTAAAGTAAGATGCTGCTAAGGAACAGAGAGGACCGTAGGACTGACAACAGCTCGAGAGCGTACCGCCACGGAGGTTAGTACTGAGGTCTGAACCCCCCACAGTGGGCGAACCAAGGAGGGAACATAACAGATCAGCAATGGGAGCAAAGCAAAGTTGCTGAATCCCTGAGGAGCCCCCAAGATAGGTTTCAGGCTAGGAGGGACAGTTCCCAGAACCCCCCCAGGACTGTTGGGAGATAGTCATAAAGGTCAGTGGACAGACCTGGAATTATCTATGCTTTTGGGGTTTTTTTGCTTGTTTTTTTCCTCTCTTTTTATTCAAACTTTAGTTTTCTTTTTGTTTTGTCTCCATTATTTTTTGTTTTCCTACCTATATAAGATAGGCATGGGAGGCAAGCCGAAGGAGAAAGCAGACCAACAGTTCCAGAGGGATTGGGGCGAGGAGGAGGCAGGGGATGGGAGCAGTGAGCAAACAACGCCATAGACAGGGAACAACTGGGGAATGAAAATCAACAACAAGGAGGACATGGAGATCCTGGGGGATGTTGTAGCAACAGCGATCTAGCTGAGAGGAAGTACTAAGAGGCAGAAGGGAGAGCGTGATGGTGGGGCAAGGGGAAGGTAAAAGGAAACAGCAAAGATCTAGGAATCAAAGCTATGGATAGAGGTATAAACATAGGTGGGTATGTCTGTAAATATATTAATTCATAGAAATAGAGGTATTGGCCTATGTACTTCACCCTTCTATGAGCTTCTGGCTCATAGCAACCCTATAGGATAGGGCAGAGCTCTCCCATAGAGTTTCCACGGCTGTCAATCTGTACA
>NW_022103915.1:34729447-34732108 GCF_000313985.2 Echinops telfairi
GGCTGGGTTTTAGGGGAATCTATTGCTAGGCCTTTCCTCCCAGGTGTCTTCAAGGAGATTCACATGCTGCTTTGAAGTAAGTGGTTGGCCAGTTAGGCAATTTATTATACCCTTTTTACGGTGATTAGCTCCCACGAGGATGTGTTTTCTGTTTTGTTTTAATTGTGATAAAATATAGCGAACCATTTGGAGGTTGCCCTTCTTACTAGGGCCATTATGGTGTGGAAGGTGGCTGGTGTCAACCCTAGCAGAGCCAACCTGGCTCCTACACCACCGAGGTTGGCTGTTACACCTGGAGAGGCCAGGCCCGATGCACTGGTTTCTTCTTCCTGGGCCAGGTTCACAGAGAGCATCATGGGTGTGAGCCTGTATATACGCTCTGATCACCCCAGTTGGTTAATCAGTGTTCAGTGGGTAGACTGATTAAGCGGGAATCTCTGTCTCCGAAACACATTCTTTCTTAAGAGCTGAGGGAAAATAACTTGGACAGGTTCATGGAAAGGCTTGACTGTCTGACACCTGGACCCTTCACCGTGTGTTGCCCTGTGGTCTCTAAGGGGTCATAGTTCAGGAGCACCCAGGGTGTGAACGCGGGGTGGTGGTGATGGTGCATGTCATACAGTGTAATGGTTTAGAGAGCAGGCTCTGGAGTCAGTCAACACCAGTGTTCCAGTGCTGGTTTCCTAGTCGGACGACTGTGGGCAATGTGTTTCATCGCTCTGGATCTCAGCTTCCTCACCTATAAAAGGAGCTGGCAACGGTACCTACTTTCGAAGATTAGCGTGAGGTTTCAAAGGGATCATACTGACACGTTGCAAGGACAGAGCTGGATGTGGTGGTTTTAAGAAGAAGTGGCTGCTACCGTCGCCCATGCAGGAGGGCTGTAGATCCCGTGGCTTCCCTGTGATTGATGCAGACTGCCTGATTTCTCCTGTGTTCCTTTCCTTGCCCAGTATTGATCCTCCAGAAGGTGGAGAATGGAGACCTGAGCAAGAAGATTTTGAAGATCACTGACTTTGGCTTGGCTCGGGAGTGGCACCGAACCACCAAGATGAGCGCGGCAGGGACGTATGCTTGGATGGCACCCGAGGTGATCCGTGCCTCCATGTTTTCCAAAGGCAGTGATGTGTGGAGGTAAGGTCTGGTGGCTCAGGGACAATGTTTTCCCAGGTGGTTTTGGCTGCAAACGTGCTTCAAGACATGGAGGGTCAAGGTTACAGAGAATCCCGGGCACTCCAGGGAGGTCTAAGTGAGCCTCTTCAGATGATTTTAGGCTAATGCGCACACTGTCGGGGCATTTTCTAATGCTTCGATGGACCGAAAATTCCTCCAGTGCTGGGGACAGCGCCACACTGATGCAGCGTCCTTGGGGTCCGGGATCACTTGTGAGCAAAGGCCGATCGATTCCTAGGAAAACTTTTTTTCCCAGGTCTGGCCTCCAGGATGGCGCGGACACCCATTTCACCCCCGAAGATCGTCCCTAGGGCCATCCTCCTTGCTGAGCAGCAGAGCCCAGCCTCGGGCTAAAACGCTGTTATTGGTCGACTTGGAAAGGGAGTTAATAGTTGTCTTTGCTGTAAGCTCCTGAGCGCAGGAGTCTTCTTTACGCCGTCACCCTTTTTCTTGGGGGGAGGGATGGGCCGAGTTTACTTGGAGTCAAGGAAAATTAATCTAGAAACAAAATCGAAGGATCCCAAGCATGCAGCCAATACTGTAGAGTCACAGGCTGGACATGTGCTACCAGCTGGAATAAATTGACACATCTGTCCAGTTAAAACAGCAGATACTTGTTTTCTTGGAATTCTGAGGACAGAAGTCCACAATCATGCTGTCGTCAGGCGCACTGCCTCCAGAGCTTCTGGGGAAGATTGGCTTCCCTGAGTTTCCATCTTCTGGAGGCTCCGTGCAGTCCTTGGCTTGTGGCCACATCATTTGAATCTCTGCCTCCGCGATCCTATTATTTTGTTCTCTTCTGCCCTCTCCAGTCTCCCTCCTTTTCTCTGACGAAGATACTAGACATTGGACTTTAGGGCTCACTTGGGTAATCCGAGAAGGCTTGGTAACCTGGTGAGTTAGGTGTTGGGCTGCTCCAGATACGGTCAGCAGTTCAACTCCGCTGGTGGCTCCATGGGAGAGAGATGAGGCTTGGGGACCTCAGTGATTTACTAGCTTGGGAAACCCAGAGGGACATTTCTACTCTGTCCTTTGAGGTCACGGGGAGTCAGAATGGACTCAGCGGCAGTGAGTTTTGGTTCCCCACACAGAATTATTTCATTGTCATATGCTTACTTTAATCCCATCTGTGGGGACCCTTTTTCTAAATAAGGTCACCTTCATTGGTCTAGGGGATAGGATGTCTTCTTGAGGCCACCATTCAACCCACTACAATTACTATCTAATTTCAGGAGGTTTTAGAAAAAACTTCTTCTTGTGATTTAGGTGAAGGCTTACAGAACGGATCATGACACTCTGTACACACTTTGTTTCAAGCTATATCCCTGTCAGTCCCCTCAACGTACTATCACTTACCCCTCCCTCCCAGTGTTCCCATTCCCATGCCTGCTTCTGTCCGAATCCCCTGTCCTGGGGTACGTGTTGCCCTCTTGATCAAAAATCGTCAATTATTCTAGTACCGATGAGGAAAGATCAATGTTTGCTTCT
>NW_022103915.1:34733341-34734446 GCF_000313985.2 Echinops telfairi
CTCCCCCCATCATTCACTATGGTAAGATTTTTTGTTCTGATGATGCCTTATACCTGATCCCTTCGAGGTGTTGAAGGGATCAGGTATAAGGCCAAATGATATTCTATTGAATGGGTATATACCACATTTTGTCAATCCATTCTTCAGTTGATGGATATTTAGATTGTTTCCTCTTTTTGGGGGGGTGGTGGCTATGAGGAATACCGCTGTGAACATTTGTTTCTAGGTTTATATGTTAAGATCTGTTTTTAATTCTCTGCAGTGTGCACCGAGGAGGAGAGTTGCTGAGTCACATGGTAACTCTGTGTGTAACTTTTTGAGGGGCTGCCAGGCTGTTTTCACAGTTATGGGACCTTGTGACATTCCTCCCAGCAATGCACGAGGGTTCTAATTTCTCCACACGCTCGACCAGCACTCTGTATTTTCTATCTTTTATAGCCATCCTGTCGGGTATAGTGTATCTCGTTGTGGGTTTTGATTTGCATTTTCCTTGTGGCAAATGTTGTTGAGCGTCTTTCATGTGCTAATTGGCTATTTGTATGTCATCTGTGGAGAAATGATTATTGAGATCCTTTACCCACTTTTAAATGTCGTTAGTTTTTATTGTTCAACCAGAAGAGCCCCTTATAGAGACTAGAGTCAAACCCTTTATCAAATGTATGATTTGCAAATGTTTCTTTCCTATGAGGGACTGTCTTTTCACTCCCCCAATGATATCCTTTAAGCACAGTGCTTTTTAATTTTCATGAGATCTATTTATCAGTGTCTTCTTTGGGTGTTTACGCTTGGATGCCATATTTAAGAAAATACTGTCTAATCCGAGGTCATGAAAATTTACCTCTGCTTTTGTGTTAGTCTGGGTTGACTAGAAAACAAATTCAGAGAGATACTCATATGTGTATAAGAAAGAGCTTGATACACAAGAGCGATTGAACACTGAGAAAACATCCCAGCCCAGTCCAGATCAAGTCCATTAGTCTGATATTAGCCCATGTGTCTGATGTCAATCTATAAATTCCTTTTCAGACTCATGAAACACATGTAATGATGGCGACTGTAGGAAGATCACAGGCCAATGGGTGGGAAGTCTTGTGGATCCAGTGGC
>NW_022103915.1:34741846-34743042 GCF_000313985.2 Echinops telfairi
AATCTTTATCACATTAATTACAGGGTGAAGTATCTAATACAAATAAGACAATTTTTCTTTTTTTATTAGTTGGAATTTAGTACATGTGGCATTCCGTATTTCTATCACGTCAGTTGGAATTGTATAATTGCTACCACATTCACTTTCCAGAGAGTCTTTTTCTGCATGGACTCCTTAACATCGTCTCCCATTTACCCCACCACCACTGTACCCTCCTCCTGCCCCCCATCCCCGAACCCTTTGCTGTTCCTGTAAGTTCATCAATCCTGGGTTTCAGATACTGAAAAATGGGAAAGCGTATAATACAGCTTCACAAGGGTGACCTTCATTAACATCACACCTTTGAGACACACTGTACTCCGAACAATCAAAACCTGAACGAGACTGTACAAACAAAAAGTACAGACAATTTGGAAACCAGATCAGGTCCAGCCTGCATCACGGGGGATCTACTGACAAATTTGTAACAGTTCAGGTCAGCTTTATGCCTTTGCTCTTCTACGCTCCTTTTCCTTATATAGCTGACCTGCTCCTTGGATTGAGCCAGTATTGAGCTGGTATTCAATTGTTTGGGGTCTGTAAAAACAGCAATTTTGTATACTTCATCCATAGGCTAATGAGATTTGTTCATTTATTTCAGGTTGCTATTACAAAGAGACCTACAGATATGGTAGCCTAAATAAAATCAAAGTGTTTATCTCTTTTGAGAAGTAATCCCTCCATTCTAGGTAGCAAGGCAGCTCTGTCCCAGAGATCCTCCCGGAACCCGGGTTCTTTCCAGCTTGTTGCTCCATCATCCCTTCGTGCACTGCCCTTGTCTGCATGGCTGTTACCTCTGTATTCCAGCCTGGAAGAATAGGGAGCGTGAGCTTAACCGTAACGAGCAGCCTGTCTCATTTGTAGATGTCCTAGAAGTTGTGCACATCTCTGCACGTGCTTTATCGTCTGCGCTGGTTGTGTGGGCAGCGCTGGCTCTGGGAAGCGGACAGATGGAGCCTCCAGATAAAACTTAGGATCGAGGGAAAGGAGAACGGCTTTAGGGGAACAAGCAGCCACTTGCCACTGTCATCTGAGAAGCACGTTTCCTACTTCCTGCTCCTGCTAGGCTTCCGTCCGAGTTCTGGAAATTCAGCACATTTCCTAAATGGGCACAGGATTGTTTTTCACCCTCTCCTGGGGCTTTGGTCACTGATTGG
>NW_022103915.1:34743794-34745549 GCF_000313985.2 Echinops telfairi
TTTGCAGACCAGTAACAGTGTTTACCGCCTGCAGTGCTTAAGGGCTCGCTCTGTGCCAAATGCTCTGTACCGGTTATCTCACCTGTTCCTTACCACAACCCCCACCCACCCCCAGCCCTCCCAAGAGCAGGAGTTATTATTTCCATTGTACAGGTGAGGTAACACAGATGCACAGACTGGATCAGGCGCCTAACTTCGTCCAAGTGGTGGAGGTAAAGCGGTGGTTAGAGCAAGCATACGAATACCACCTGGAAAGGCACCCTTGACTAGCTGTCTGCTCTTATTCCTGAGCTTGGGGAATCCCACCCTTTTCTGGTATGCGCCTCCCGCCCTCAAAGGACCAAAGCATGGATGGCTAGGAACTCAAGCCAAAGCTGTTTCCTAAATCAATCTGTAATGTATGTATTCATTTAAGGTGGTCCTTGAATGCCTTACACTGTACCAGGCTCTGGGCTGTGTCCGACACCTTGCTCCTCCCCTGGGCTTCCCCCAGGGCCGGGGGCTTCGGCCATTGGCACGCCCTCAGGGCGGGTGGTGTTTGTCTTTCTACTCTCCACCCGCTGCGATGCAGGAGCAGATGATCATGGTGTACACCAGGGATCCTCAAACTTTTTAAACAGGGGACCAGTTCACTGTTCCTCAGACCCCTTGGAGGGCCGGGCTATAGTTTAAAAAAAACTATGAACAAATTCCAATGCACGCTACACATATCTTATTTTGAAGTAAACAAACAAATGGGGCAAAAACACCCAGCAGGCCAGATAAATGTCCTCCGTGTGCCGCAGTTTGAGGACATCTGGCGTAGACCCTCAATTTCGTCCCAGTTCGCTGGGGTCGGAGTCCACCTCAAAGAGAGTAGTGGACCAGATCTTTGTTGTTGGGTGCGTGGGGCGGAGCTGTGGCTCAGCCCGAGAGCATCCCCTCACTGTGTTGTGTGTGGGCTGCAAGGGAGGCTTTTGTTACTCAATTTAATCGCATGGTGGTGAAACATGTTCACAATAAAAGCAAAGAAAACCCCCCAACTCACTACTGTGGAGTCAACTCCTACTCACAGCATCCCTCCGGGGGTTCCCAGACTGAAACTCTTTCTGGGAGCAGACAGCCTCATCCGTCCCCTCCCCAAGTAGCTGGTGGGGTACGGTGAGGAACCCAGGCCTCCTTTGCAAGTAGAAGTGGAAAACACAAAAGGAGGAGCGAAAAGAAAACTTCCAGCGATGATATAGCTCTTTGGGCAAACTCCTTCCTCACAGGAGCGCTGCTGCCCACCGCCTGGGGCTCACATGCATCTAATTTGGTTGAACTTCCAAACAGCTGGTATGCAAGCACTTACCCAATTTCTGCCACCCAGGAACTCCTCTCTTTGCTGTCAGCTGAGCTGACCCCTGTCATTCCATCGATTCTGATGCCATACAACCTTCTCTAGCAGCAGTTCTCAACCTGTGGGTCGCAACCCCTTTGGGGGGTCGAATGACCCATTCACAGGGGTCACCCGATTCATCACAGTAGCAAAATGACCGTGATGAAGTAGCAACGAGACTCATTTGGCGGTTGGGGTCACCACCACATGAGGAACTGTACGGAAGGGTGGCAGCATTGGGAAGGTTGAGCAGCACTGCTCTAGAGGATTGCTGTATTAGTCTGGGTACTTTGGAGAAACAAATCCACGGCGACTCACGTATAAGAGAGAGTTTTATGTAAAGAAAAGGTGCATCACGAAAACATCCCAACCCAATGCTGCCCAAGCCCACAAGTCCA
>NW_022103915.1:34745969-34765624 GCF_000313985.2 Echinops telfairi
TAAACCTTTACAGGAGCAGGCAGCCTCACCCCTCTCTCGCCTCGTAGGTGTAGAGTCCGTCAAATGGGATTTAGAAGGACGAAGAAACAAGCCGGGTAAGAGCAGAGCTACCCTAGTTTATCTGGTGCTCTCTGGGTCAACACTGGGCGGCCCGAGACCTCGCCGCGGGACAGCCGCGGCTGACCGCTAGAAAGTCAACACGATGAGCATGCGTCAGTGTTTGGGTCTTTGAAAGACCGGCCCGTTATGCCAGCGTCTTCACACACAGCTGGACACCGCTCGTCTTTCCTGTATGGAGGAAAGGGGTTTCTTGGGCGAGTCGGCTCCCCAGGATGGAGCAGGGAGGGCATTACTGCCAGGAGAAGGCGTCTGAGCCTCAGCATTGCTCTCATCCAGGCATGTGGCCAGTAGCCCCATGGGGTTTCTCAGAGGCGCTTGGTTAGAGCTGTCTGGTTTGGTGACACTCTTCATAAACTGTCATCGAGTCGATTGTCACTCATAAGGGGCCCTATAGGACAGGGTAGGACTGCCCCTGGGGATTTTGGAAAGTTAACTGTTTGAAGGAGTAGAAAGCCATGTCTTTCTCCGGAGGAGCGGTAGTTAGTTTCAAACTGCTGACCTTGTGAGTAGCACCCCAACGCATCACCTACACCACCAGGGCTCCTCTGACCATCTTGATAGTCACCTTAAAAGTGTGGTGGAAAGTAACCGTGCCATGTCCGGGGCTTTCTCTATGGTGCCCGGTGCAGGCTGCAGGACCTGCTGACCGTGTACTCCGTGAGTGCTTTCTGTGTACCAGAGACAGTGCTGGGCTCGGCGTGGCAAAAATTAAAATAAAAACAAAAAACTGCTCTCCCTATAGACTCATATACAAACAATAAGAACATACTAAGAGTCTCCAAAAAAAGGCAGTCACACCTGGAGATCTCAGGAAAGCCTTCTTAAAGTGACCTGCATTGTCCCATCAACCTCAGTTTAAAACCCAGCTCCTGTCTGGAAGAACTAGATCCTGCAAGGCTCCGAACTGTTTCCCAGACTTTTTTTTTCCCCCCGCCAAGATACATAGGAAAAGAAATCATATTATTTGGGGTGCTCACTGAGATAAAGGAAAAAGTGGCATCTGCCACCCTCTGGTGTGCCCTGGCACATGGGTTGTACACGACTTGGTTTGGGATCATGCCTGCTCACGTGGGGTGGTTTGAGGGGTCTTGGGCACTTGCTTTTGCACGGCCGACCCCTCTCTCTGGAGCATCAGCCTCACTGAGTACTGGAAAGTATGGCTCACAGGCTATTGTGACCTATCCCTCTCCTGACTCGGTGAAGTAACCCTTCTTTCTGTCTTCGTAGTATCAAACCTCGTTTCTCTATATCCTACCAATGTTTCTGTCCTGCTCACGAATCTCTTTGGGAATAGGCTGTTTTCATCCTGGATTCCGGCGCCTGGCATTTAGCTTGATGCAGTGTTGTTTAGTAACTACAGGAGGCTTCAAAAAGCTCATGGAAAAATAGAATGGAACGATAATGGGATGTTAACGCCTCCTATTTAAAACAAACACATACATTTGGGACATTTGAATTCTTTTTATTTAAGATTGTTTTATGGGGGCTCTTATAACAATCCATACATCAATTGTATCAAGCATATTTGTACATATGTTGCCATCATTTTCTAAACAATTTCTTTCTATTTGAGTCCTTGGTATCAGCTTCTCTTTTTTCCCTCCCTCCCCACCTCCCACCGTCGTGACCCCTTGATAAATTATAAATTATTATGGTTATTTTTGTATCTTACACCAACCACTGTCTCCCTTCACCCACGTTTCTGTTGTTCATCCCCCTGGGGGGGGGGGGGCGCGGAAGGGATATGCGCTTCCCTCCACCCTGAATTCATTCTTGAAAGACCATTACAAATTTCCCAGATCGAAAAATGGTAGAAGGGCATCCTAGAGAAGAGTTGGAAATTGACCCCCATGACCTACTCTGTTTGCCTTTGATGTGTGCCATTACATCTGTCTGAAACGTGTTTTCTTCACCCGCAAAGTGACGATCATCCTTCTCTCAGGTTTATTAGACATTAAGGATGAGGTGTGCAAAGTGCCTTAGCACCCTCTGCATGCATACAAGGTACCGTGGTACATAGATGCTGGAATCATTGTTAGTACAAGAATTTGAGGTGGAAATATAGGGGGACTCATTCTTTTGATAGGTCATAACCCGTGGTTTCTTGTTCAGACTTATTCCTGGAAGGATTGAAAGCTACATAATTTTGCCCACGTCTGAGGATAAGTTTGTAGAACAATTATTCCACAAAGCTTTGAACTTCCCGTCCTCTGATTCCTAGGCTACGGGAGAGAAATTCTCTCTGTGAGGACTTGGGAGACCGGGAGGGCGCGCTGAGGCCCTTGCAGGGGACAGCGACTGCCGGAGTCTCCTGTGTGTCCGGGAATTCGTGGCGAAGCTTCTTGAGCTACTTTGTATTTCTGTGAGGTGGTTGCTGTGGCTTATCACGTGGCTTATCTTCTCCTCCTCAGCTATGGGGTGCTGCTCTGGGAGCTGCTGACTGGCGAGGTGCCCTTCCGAGGGATCGATGGCTTAGCGGTAGCTTATGGAGTGGCCATGAACAAGCTCGCCCTGCCCATCCCTTCCACGTGCCCAGAGCCCTTTGCCAAACTCATGGAAGGTAAGTGGCCCCTGAGCCTGAGCAAAACTGACATAATGTTGGTAGATTTTTTTCACCAGTGACTGCAGGATCAGTTACTGAAAGCTGAGATAAAGTATCCGTCATTGAGGGAGGAAGCCTTTGGGCCACTGGAAGGACGACTTCACGCCCCCGATGTTTCTTCTGTCGATTTTTTGTAACTGGAGAAGTTAGCTTAGTAGCTAAGGCCACTGATGTTCAGTAGTTCAATATATCAGTATTTAAGAAACAAATCAGACACAGCAGTGTTTATATGACACCTCTGAGTATCTTACATACAGAAATGAAAAACATCTATGAAGAAAGGAACTATAAAAATGATCTGATCAAGCCCCACTGTTTTGTAACTGAGAAACCCGCAGTCAAGAAGCTAAATGATTAGTGAGTGGCTGAGCCAGGACCAAGTAGAACTTACTTCTCTGACTAAAACGCTAGTCTCCCTCATCACATCACCCCAGTGAGATGGGGTAGAGATGGGAACTTATTCATGGGAAATGGAGGCCCAGGGCATAACCAACACTTGAAGCCCCATCCATGGTCGCCAGCCCACCCCCCCTCGGTGGGCTTTCTGAGTTTTGAAGCAGAAGTCGATGGCGTGAATGCAGTTTCTGTATCTCCAGTGTGTTTCCTTGAAGCAAATGTTTAAGCAACTTTGAAGTTCCTTGAGGGTTTATACTACTGTAAGTTGGGCAAAAGTGGAATATGAAAGAAGAAGAGGTATACAAAAAAATCCTAAAAGCAGAACTGGGGGAAGGGGTGGGTCTACAAAGGTGTTTCACAAAATTCATGGGAAACTTTAGTTAAAGGGAATTATCTCTTGTCGGTGCTGGACTCGCTTTGAATCAAGCAGTCACATCATCAACTTTAGCAGTGGACCGAGAACACTCGTTGGGTTTCCCCGGCTCGGTGAGCAGTCAGGACTGGAGAGGGGCTTAGACTCCTGGTGCATCTTCTCTCCCATTTTGATCTTGCCATATGGTTGTGATGTTGAGTGCTGACTTTACTTCCCGAACCCCGTGTGAATTTCTCTAAATGCCAACCAGTTTGGGGGGAAGAAAGGAGAGGAAGTTGTCTGGTAAATGTCTGGTAGCATCACTGAATGCTACCTCTTAGGTTTCCCTCTGTCCATTCATGCTGTCTGTCTCCTCACGTGTTCCATTCAGACTGCTGGAATCCTGACCCCCATTCACGACCATCTTTCACAAATATCCTGGACCAGCTAACTACCATAGAGGAGTCTGGCTTCTTTGAAATGCCCAAGGACTCTTTCCACTGCCTGCAGGATGACTGGAAGCATGAGATTCAGGAGATGTTTGATCAACTCAGGGCCAAAGAAAAGGTAAAAAAAAAAGTGGGTGGTTTGCATGTGTGGTGGGGTCAAGCGTGCCTTCAATTAGTGGATTCTCTCCCTGCGGCCTCTGGACGCTTATCAGCCTGACTTTCCTGATTCTAACACTACCACCTTCCTGTCGTGAGTTGCTTTCAAAGGACAGCTCCATCCTTCCAGGCTTTCATGTGGAGAGAGCTCTCCAGGCTTCCAGGATGAGTTGGATGGCAGACCTTTTCTCTTTTCAGGATGTGAAGGGGTGAGAAGGGAAAATCGTGAGCCCCCCTCTCCCCTACAGAGTATCTCCTTCATTGTCCAAACCACGTTTGGCATTTTCCAGTGAGCCCTCACACTCTGCCAGTTGAAAATTTGCAAGGGCTCAAGAAAGGTTTCATGGCACTTCAATGGAAGATAACTCAATATAGGCTCATTTCTACTAGATTATCATGAATGACATCTAGTGACTTGTAATATCAATATCAGAAACAGGATATGGGCTAGAAATGCCCATATGGTTTTGTAATTGCTTGGCATTTCTCCTGTATGGAAAGGGCCCTAAAATCCAAACTGACCCAGGAATTCAGAGATCCCTAGCCTACCAGAGATCTACCCTCTTTGGTTTCAGTGGCCACTCCCAAACTGATCCTGCTCGGCTCCCTAGGTGTCCAGCTAGTATCACTGCCCAGCAGGTGAAGCTGACCATAGTTAGGGACATGAAGCTATCTTCATGGATTTGGTTGGACACTGCTTTTCGTCTCCCTGCTATGGGATTAGGTAATCGAAGCTAAGGTAGTATATGGCTTTTTGATATTGTGTGTGGTTTACACCTTGCACTTGAGAGGTCTCAGCTGGGCTTATGGCTCCTGCTGCCAGTGTGTAGAGGGGGTATGATTATGATTATCCTTATCCATCTCAGAGCTGAGGGTCAGGGCCTTGTGTCAGGGTGCATGACTAGTAAGTGAAGAAGTAGTTTCAAACATTGGCCATCTAATTCCAAATGTATTCTTTTCAAAGTGTATTATTGTACCCTAAGCAAGTGACTTTAAATCATTTCTATAGCTGATTTGTTGTTGTTAGATGCCATGTTAGTCTGGGTTGACTAGAGAAACAAATCCAGCAAGACACTCATATGTGTCTAAGAAAGAGCTTTATATACAAGACCAATTGAATATTGAGAAAACATCCCATCCCATCCAGATCAAGTCCATAAGTCTGATATTAGCCCGTATATATGATACCAAGCTATAAAGTCCTCTTCAGACTCACAAAACGCATGCAATGATGCCGAATGCAGGAAGATCACAGGCCAGTGGGTGGAAAGTGTTATGAATCCAGTGGGTTGTAAGCATCTCAGCACTGGCAGGGCTCTCTGCCTGGCTCCTCCAGCCTAGCTCCATGTGTCTTCTCAGCTGGGATGTCTGCCAGGGAGTGAGCATGTGTCCCACCTCCAATGAGCTGTTTATCTCCTCAGCGCCTCCAAATGAGGTCATCAAGCTGCGACCTGATTGACAGGCTAAACTCCACCCCTTCACTCTTAAGTCTCAAATTGACAACAGGTTACGTAACTACCACAGCTGCCTTTCAGCAGGTTCTGATTCACACTGCCAGGTCCCGCACCACCCTCCTCGTTGTTGTTATGTTTGAGTCTAGTGTCACAGTACTGTGTCACTCCATCTCATTGAGGGTCTTCCTCTATTTCATTGCCCCTCTACTTTACTAAGCACGATGTCCTTCTCCAGGGACTGGTCTCTCCTGATGGTGTGTCCAAAATATATGAGATGGTTTTCCCATCCTTCTAAGGAGTATTCCTGTAGTACTTCTTCCAAGACTATTTGTTCTTCTGGAAATCCATGGTACGTTCCATATTCTTTGCCAACACCACAATTTAAATGCATTGATTCTTCACCAGTCTTCTTTATCAGTGCCCACCTTCCACATACATGAGGCAATTGAAAATACTGTGACCTGAGTCAGGCACAGTGTAGTCCTCAAAGTGACATCCGTACTCTTCAACATTTTAGAGGCCTTGTGCAGCAGATTTACAGGGTACACTAAATCATTTCACTTCTCGACTGCCGCTTCCATGAGAATTGATTGTGGATTCATCTCTTCTCCGTTTGTTATATTATGTATTGGTCTGGTTTTGAAGACTTTGCTTTCTTTTCCACTGAGTTGTAATCACACTGAAGGCTGCAGTCCTTGATCTTCATTAGCAAGTGCTCCAGGCCCTCCTGTATTTCAGCAAGCAGGATTGTGCCACTGCCTATGAAAGCTCATTGGAAGCCAGCCTCCAACCCCGATAGCTCATTCTTTCTCATGTCGTCATTTTCTCCCATGATTTGCTCAACAGATTGAATAAGGATCGTAAAAGGCTACAACCCTGACACACATCTTTCCTGATTTTAAACCATGTAGTATTCCCTTGTTCTGTTTGAACAACTGCTTCTTAGTCTCTGAGCACAATGAGGTATTCTGTAATTTTCTTTCTTCTCCCTGCTATTCGTAGTTTATTATGATCACACAGCCAAATGCCTTTGCATAGTCAATAAAACGCAAGTCAATATCTTTCGACTGTTCTCTGCTTTTAGCCTGCATCCATCTGACATTAGCAATGATATCTCTCATTCCATGTCCTCTCCTAAATACAACTTGAATTTCTGGCAGTTCCCTGTCGATATACTGTTGGAATCATTGTTGGATTGTATTCAGAAACATTTTCCTTGTGTGTGATATTTGCGATGTTGCTCAGTCATTTCTGCATGATGTTGAGCCACCTTTCTTTGGGGTGGGTACATAGATGGAGCTTTTTCAGTTGACTAGTTCTCTTCCAAATTTCTTGAGCCATGTATTTTAGTACTCACTCAGTTCCCTGAGTCTTGTTTTTCACTAATGCCTTCGGTGCAGCTTGGACTTCTTCTTTTAGTCCAGTGGATCTCAACCTTCCTAAGGCTGTGTCCCTTTAATACAGTGCCTCATGTTGGGGTGACCTCCAACCATAAAATTATTTTCATTGATACTTCATAACTGTCATTTTGTTACTGTTAAGAATCAGGCAACCCCTGTGAAAGGGTCATTCGACCCTCAAAGGGGTTGCGACCCACAGGTTGAGAACCATTGCTTTAGTGCCATCAGCACTTGATCATGTGCTACCTGTTGAAATAATTGTTCATTGACCAGTTCTTTTCTTTTTTTCTTTTTTTGTATGAATGGAATTTTTTATATTTTGACAAGTCTAGCGTGACCCAGAACTAAAGTAGCTTCTTTCTTTTTTTTGAAATAAAATATTTTTGATAGAAACAAATAGCACTGCTTTTTTAAGTACAAAAGCAAAAAGTCCAAGCTATAGGTGCCGTCCAGTCAACTACAACTCAGAGAGGCCTCTTGTACGACAGAGCGAACGACCCTGAGGACGTTGTCAGTCCACTGTTGCTCCCACGGCCTCCGTCCATCGCACTGGAGGCCTTCTGCTGCCCTTCTGCTTGAGGGTGCACGATGCTTTCCTCCCCCAGGGACTGGTCTCTCCTGATCACATGTCCAAAGCTGTGAGCCGGGGTCTCGCTACCCTCACTTCTAAGGACAAGACAGATCTGTGTGTTCTTTTGGCAGTCCATGCTACTTCCCATTTTCTTTATCGGTGCTATAATTTACATGCATCAAGTCTTCTTGCGTCCTCCTTATTCAATATATAGCTTTCATATGAATGTGCGACATTGAAATTACCATGGCTGGTGACCTGTTCTTTTTGGTACAGTGATTCTGTGTATTCCTCCCATTGTCTTTTTGCTGCTTCCTCCATCACTCAATGTTTTGCCCATAGAATATTTCATCTATTGCCTTGATTCAACTACAGGCTTGATAAAACTATTTCTTCAGGTTAGGTCAGCCTCCTTCCTGCTTCTAGGGAGTGTGAGGGTGGACTGGCCTCTGGGCAGGGGTTCAGGCTCCCTTGAAGGAAGGAAGGGGCTTCTTCCACAGCACCATCCTTTAGATGTGAGCCTGTGGGAGAGGAGGGCTTAAGGCGCTGGAAATCAGCTTGCTCTTTCCATTTAGCTATAAATCCAACCAAGCAGGAATCATTTTCCGCCGTCTTCCAAGTGTCTTTTTTTCACCTGAGGGTGAAAGTACAATCGTCAGGCCGGGGACTGAGGATTTGCAGCGCACATGGCCACCTGCTTGTGACTTGTTTCGGTGGAGAAGGAAAGGCAGAAAAGCGGAGCTCAACTTTCAGCAGCCTGCGATGGATCGATCTATGCTCCCGTAAGGGTCTGCATGGATAGTGCTGTCTCAAAGCTCCTTCTCCCCTTCTTGTTTCTCATTGACGTATTCACTGACCCCACACTTACTCAGCAACCCTTCAACAAGTACTGTGTTGCTCTGATCAAAAAGCAAGCAAACGCTTCATACGGTGTAAACTTCACAATAGAACTAGGTCTGTAAATGCACAGAGATGACTCCATTTCTTATGTACAGGCCATTTTGAACACAATTCAGGGGGAAATGGGGAACCCCCCCCCCCCCTCCCTCCCCCCCCCACCGGAGGGCCTCTAGCTTTTAGCTCCTCCATCCTTAGTTTGACTATTCTGAGTCGTTCTTTCCCTCGGCGACTTGGAGTACGCAGGCAGCAGTGCCGTTTTCTCATGAGCACCCACCCTTAGGGCTCTCAGGCCTCGCCCCCAGCACCCCTCAGTGCTTAGAGCCCTGCTCTTCACTGGTGCTTCTCCCCCTGCCCGCAGGAGCTCCGCACCTGGGAGGAGGAGCTGACCCGGGCCGCCCTGCAGCAGAAGAACCAGGAGGAGCTGCTGCGGCGCCGGGAGCAGGAGCTGGCCGAGCGGGAGATCGACATCCTGGAGCGGGAGCTGAACATCATCATCCACCAGCTGTGCCAGGAGAAGCCCCGGGTGAAGAAGCGCAAGGGCAAGTTCAGGAAGAGCCGGCTGAAGCTCCGCGATGGCAACCGCATCAGCCTCCCTTCGGGTGAGTGAGTGGCACAGGCTTGCTGGGAAGTGAAGCCCGAGCCTCTGGCCGGGGCTTCCTGCGGGAGCTGAGGACGAGCTGGAAACAGCAGTGATGGGGCTGGACCGGGTCCCCCCATGGAAGGACTGCTGGCGGTCTGCCTTTCTCTTGGACCTGACTGAGGGCGACTGTACAGAGTAGGACATGAAGACGGACGAGGCAGATGCGGGACAGGCTGCTCGAGGCATGGTTGCTCACACGGAGACATCTCGTGCTTTCCTGGCACCTGGAATGGGGAACATAAGTGGGGGAACAACATTTTTTCCCCCACTATACATACACACACACACACACACGCACGCACGCACGCACACACACACCCCATGGGAATGGAGATATATATACTATTGACTGTGGGAAAATAATTTGCATGTACATTGATGTACGTGTGTGTTTATCTATGTGCATATATTTATGACAACAAACAATTTGACTTTGCAAAATAACGCATCTCATGGCTGCCTCCCATAAGTAGCTCTGTGTGCAGTTGAGATTAGATTACTTAAACTGATAAGACTTTGAGTTACACCTAACCTTTCAGAAACACATTGGCTGAGGAAAGGTGTCTTTGGGAGAGACAGGGCCCTGTACATTAGCATCCTTGTGGTGGGTGGTCTGCCCACGCTGGAAGGGAGTGCTCGGTGGTGCGCTCTGTTTCTCTAAGGTCACCGGAAGCAAGCTTCCCAGCAATGCAAGCAAGCCAGAGGAGCTCGCCCAGCAGGAACAGTAGTGGGCGATGTCAGCCAATAGAATGGCGGCTGGCGAACTAGCCTCACATGGACAAGGGAATTAATACAATTCCGTGAAACTCCCCGCCTAGGGTCATGTTTACTGCTTCCCTTGTTGCCTTGATAGGCCTAGAAATGAAAGCAGCAGTTCCCACCTTCAGAGAGGTCACCCGCTCGCGAGGATGAGTTGTTGGTTGCCACCAAGTAGATTCCAGCCCGTGGCCACCCGGGTGTGCAAGCAGACCGCCCACCGACACGCGGGTTAGTAGAACGAACGAGCACGTGACCACTGGCACCACCGGGGGACGCTTCTAGCAACTCCTAGATGGACCTTGCAGCTGTTTGTGACCCATTTCTGACAACCAGGGACATTGAGACAAACACACTTCAGAGCTGAACACAACCCGTGGACTGCCCTTAAGTCTCACATTCTTTATGTTGTCCCTTTGGGCTACGTCTGAATGTAGGCCGCTTACCCATCTCCCTGCTTCACCAAGGGTTAGTTCTTTTGTTGGGGGGGGTGGGGGTGGGTTAGCTCTTAGTAACCGACGCTGCCGACTCTTCCTAAAGAGCATCTTCTCACACACATTGGTCTCTGAGGAAAGGGGGCACATGGTGGCAGATTGTGCGAAATTGAGAGGCCGAGGCTAATGTGTTAGAAGAATCAACAATGTCTTCTGTTTTAAAACACAATTCCGAATGTCATGGTTGCCCCCAAAATAGATGATAGAGACAGCTGATGACATATGTGTAGTGACATTCACTCAGATAATGAACTTCCCATCTTTCCATACCTTAGTCTTGCCACATCCCTCTGGGAAAATGAGATGATTCGGAAACTGAGCGTTTCCCGTAGGTAAACAGTGAGCTTTTCAGGAAACTGGGTCTTGTCCCTCAGGCATGCCAAGCAATAGCCATCTTCTTCCAGAAACGCTCTAATGCACATTCGTGTTTGTCTTTCCCCAAGCAGATTTCCAGCACAAGTTCACAGTGCAAGCTTCCCCAACCATGGATAAGAGGAAGAGTGTGATCAACCACCGCTCCAGCCCTCCTGCAAGCCCCACCATCATTCCTCGCCTTCGAGCCATCCAGTGTGAGACTGCTCCCAAATTAGTGGGCCAGAACCTACCAGGGGCTCCTGTCCCCTGCTCGGTGCAGCCTCCAATGGGTCCAGGCTTGCTCCATCCATTACTTCTCCTCGACATTGTGTGTACATGTGCACATATGTAGGCACACCTGTAGCCCGCCCCGCCTGGTCTCTGCATTAGCTTCTGCGCTTTTTACTGTACGCTGTACTCTCTGTCAGAGGCCACCGAAGAAGTTTGTGGGGATCAGTAGTGTCTCTCTAGAGTGAATTGGATGCGGGTGTGTGGTGTAGACCAGGTTGGTTCCTGGCCTGGAGACCCTGTGTCCTCTCTTACCATTTGGGGCATCGTTTCTCTTTTGCTCATGCTTCCCTGGGAAGGGTTTTTTTTTGCAACATTTAGCTCCTGAGGAAATTGCACAAATACTTTAAGTCAGTACCAGTTTTATTTGTTGGAAAAAGCTTTCATCAACCCACCACCACCACCGCTATCACCAACGTAAACCTGGGTTTCTGACTTGTTAAGAACATCACGTCAGTGGGTTTGGTTTTTTTCACCCCACATGGCCACATCGGCTGGAACTGATGATAGCCTCCTTGGGTTCTATATTTTGTCTGTAATGTGCTGGGGTTTTTTGTAATGGGCTCATTTCCTTATTTTATGATATGTGCCTAGTCCCTGGGACATTTGAATTTCAATTCTTACGCCAAGATATCAATATGAGAAGAATATTCTGTCTCATCTATCAGATTTCTCTAGGCTCTTTCTTCCCCAGTCTCCTCCTTTTCCTAAGTTTCTCCTTAGTCCTGAACTCCTTATTTTCTTTCCTCCCAACCCCTTCTTCCCCAAACTGACCCTGCTTGTCTGCAACTGCCTTCTCCTTTAATCTCTCCCTCTCCCGGGGTTATCTGCCTACCAGCCCACCCTACCCAACCAAACAAGTTCCCTAAGTCAGATCTGTTCCAATCAGATGTCTGGTTGGTCTGAACGTCAGCTCCACATTGGCCTGATGAGAATTTAGGGGAATTTTCATGTGTTGTATTTTGAGAAGGTAAAATAATTGATAGTTGAGAACTCCTTCAGAGGCTGTACTAGAGTCTTTGCAGCAGCAATGTGTGTGTTTGTGTGTGTGTGTGTGTGTGTGTGTGTGTGTGTGTGTGTATGTGTAGCAGAGGCTAGAGGCTAGTCTAGGGGGGAGGCTCTGCCTGCCTGCTCTCCACATTCCCATCTGACCTTTGTTTTTCACAGTGACACCAGGTGAAGGCAGCAAGACGTGGGGCCGGAGCTCCGTCATCCCAAAGGAGGAGGGTGAGGAAGAGGAGAAGAGGGCCCCCAAAAAGAAGGGACGGACGTGGGGGCCTAGTACGTTCGGTCAGAAGGAACTTGCCTCAGGAGACGAAGGGTGAGAGCCAGATGCTGTGAGATTCTTTTTCACTTAAAACTGGATGCACGATTTTAAACCTCTTTGCCTGTTACTTGTTTCCATTCTTTCTAGAAACTACAAGTGCTGCAAGAGTTGTCCAGTTCCTTTCTCTTGAGTAGGGAGGGCAAGGCACTGTTCTGTTTGTTTTTATTCTGTGTTTCTGTAGCGGGCCAGGTAATGGTCGGTTGTGTGTCTCAGCAGCCCTGCTGCTGTAGCTCAGAATCGCTGTAGGATACAGGCAGTACATTGAAGACTGAGTGTGGCCATGCCGATAGGCCTTGGGAAATGGATAATGGTGATAGCCGCGTGAACACAGCATCACTAAGTTGTGCACGTGACAAATGTTGAATCGGTAAATATCTTGTTACTCACTTTCATCATAACTGAAGAAGTAAAAGAGGTTGGTAGCAAATTTTGGTCCACTAGCTATGGTTTGCCAGCTCCTGGAAGTATCTAAGAGTCCACACGTTAACCAAATGTAGACAGTTCTGCCTGAGTGCTCTTCTTCCCCTTGAAATACTTGTTCAGAGGAAGAAGAGCCTAAATCCTAGGCTTCAGCCTTCTTGGCAGGAGGCTCATCCTGAAGCAGGGAGAGGCAGGATAACCCAGCCCTGGTTGTGCCTGTCACCAGTGGCTGTGCAGTCAGTTTGGACTTATGACAACCCCGTATGTTTGAGAGTAGAAATGTGTCCCGAGTCATTTATCCGATGAAAAGCGTGGATGCCAACGTCAGACTTCTTGAGTGTGGACCCAGGCTCCTCACATCCTAGCTGTGTGCTCGTATGTCTCATTCTCATCTGTACAATGGTCACAGCCCTTGTACCAACCATCTCGTGGAGCTGCTGTGAGGATTCGAGTCACTGCTGTTGATGGCAGGCCTGGAAGATTGGCCCCTGCGCTGTAAGCAGGGAAGACGTGATCTGGGGCTTGTGCTTGGCTTCTTGGCAAGCCTTTCATAGCTGAGAGAATGGGTCTATACTTC
The DNA here is from genome assembly GCF_000313985.2 of Echinops telfairi. NCBI lineage: Eukaryota > Metazoa > Chordata > Mammalia > Afrosoricida > Tenrecidae > Echinops > Echinops telfairi. Next base: position 34,759,226 of record NW_022103915.1, read on the forward strand.
TTGTCTCCTCTCCTTACCACTCTCCCTACTGTGTGGGGTATTTTTGGGTTTTCCAAAGGGCTTTTAAAGGTTGACTTTTAGATCCATGCTTACTGGTGTCCTGAAGCTGTACCTGGTGTAGATAATCCTTCAAACACGACAATTTCACACCCAAGACTTTTTTTCAATGTCAGTATTGAGCTGAGGTGAAAATGACAATTGTGTACATAAAGGCCTGGCTGACTGCCTGAACCTACACGTCAGAAGCTACTGGATGCTTGTGGAGAGCAGCTTGAGATATAGAAACCAGTTTACCTCCCCACCCACAACTTGTTTGTTACTTGTTGTGGCTTGTGTGTTGCTATGATGCGAGAAGCTACGTCATTGGGATTTGAAATACCAGCAGGGACACCCGGAGCTTCCAGACTAAGGGCAGGCTCTGAAGAAGAAATGCGCTTTCCACCTCAGAGGACTTCGCCATGGACGCCTTGTGAGTAGCAGCAGAGCACTGTCGGGCACTGAGACCCCCATGCACAGCCGCAGAACTCCGCCCGAGGCAGCGCCGCAAGATGCGCCCCTTGGCCTGCAAGGCACACAGAGAATGACTACGGAAGAGCGGTCTTCTCAAAGGGGAGTCGACCCTAGTGGGTGGATGGAGTAGAGCTTCCACGGCCGTCATTTGCTGATGGGGCATCACTCAAAATGAGAAAGGAAACCAAACAAACAGCTGAAAACATATGTTAACAATCGGAACCTTTGGAAGGTATGAATTAAGAATCTAGAAAAATTAGAAGCCATCAAAACTGAAGTAGACCACATCAAGATCAGTATCCTAACCATGAGTGACCTGATATGGACCGTTGTTGGCCATTTTGAACCAGACAATCATGTGGTTTGTGATGCCCAGAGTGACAAATTCAAGAGGTGTGGTGTTATAGCCATCGTCCAAAAGAACGTTGCAAGGTCTGTCTTGAAGCACACTGTTGGTTGTGAGAACATAGTATGTACATACCTAAAATAAAATCCAATCAGTACAACTAGTCTTCAAAATTTGGCCCAACCAGTAAACCTAGTTATGAAGAAATTGAAGAATTATACCAATATCGTTCAGATATGCATTCAAGGTGCATTGATAATTACTGGCAACTGGAATTAAAAAATTGGTAACAAAAAGGGAAGAAACACTTGGAAATATGCCCCTGGTGATAGAAGTGTATCTAGAGATCGCTTGATTGAATTCTGCAAGACCGACTTCCTCATCGTAAATAACTTTTTCAGTAGCATAAATAGCAACTGTAAATGTAGCCTTCTCTAGGTGGAACACACCAATGAGATTGACTGTGGGAAGAGGTGATGGAGATGCTCGACATCGTCAGCCAAAACAGTGCCACGGGCTGACTGTGGGGCAGACCAGCAATTGCTCATACATAAGGTCAAGTTGATGTTGAAAATTAAAACAAGTCCACGAGAGCTCAAATATGACCTTGAATATATTCCACCTGAATTTCTGGAACAATCAAGAATAGCTCTGCATTACTAAACACTAATGACTTAACACCTGACTAGCTGTGATGTGAAATCAAGAACATAATCCATAAAGAAGGCAAAGGATCATTTTAAGAAACAAGAAAGATCAAAGTGGATGCTAGAAGAGACTTTGAAACTTGCTTTTAATCAAAGTAGTCAAAGCAACTGGAGAAATGATGTCAAAGAGCTGAACAGAAACTGTCAAAAGGCATCTCAAAAAATAAATAAATAAAGGATTATAATACCTGTTTTTAGAAGACCAAGAAGGAAGGACACACTCTGCACATCTTACACTGAAAGAGCTATGAAAGAATTTAATCCTTGAGTTGCAATAATGAAAGATTCTATGGGCAAAATATTGAAGCATTGAAAGAAGATGGGAAGATAGAAGGAATGCACTGAGTCAGTGTCCAAAAAGAACTAGTCAGCATTCCCTATTTCAAGAAGTAGCCTATGATCAAGAACCTATGATACCAAAGGAGGAAGTCCACGTTGCGCTGAAGGCATCTATGAACTCAAACTAACAAAGAAAGTCCACTACCACTGAGTCCTCCCTCCCGCCTAGTGACCCTAACGGACAGGGCAGTGGGTTTCTGAGACTGTAACTCTTGATAAGAGTAGGAAGTTTCATATTTCTCCTGTGCACAGCAGCTGGTTGTTTTGAACTGCTGACCTTGTGCTTAGCATCCCAACTTGTGACCACTTTGCCAACAGGGCTCCTATTTAGGTTTGAGTTCTTATTTTTAAGTCATTGGTCCAGCACGTGCAGAATACCAACTGAAATGTTTCAACAAGCTGATTAGTAACTGGAAACACTCATTAGTCTCTGCCAAGAAATTTGGAAGAGAGCTACTTGGCCAAATGACAGGAAGAAACCCCATATACTTATGATTCCAAAGAAAAGTAACCGAATAGAATGTGGAAATTATTGAACAATAGTATTAATATCACATGCAAGTAAAATTTCACTGAAGATAATTCAACAATGGTGCAGCAGCAGTACATTGATAGAAAGCTGCCAGAAATTCAAGCCAGATTTAGAGGAGAAGGATAGCATTACTGTTGTCAATGGATCTTGGCTGAAAGCAGAAAATATCAGCCGCCCCCCCCCAAAAAAAAGGTGTGTTTTATTGATTATGCACAGACATTCGACTTTGTGAAGCACAGTGAACTATGGATACCATTGAAAAGAATGGAAACTCCAGAACACTTCATTGTGCTCATGCAGAGATGGTACGTGGATCAAGAGGCAATTGTGTGAATAGAGCAAGGGAATATGGAAGGGTTTAAAATCAGGAAAGGTGTGCATCAGGGTTGTCTCCTCTTACCAAAGTTACTCCGTTTGTATGCCGAGCAAGTATTACAAGAAGCTGGCTTACCTGAAGAAGAATGGGGCATCAGGATTGGAGGAAGGCTTATTAACAACCTTTGATATGCACATACACAACCTTGAGGAAGTCTCTAAGCATTTGCTGATGAGGATCAAGGACGGCAGCCTTCAGTATGGATTACATTTCAAATGAAAGAAAACCAGCATCTTCACAACTAGAGCAATAGGTAACTTGATAGATGGGGAAAAGATTGACGCCGTCAAGGATTATATCTAGCTAGAATACACAATCCATGCTCATGATTCTCAATCACCAGTCAAGAGATCAAACGTTGCATTCTTTGCATTGGATACATCTGCTGTGCAAGATCTTTTCAAAGTGTTGAAGAGCAAGGATGTCACTTTGAGAACGGAGGTGCAGCTGATCCAAGCCCTGGTCCTTCCAGTCGTCTCACGCATGTGAAAGTTGGCCGTTGACTATGGAAGACCAAAGGACTGGTGCATTTGAATTGTGGTGCTGGTGAAGAATATTTCCAGGACCATGGACTGCCCAAAGAACAAACAAATCTGTCTTGGAAGAAGTACAGCCAAATGCACCTTAGGAAAGAAGACGGTGAAACTTCATCTCAAGTACTTTGGCCATGTGATCAGGAGAGACCAGTCTCTGGAAATGGACATAGTGTTTGCTAAAGTGGAAGGGCAGCAAACATGAGGAAGACATTGGAAGAGATCGACACAGGGGCTGCAACAATGGGCTCAAACGTGACAAACGTGAGGATGGTGCAGAACTCATAGCAGCTCTCTGTACAACTGAACAATTCACGAACGAGTGGGAGCCACTCATCCGGCACCTAACATCCACCACGCCGGAGCATTGTGAGAACTCAGTGTCTAAACCCCTGCGAGTGACAAATTGCGCTGCTGAACGAAATTCTTTAGGAGCAAGAAGCCTCCACTTCTCACTCTGCCCTCTGGACCTTGAGCTAAAGGGAGTTGAACTAGGTCTGAGAAACTACGTTGCCCAGAATCCCTTGAGATTTCGGATGCTAGAAGGCTCTAGGTAGGACTTACCAGGCTAGCTGTGGATCCCGATAGGTTTTATGGCTCTGCTTCACTGAATGCTCTTCAATTCTTTTTAAGTTATAACTCTTTTGCTGTTAATCTTAACTTTAGTAATTTTCTTCCTCCCTGCATAAATTGGCCCTCACAAAGTTCTGAAGCAATTGAAAAAGATATGACAATGTGTTTTTGTGGTTTTTTAAAATTCCTAATGAAGAAATAAAATCTCAAGGAGAAGAGAAAGACCTCTTTGATGTCAGAAATTTTTGAGAACCACTTTATTTATGGTAACATTTCTGTTAACCATATGTACTTGAGTATAAGCTGAGTTTTTCCAGCACATTTTTAATGCAGTTTTTGTGATAAAATCAGGTACCTTGGCTGATATTTGGGTCAGCTTACATACGGTACCTGTTACCTGATAATCATAGGTAATGGGGGGAAAGCTATCGTGAATTCAGTAATGTAAAGTGAGTGTGTTTTGTAGTTTTGCTGGCATTGTCGTCTTTAAATATATGTATATATCTGGAGGACACCTATGTACTGTTTCTACAGAGCTTGGGTATGTATGGCATCCCAGGCCCCTTGCCCTTATACTGTGGCTGTCCAGGGACCTTGGCCCCATACGTCTGGAGGTCCCAGGCGTGTATCTGGGCCATCTTGTTAGATTCTTGCATGGTGTGGGGCTTTGCTGACTTAACAAGGGGAGGGTGGCTGCCTTGAGGGTTCCAATGGGGGAGGCTGAACTGGATGTGTCCTCTGTTGCCCACTACGCATTCTCTTTATTCATCGAAGATCCCCTCAGAGACGTGAGAAAGCTAATGGTTTAAGTACCCCTTCAGAATCTCCGCATTTCCACTTAGGGTGAGTCTGGCCTTTGCCCCCTCTCATGACCTGTGCTGGGAAGGGCCCCCTCTCATTCCCTTGCTCACACAGCAGCTTCCCTAGATCCAAGCCTCCTTGTCCGGGCTGTGCTCATTTTTGGTTTTGTTGTGTTTTCAAAGAAGCTTTACCTTTGTGCACCTTGGGAAAATCCCTGTGTTGATCTCACTGCTTCTTCACGTCTCTGGCAAGCCCTTTGTTGGGATGTGCCTGGCCCCTTTCGTTTTTAGGACAATAGACGGTGACTCTTCTTTGGGTCTGTAACACTGGGTTTGACTTTGCTCCTCTGAATGTCCGGGCTTCCAGCACAGGAGGTGATATTACAAAATTTTCTGTTAGAAATTTTCTGTTAGAAATTTCAGGCTGTGGGTTTAACCCGATGCTTGCCTCTGGCTCTGGACTTTGGTTAGAACCAGTGGTGTGCGAATATACTTTTTGGACATTTCTGCTAATACTGAAAACAGAGTTCTGAGGTCAATGGGAAAATTGGTCTTTCTCATTTTCACTCCAGATAGGCTGGGACACTAGCAAGAGTGGACTTGAGTTGAGTGGTACTCTCTAACCCTTAAAAAAAACAAAAGTCACCTCTGGTTATAATCCTAGCGTCTCCGAGGGAACCATAGTCCAGAGATGATGAGATTCTGTCTTGTACTCTCCTCTCGGGAAGGTACCAGTGCTTCTGGGCCTCTGACTGCTCCTTCATTTCTGTATCCTCGGTTACTCTCTTGCCAGGATGGGTTGATTATAGAGTTTGGAAAGGGAGGTCTAGTCCTCTTTCTCTCCACTCCCAGACAAAGTAGAGGAACCAAGTCCAACATTACCTACAACCTACACAGGTCTGTCCCAAAGTGCACTGGGTTGGTTTCATTTAAGAGGCAATTTTGTTGGTTGATTTGTGTGTGTGTGTGTGTGTGTGTTCTAAAGTGGTTGGCTTTCAGTTGCTTCAGTACGCTGTAAGCTTGGAAGAAGAACCTGAGAAGTTGTATGAGTGGAGTGGCCTGGCCCATCTCTGTCTCTGCTGGTGCTTAGTGCTTGTTTTGTTTGCCAGGATCTGCACTGCAGTATTTCTCGTGTTCCTCATATGCTGTATTCAGCGTTTATTGCCTTTCCCTGGGGCTGGTCCCTTAGTAAGTTTCCTGCCTGCTTGCCAGCCTGACTACCAGCTTCTCCTTAGCAGCATGGAAGGGCTGCAAATATGATGCTGCCATTTCTATGTCTTTCCAGCATGTGCACAGTTTACAAAGTACCATACGTGAGCTCTGTACCATGTATTGCTGGTGCTCTAAGCCTCTTGAGCTTTGATGTAATTGTGCCGATGAAGAGAGACATTTCCACAGACCAATGGACCCAAGGGTAGAGTAAGAGAAGGAACTAGTTCTAACAGTTTCCCCACTTTCACTTATGCAGCCTCAAGTCCCTGGTGGACGGGTACAAACAGTGGTCTTCCAGTGCCCCTAACCTGGGGAAGGGCCCAAGGAGCAGCCCTGCCCTGCCAGGGTTCACCAGCCTGATGGAGATGGGTAAGCCTCACCCTTGCCTTCATTCTTCCCTATTGGAATTCTCAGCCAAGTTTCCAGGATTTCTTAAAATCCCCTCATGCTGTAAACAAGCGGTCATCTAGC
>NW_022103915.1:34766647-34785364 GCF_000313985.2 Echinops telfairi
TCTCTAGAGGCCAGTTCACTCTCTGCAGGGCCGTGTAGAAGGGCGAGGCAGTGACTCGGCCATTGCTCCTTTTCTGCTTCTGTTTCATTGTACTTTCATGCAGTCAGGAAAGGAAAGAAGACTTCTCCCATCGATGCTTTTAACACAGTTGCCTTGTGATGGGCAAGACTTTCTCTTGGCCCTGTCTGGTCCTCGCTCAGTTCCCAGAGTAGAGTGGCTTCCTTCCATGGAAGGGATTCTAATCCTTGGCAGGCGGCTGGTCTTACCCAAGTGTCTAGGTCATTGTTTCAGAAAGCCAAGGGCCCTTCCACTAGAAATGTGCAAATAAATTGGGGCTGTTTCTGTTCCGTCCAATGTTCTGTGAAACTCATGCTGCATTTGGTCTTAGAGATTCTGAGCCACACACCCCCTCTCTGTAGGAGGAAACCAGAGAAGCATGTCAGGGCTCAGGCTGTCTCCAGAATGGATTGCACTACATGATACCCAGTCCCTTCCAGAATGCCCAGTCCTTTATACCTAGAGATGTGCTGTACAGGTCTCTCTTCCCTTCCTTGTACTTGAGCAGCCTCTTTAGGACTCTTGTCCACTTGTGTTGCGGGTCCTTGCGGAATGCAGTGGCCAGCTAGCAGATCCCGTGTTCTGCAAACGGAGAAACAGGCTCTGGAGTGACCAGAGCTCTCCCCAGGTTGGCCGCCCTTGTGGCTCTAATCCCCCTTTCTCTTCTCCTCCCCCTTCCACTCGTCTTCACAGAGGATGAGGACGTCGAAGGCCCAAGGAGTGGGGAGAGCCGTCTACAGCATTCACCCAACCAGTCCTACCTCTGTATCCCGTTCCCTCGTGGAGAAGATGGGGATGGCCTCCCCAGCGATGGGCTCCCCGAGGAGCCCACCCCAGTCAACTCAGCCTCCAGTACCCCTCAACTGACGCCAACCAATAGCCTCAAGCGGGGCGGCGCGCACCACCGCCGCTGTGAAGTGGCTCTGCTAGGTTGCGGGGCTGTCCTGGCAGCCACGGGCCTCGGGTTTGACCTGCTGGAAGCTGGCAAGTGCCCGCTGCTGCCTCCGGAGGAGCCTGAGCCGCCGGCCCGCGAGGAGAAGAAGAGGCGTGAGGGCCTTTTCCAGAGGGCCAGCCGTCCTCGTCGGAGCACCAGCCCACCCTCCCGAAAACTGTTCAAGAAGGAGGAGCCCATGCTGTTGCTAGGCGACCCCTCCGCCTCCCTCACTCTGCTCTCCCTCTCCTCCATCTCTGAGTGCAACTCCACCCGCTCCCTGCTGCGCTCCGACAGCGATGAGATTGTCGTGTACGAGATGCCTGTCAGCCCTGCGGAGGCCCCACCCCGACCCCCCTGTACCCACAACCCCCTGGTCAACGTCCGAGTGGAGCGCTTCAAGCGAGACCCCAACCAGTCCCTGACGCCCACCCACGTCACCCTGACGGCCCCCACACAGCCCAGTGGTCACCGGCGGACTCCTTCCGACGGGGCCCTTAAGCCAGGGCCGCTCTTAGCCAGCAGAAGCCCCTCCAGCAATGGGTTGAGCCCCAGTCCTGGAGCAGGTGAGTGTGACCTCTTCCGTGCCTCTTGAATGCTGTGCCTGGGATGTGTGTGATGCCGCATTTCCTTCGTGGTGGACCGGAGTGACCTCCAGTGCCCTCTCTGACCCAGCCGATCATGGTGGATCCCAAGTGGGTGAGGGAGCTAGCGGTGGTCAACCCCTTTCGGTCCTGTGCCTCAGAGGCCTTCCCTGTGGTGAAGGAAGAACACTGCTGAGATCGGGAAGAATCAAACCCGGGAATCCCGGGGAATGCCCCAGGGATTCAGGACACAGAATATGCCTGCAGGACACAGGAAGAGCCGGAGTCCAGCTTCTGGCTGCTCTGTAAAGAGGGTTCTGAAGTTCCCTGGAGGGAATTCTGACCTGTACACAAGACTCCAACTGGCTCTGAGTTTCTGAGATGGTAACTTTTTAAGAGAGCAGAAAGCTCTTTCATCCCGAGGAGGAGCGGCTGGTGGTTTTGAACTGCTGGCCTTGTGTTTAGCAGCCCGATACATAACCATTAGCCCACCAATGCTTGCTGGCTGTGCTCAGAGGGAGGGTTTCTAGCACAGAGCTGGGCTCTTTCCTCTGGTCAAAGCATTGGTATGCGCGCGCGCGCGCAGACACACACACTTTTCTCTCCTTATGGCATTGGTACACACACACTAAGAAGGTAAGCTCTCCTGTTTATCACACACTTCAACACTCGTCCCCTTACACCTGATGCTTCAAACCTGGGGCTGTACCCACCTCGATTCCTACACCTGCACATACATACTTGCTTCTCCACCTAGCACCTGACCCTGCTGGGCATTTTGGGTCTACACACCCCTATCCTAGTGCTGCCCCTCCCCTCCCAATTCCTTACTCTCTGGAAGACTTGGGAACCCTTCTGATCCAGTCAGAGAAGGGAGGAAGGTCGGTGACCCCTTAAGTGAGATTCGAGGGCGAGTGGTGATTATATTTTGCCACTCAGCTTCCCCACCGGAAACTCTGTTCTGTTCAGATAGGTGGCCCATATGGGAACTGAGACCCCTGATAGCTAGCTCTGTCGCTGTCACACGTTTGTTAAATGGATGCATCCCGAAGGAACGGACGGCCCCTCAAGTCAGGGCTCAGCGAGCTTGGTTTGTTAAGGGCCAGAGAATAAACACGTTAGGCTGCATGGACCCATCCCTGCTCTTCAGCTCCGCTGTTGCAGGGCTAGGCGGGGTACCCAGGTGCCACTGTCCAGCAAGCGGCAATCAGACTGTCAACCATACAGGGTTGGTGCTCCAAGTCCACTAGCCACTCGGGAGGAGAAAGATGAGACTGGTGGCTCCCATAGAAAGGTACCGCCGCAGGAGCCCTGGGGGCTGGTTGGGCTGCAATCCACAAGGTCTGCGGTTCTAAACCACCAGCTGCTCCTCAAGCGAAGGACGGAGCTTTCTACCCTTGTAAACAGTTGCAGTCACAGGAACTCAAAGCGAGAGTTCTACCTTGTCCTATAAGATTGCTGGGACCCAGCATTAACTCAATGGCAGTGGAAAAGCAGGGGGCGGGGAGTGAGATGACACATAAAACCAAAAACGGCCACCTTGGAAACCGTGTATAGGGTTGCTATGCATCAAAATTAACTTGGCGGTGATGGGTTTTGGGGGTTGGTTGTAGTGCTAAAGAGGATAAGATGTTAATGAATGGGCCCCGGTATCTTGGAATAAACCATGTTTAATCAAACAAGTTGCCAGCTCCGTTGTAAGTAGGTTGCCCCGAGTTACCTCAGTAGAGACCTGACTACCCGATGTGAGGATGGTGCCCTTCTAGTTCATTCCTGTCCCCCGGCACCTCCCTGCACTCTGCATGCCACACAAAGGTCCGTCGCTAAATAGTCGTCGACCAAAGGAACAGGGAAATGGCCGGGTGGGTTGGGAGCAGCGTGTACATCCGGTTCATAAATCTGATGCCTCTCCTTTCTGTCTTTTTACCAGGAATGCTGAAAACCCCCAGCCCCAGCCGAGACCCAGGGGAAGTCCCCCGTCTCCCTGACCCCAATGTGGTCTTCCCCCCGACACCAAGGCGCTGGAGCACACAGCAAGACCCCACCTTGGAGAGACCCAAGACCTTGGAGTTTCTGCCTCGGCCACGTCCCTCTGCCAACCGGCAGCGGCTGGACCCCTGGTGGTTTGTGTCCCCGAGCCATGCCCGCAGCGCCTCCCCAGCCAACAGCTCCAGCACGGAGACGCCCAGCAACCTGGACTCCTGCTTCGCCAGCAGCAGCAGCACGGTGGAGGAGCGGCCTGCACTCCCAGCCCTGCTCCCACTCCAGGCAGGGGCGCCACCCCCAGCCGAGCGGACACTCCTGGACCTGGATGCCGAGGGGCAGAGTCAGGACAGCACGGTGCCGCTGTGCAGAGCGGAGCTGGACACACACAGGCCTGCCCCTATTGAGATCCAGCAAGAGTTCTGGTCTTAGCATGAAAGAAAGGGTCGGGGTGGGCTTGGGGGGAGGAAGCAGGCGGAGGTGGAGAGAGCTGGCTGGCACAGCCCTTTCTCAGAGTTGGAGCCCCTGACATCCAGCCCTACTTGTTGCACTGATAATGCACTTTGAAGATGGAAGTGATGGAAATCCGGCCACTTCAGAGAGTCTCCTGCCCTGCAGGACCTTTCTACCCATGTCCACAGGAGGAGCTGTGGCCATCAGCTCTGGCTGGGTCGGGGAGGAAGGGGTGCCTGCATGTCCCCCACCCTCCACAGTCTTCCTCGCCTTGTGGGTGACCCACTCAGTCAAATCAGTCTGCTGCTCTCTCCTTAGCCAGCTGGGTTTGCCCACAGCCTGTCCTGGGGGCCCCTTTGTTAGCCCTGAGTTCAAGTTCCCAAACACCAGTACAGGCAGTTTCCGGGATAAGGACATCTGATTTACATATAACCCGTAGTTACAGACAACCTGCAGTTAGGAACCAACCCCCCAAAGCCTATTTTTTTTTAAAAAAGTAAGGTTCATACCACATGAATCTTCCTTGCGGCCTATGATATGAAAAGAAGTAAGGCTCCTAATAACAATATGCATCAAAGCATTGTTGCTATTATTAGGTTACAAGATGTTTTTGTGTATCTGGGAGCATTTCATTCATGCTTTTGATGTATAAAAAGGTACACTCTCTACTACGTGCTAAGACAAACACTCACTAACCGACCTTAGATACAAACTCTGCCTAGCCTCCAACTTACATACAAATTCCAACTTAAAGACAGATTTAGGGACGGAACTCATCTGTTATCTGGGAGCTGCCTGTATTGGATGTTCTGTGATTGTGCTTCTCGCCCATTGTCCCCAATACCATGGACCGAATCTTGTGTGGCCTAAGAGGTCAGATTTTTTGTATCCTAAGCCTTTTCACGCCTGCTGGAGGACTGAAGCCAGGTGCCCCCGTGTGGGGGTGTCGGGATGGGTGGGCCTGGCACCACCTGCACTTCCCTGTGTCCCACTTATTTGCGCCTTCAGGTGGGTGGAGGACGGGGAAGGGAAAGAGGATAGTCAAGTTGTTGCCGCTCTTCGTTCCCTCTCGAAACCCCCAGAGAAGCAGGGCAGACACCCCCACCTGTTGATGGCATCCAGCTGCCTCCCTGGGTCAGGCCAGGCGCAGCCTGGGCTCTGGTGCCAACATGTGCTCATCCCAGGAGCGGCTCCGTGGGGAGACTCCCTCACTGGTGCCATCGGAAGCCAGAAGCAAAGTTCCTGTGTCTTCCCTTGGGAAGGCTCATCTTTGTGTGTACTCCCCTGTCTTGCTCTTTCCACTAGTCCCTCCTACCGGCTGATAGCATATCACTGTGCCGCACCAGGATGGCCTCTCGGGTGGGCCCTGGGGATTCCCTTCTCAGCTGAGTCATCGGTTTTGTGAAGTCAAGTGGAGCCGTGAGTGGTGTCTCCCTTACCTGGCCATGGTAAAGGGATGATGTGTGGAAGGTGCTCCATGGCCCCTTCATGTACAAGAAATCGCCTTTAAGCCCAGCACTGATTGTTGACCAAGGCCGCTTCTTTGTGTAGATAAACAGCCGCCAATATTGGCCTCTGGGTAGGATCGGAAGGACCACAGTGGTCAGTCGTGTCTTGTCCAGAATTTGTTTCCTTCGGAGTGCACGGCTTCTCCCGCGCACCCTCGCCTTTTCCACATCCTCCGAGGCCTCCAGGGTGATGTGTGGTTGTCTTTATCCAGGGACCACAACTAGAAATAAGTTCACTGTGCTTCCTCGAGACTAAATGAGGGAACAGTGCTCAGGAGAGGTTGAAAGCCCCCGGTGTTTGCTTCCCAAATGCCAGCGGAGGGGGGGAGGTTTGCCCAGGAAATGAGCCGGGCTGGTCTGCTGCTCTTTGTCTGACATTGTGCCAGGAGCCCTCCCCTCTAGTCGCCTTGGTTTTCCGATGGTTTCTTGCTTGATGAGGCTGCCAGCACTGTGGGACTTCAAGGGACTCAATGAGTCATGAGTGGGGAGGCATGATTGGTTCTGTTGCCCATGGCTTTGTGCCTGTATTTCCTTTCTCCCCTTTGCTCAGCTAAGCCAATTAAGTAAGAGCTTGTTTTTGCCCCGTGCCCCTGCTCCTACACGAGGATGGAGAAGCCCTGAGTCCCCGCCTGCAGCAAGTCCAGCCAACCAGTGACTCGCGTTCTTGCGTGATGGGGGTCATTGTTGTTAGCTGCCGCTGAGTCCGCTCCAACTCATGACAGCCTGGAGGTGTGCGGTCTTGTGCCCCCGCTCTGATCATTGGTCTGTTTGAACCCCTTGTTGTTGTTGGGTGCTCTGGGGTGGGCTCTGGTGCATAGTGACCCTGTATACGATGGAACAAACGCCACTGGATCCTACGCCATCCTCACAATTGTTCTTTTGTTTGAGCCCAGTGGCGTCGCCCTCCTCCGTTCATGTTCTCTCCCCCGTGAGTTTTTGGTTCTCCCATCAGCCATGTGTTCGCTACATGGGAGACGGTACTAGCAAACAGATGTTGTACTCCGACCACTGATGCCAAACAGGACTGCCCTCTGGGTGTCCCTTTGGGGAGCCAGGCCCTGATCTGCCAGGTTGTCATTCTGTGTTATTTCTCTGGGATCTCTAGGGTTGAGTCTTAGTAGTAATCACCGCCACTTCCACCACAGTCGTACTGTAGGTTCGACAACTCAGGACAGCTCTGACCCTGACAAATGGCACATTTTCCTGTTCCACCTGGTCTACTGGCTGACAGGGAGTGGGTGCCTACAGATGAATTTTCACTTGAAAAGAGGTTTGGATTGATCACTGGGTTGGACACCAGACTCAGCCTGAATCCTGAGCTGATCCCATTTCCCTTTGGCTGGGTGACCTAGGGCTTGTCACTTCATCCCTCTCAGGTTTCCTGCCTTACAAAGCGATCCTCACATGCTTCCCTCCCAAGGGCAATGGCAGTGCATGCCAGAGGAGGTCAGGGCCGCACTGGGGCTCTTTGCCAGCACCTGGACAGCAGCTCCCGCCACCTTTCCAGGAGGAAGGCTGGAGCGGAGAGAGTCTCTCTCACACCGTTGCCTCTAGCTGATTGCCGTTTTGTTTTTCCCTGGACTTCTGAAAGAGACATAATTTGGCGTTAGCCTCGCATCACTAATGGGGACCAGAGTCATGCACAGGGTCTTCTATTGCATCTTCTCCGTCGTGCCTGGTGTTTACGAGCGTCCCTTCCGAATTCCCCCAAGTGTCAGGCTGGTCTTCCAGCGTTTGGTTCTTGTTGCTGGTTTTGTTAGTGACCAGCACACCCCTTACCCCCTTGGCAGCCCCATATGAAATGAAACCTTGCCTGTCCTGTGCCATCTCCTGGATCGGGTGTGGATCCAGCAGCTGCGATCCATAAGGTTTGTACTGGCTGATATTTTGAAAATATCCTCTGATATTCTAATTCTTCGTAGTTTGGAAGCTGGGCTGAAACTGCTTAGCATCATAGCAGCACGCATGTGTCCAGTGAGAGATATGGTGGTCACTGGCCATGAGGTGGCGCATCAGCCTGGAGTTGAAGCAAGATCGTGCATGTCGAAGAAGATACGAATTTGACCACTAAACTACCAGTGCTTCATCGTGTCTTACAAAAGAGAAGATGGGAAGGTTGGTGCAACACCAGAATGATGTTGGATCTCTCTGATTTCCCAAAGTCTGGTATTGAGAGCCTTACCATTTGGGGAATTTCCAGAAGAATCTTGGAAGGAGGAGTTCCCTCACTCTTGGGACATGTGCCATGGTGTGCGATTGCTGTGAGGTTCCTTTTCCCTCAGGCCACTGTTGCTCAGGGATAACAGACATCCCACGGGTGGCTTGTTCTTGGTGCCATGACTTAGTTCTGACTCTTAACAACCCTACCTACGGTAGATTGACACATTGCCTCATCCTGTATCATCCTCCAGTTGTTATGTTTGAGCCTATTGTTACAGCCACTGTGTCGACCGGACCCATTTCCTTGAAGATCTTCCCTTTGTTCCTTGCTGACCCTCTGCTTAACCAACCATGATGTTCTTTGCCAGAGACAGGGCTCTCCTGATAACATGTCCAAAGTACGCGAGATGAAGTGTTACCATCCTCTCTCCTAAGGAGTATTCTAACTAATTCTTCCAAGACAGATTTGTATGTTCTTCTGGTAGTCCATGATGCTTTCAGTATTCTGTGCCAACACCATAATTCACATGCATCAATGCTGCGTTGGTCTTCTTCATTCAGTATTCAGCTGTCACATGCACATGAGGCAATGGAAAATTCCAGGGCTTGGATCAGGCTCACCACAGTGACATCCTTACTCTTCAACCATTTCAGAAGGTCTTATGTAGCACATTTTTTTCCTTAAAAAAAAATCATTTTATTGCGTGCTCTTATAGCTCTTATCATCACAATCCATACATACATCCATTATGTCAAGCACATTTGTGCATATGTTGCCATCATCATTTTCAGAACATTTTCTTCCTACCTGAGTCCTGGGTATTAGCTCATTTTCCCCCTCCTCCACCCTCTCTCCCTCATAAACCCTTGATAATATATCAGTTATTATTTTTTTCATGTCTTATACCGACCCCGGTCTCTCTTCACTCACTTTTCTGTTTTTTGTCCTCCTGGGAGGGGGTTATATGTCCGTCATTGTGATTGATTTCCCCTTTCTCCCCCCACCTTTCCCTTACCCTCCTGGTATCATTACTCTCATTATTGGCCCTGAGGGATTTATCTGTTTTGGATTCCCTGTGTTGCAAGCTATTATTTGTACCAGTGTACATCCTCTGGCCTATCAGGATTTGTAAGGTAGAATTGGGGTCATGATAGTGGCGGGGGTGGGGGAGTGGGGGTGGGATTAAAGAACTAGAGGAATGTTGTCTGTTTCATCGGTGCTATACAGCACCCAGACTGGCTCACCTCTTCCTTGTGACCCTCCTGTGAGATGTCCGGTTGTCTACATTATGCAGACTTATCCAATGCGTATGTCCTCTGATTTTTGACTGCGGCTTCTGTGTGTCTCCATTGTGGATCCAAGAACAGTGAAATCCCCAATAACTTCGATCTTCTCTCCACCTACCAGGAAGTTGTTGGTCCAATTGTCAGGACCTTTGTTTTGCATCGAGTTGTGATCCATACCGAAGGTTGCAGACTTTGATTCTCATCAGCAAGGGCTGGGAGTCCTTGCGTTCAGCCAGCAAGGTTGTGTCATCTGCATATTGGAGGTTAATGTGTCCGCCTCCGATCCTGATGCCACGTTCCTCCTCTTAGAGTTCAACCTCTCAGGTTGCTCATCAAACAGATGGACTAAGGATGGTGAAAGGCTACAACCTGACCCCAATCTTTCTTGATTTTAAACCCACTATTTCCTTCTTCTGTTCAGACGACTGCCCCGTGGTCCGTGTGTAGGTAGGTTCCTCGGGGGCACAATGCAGTGGTGTGGAATTTGCAGTCATCTCACATAATTGTTAGGAGCCACATCATCCAGTGTCTTTGCATACGCCGTAAAACACGAACCCCTTTCTGGTATTCCCTGCTTTGAGCCAAGCCCCGTCAGATGTCGGTAATGTACCCCTTGTACTGTGCACTCTACTGAATGTCGCTTGAATTTCCAGCAGCTTCCCATCTGGGTACTGCTGGAATAGGTGTTGCATGGTCTTCGATAACATTTTACCTGTGTGTGATATTAATGATATTGTTCGATAACTTCTGGGTTGTGTTTTGTGTTCTTTGGGATGGGCACAGATATGGATCTCTTCCAGTTGGTTGACCAAATGTCTTTGCTCGGATGAGTGAGTGCTTGTAGTGTTTCATCTGTTGGTGAAAACGTTTCAGTCGGTATTCCGTCAATTCCTGGAGCCTCGTTGTTGATGATGATGATGATGATGGCTTTGGTGCCGCTTGGACTTCTAGGAAGTCTGGGCCTGACATTTTGTTAAAACGCTTGCTTCCACAGCCCCCATGTTGGAGCCCCCTTCCTACGCCTCCCCCAGCCCCATTTTCAAGAGGAAGACACTTTTCTGAACACCCCTAACGCTTTAACTCAGTTTATCAGAACAAAGAGCAGCAGACACCAAAGACAGAATGGTGCCCTTCAGGTGTGAAAGTCTGCCTGGTTGGCCGCCCCTTCCTTCTCAGACTTGAACCTCCCACCTGTTTGTCTTTGCCTGTGAGCCAGGTGGGTGCCGGCTCACTGGGGCAGGTCAGAAGCACTCGTTGTGCCTCTCCAAGGACACGGGGCAAAGAAGCAGGTGCTGCCTTTCCCATCCCTAGTGCCAGCCTTCTCACCGAGGGCTCCCCGGAGATGGTAAACCTGAGAAAGGGGGTCCGAAGTGAGAGCTGCCAGCTACACCTGGTGATTTTAGGGAAAGATGGTGGCCAAAGGAGCCTTGGGCCTTGAGCTCCCCCCCACTCACTAGTGTGAACTCAGAAACATCTCTTACTCTCTCTGGACTTTGGAAGCCCAACCGTGAACCAGGGCTGCGGCTGCCTTGCCGTCCTGAAGCATGAAGCGCTTCTGACTTCAAAAGTGTTTGATCCTAGAGCGGAAAGTCTAATATCGATAAGTAGCACCTTGCTAGATTGCTTCCTTTGGGGGGAAGCACACGTCTGTCAGTATAAGTCTGCTCGTAGGCCACAGGCAGTTAAATATGGGCTGTCTTATGTATTTCAACATAATAAACCACCTTTGGCTGCAGGCCTGACGGAGACCTCCTCTTACCAGACTAGGTATGGTTAGTAACAGACTCCCCCAAATGTCTCTTCTTTAAAGCAAATCAACCTTATCCGAGATCAAGAATTAAGATGGCATGGAGCCCACAGACGAAAGGAGAGCCCACTGCTGCTTCTGGGGAGTCCTCACCCTCCAACGTTTCACGGCTTTGCTTTCCTGGAGCGGGCTCACCGCCTCAGGTGCAGGTGTTGGGAGGTACTCGCTCATTAAAGCTAATTAATATGGTGGGTGCCCAATATGCCTCACCCTGGGCTTCTGATAGGCTGTGTAGGCTTCATCGACTTCCTTTCACACTGTCGACTGAGTATTTTCTGTCTGTCCAGGGGAGACACTGACATTCGGGGCCCTTCATCTCCTTGGCTCACTTCATTCTTGGGTCCTGGAAATGCCCTCCCAGGGCCCTGTCTGCTCAGGGAATCTCCTGTATGTGGGGCTGGGTGTCCCTGAGATGCCTGCGATCTTGTAGGACTGGTCCGTCCTGTTTGTGGGTGCCTGCCTCTCCTTAGGGAGCCTGCTTGGTGTGTTAACTGGAGTTTGTGGCCAAGAAGAGAGGAGCCTTAAGACCTGAGTAGTTACCAAAGCTGCAGGTCTTTTCCACACCTCTTTGTTTCCCTTGAGAAGCAGACTAACCCATCCTCCTTCCTGACTGGTCTGATCCAACCTGCAGACTCCCACCACCTGTGTGACCGTCTGAGCGGCAGGTGTGTGTACGGCAGCTGTTTGCAGACAGAACAGCAGAAAGCAGCCCAACAGTTCAAAGACAGGTCTTTCCTACCAGGAATGCTGAACCCCGAAGTCACATAAGGGTGGGGCCTTTGTGGGACTGGCGTTATCTGCTCAGCCCTCACTGAAGTCCAAGGCCAGCTTTCAGAAGTGGTGGATCCCACATTCCTGAAAAGCTCCCCACTTACGTGTCTGCTGTCTCTGTTAGGTTGTGCTGCCGTGAATGGCTTTCACAAAGGCAACATTATTTTCTCAAAATTGCAACCGAGGCGGCAGCCTCCATGTGGCTTGGGAGAGAGGTTTCTTTCCCTATCTGGGTCTCTCTCACTCCCTTACTGACTCTCTTATCTCTCAAAAGAGAATGACTTCAGCTACGCCCTACGTGGATCTTGCCTCAGCAACATGAAAAAGAGCCCATTGCTAGTGGAATTAGAGCCATGGCATAGACAGTGTAGCAGTTACAACCGATGTTTTGGGGCGAACCTAATTCAAACCATAACCACCCGTCCAGACAGATGGCGGGATTTATTTAAAATTCTGATATTTTTATTCATCTTGGAAGGTATTTTTCCCCATTAAGTTCAGATTTTTTTTTAATCAATTTATTGGGGCTCATACAATTCATCACAATACATAGATCAATTGTATAAAACACATCTATACATTTGTTGCCCTCATTATTCCCAAAATTTGCTTGCCTCTTGGGTTCCCGGAATCAGCTCATTTTCCTTTTTTCCCCCCTCCCCTTCCTTTCCTCCTCCCCTCTCCCCCATGCACCCTTAATAATTTATAAATTATTATTGTATCTTATATTACACTGTCCGGCGTCTCCCTTCACCCACCCTTCTGCTGCCCGTCCCCCAGAGAGAAGGTTATATGTAGCTCCCTGTGATCCATTCCCCCTTTCTATACCCCCTTCCCTCCTGGTATCGCCACTGTCACCCCTGGTCCTGAGAGGTTCATCTGTCCTAGATTCCCTGCGTTTCTGATTCCCATCTGTCCCGCTGTGCATCATCTGGTCTAACCAGGTCTGCAAGGCAATATTGGGGTCCTGGTAGTTGGGGGGAAGTTCAGATTTTTTAAAAGCATTGCATCAAGTGCTGTTTCTGTAGCTGATGAGGGCTGTGGCATCACCCTGGTTTGGCATCCAAGGCCAGTACCTCCCTCCCTTCTCTAGTCCCCGCTGCCCGCTGCCCCGCAGCTGGACTGGTGGGGTTGTGAAGTAGGTTTTAAGCAGCTTGCCATCTTCGTGCCCGTCCCTTTGGCACCAGGTAAGGCGGGAACTCCCTGAGGGCGTGTGCTTTAACAGTCGTGACCATCTAAGACGACTGTCCCGAGTCCTTGACTTGGGACCTACAACTTGGCTGTGGCTTTTTCTTGATCTGTAGCTTCCTTTCAGGCTCTCTGCCCCGGGGCAGTGTGGAGGATGGGTTTTGGAGGCGCGGGAAGCGGTTACAAGAGAGAGGATCCTTTGGATTCTCATCTGAAAGCTTGTGAGAACATCTTTTTATTTCCAGAGACGTTCTCCCCGAGCCTGTGGGGTCACTGTGAGTTGGACGGGACTCAGTGGCAGTGGGCTGGTGGTAGAAGAAAGGAGGATGAGACAGACGGTCGTGTAATTCGCCCCCCGGGTCGCAGAAGCAGTGCGCCCTGGTGCCCATCGGCTGGGCCATCCTGAACACATTAGGCCACCTGGAGTTGGCGCTTCCTCCATGTCCAAAGAGGAAGAGTTAGTCCCTTGACGCCACCGTCAACTACTTGTGTAACTGGAGCAGTACTTGTGACCTCCCCAGAGCTCAGCTGCTGCGCATGTCCCTGGCTGCTTCCTGCTGCATCATTTCCTCCCTGCGAGTTCTCAGGGATTTGAACCACGTGGGGGATCGTGCCACTAATGCTCCTCTCCCAGCTGGCCTCTCTGCTCCTTTATTGCTCTGTACCGCGCATCCAACTCTCCTTCTTCTCCATCTCCCCAGTTTGGAAGCCTTAGTGTTGCTTGCGTCTCTCCTTGGGAACTTGAAATTCGGCTTCTGCCTATTTTGTGTGGAGCCACGTGCCCTCAGTACCCTACCCGGCTGTATTAAGGAAGGAAGAGATGAAATTTGTGTTCTCCTCTAATCCCCCGCACTCGGTGTTGCCCTCACAAACACACAGACATGGCTCTCATCTCAGTTTGAATCTTGTAGAGCAGTGTTTACCCGAAGTGGGCCATACTGCCCCCTGGGGCAGTCCTGCTGGAACATTCCAAGGGGGTGGGAGGAGGCTGTGAAAGCAGATACCTACACTTTATTCTGGATCAGGGGCTATAATACTGATGTTTTAATTGCCCGGGGGGTGCTGAGTCATTTTTTTCCCCCCTGAAAGCAAGGCAGTAGGTCAAATGTGTTTGGGAACCTTGTGTTCTAGAGGGTTGAAGAAAGAAGTTGGAGATAGGTTATACTTAGAAAAGCCGTGTTTGGGATTTTCTGTCCTCATAGAACCTGGGAGTCTGGGTAAAGTCAAAGTTCCTCTGTTGTTAGCCACTAGTCTCCATCCCTAGACTTGCTCTCCTCCAATGCCTTGTCCACGGGTCCTGCCCCTATGTCCTTAAATTCCCATTTTGCTTTGGGATTTAAGTTATTTTGTGTTGTCAACAATATTTAAAAAATAGAAAAGTCTTGAAGGAAGCGTATCAGGTTCTTTGGCTTTATTCCCCACCTCCGAGTTACTGTACATTGTCAACTAGGGATGCCAAGCAGGCTTGGTTCAATGGCTAAACCTCTTATTGTATTACAGTGTAATGCTGATCTCAGCCTGGTCTCAACACCAGAGCACACAGACTTGAATAAAATGGTGAAAACAATGACTTCGGGCTCACTGTGGTGCTTCGTAAACTTGTCCTGTTACAGAGGGTTGTTCCTGGGGATTTCCTGCAGGTTCCGGGTAGGGAGGACTAACCAGGGACTGAGAGGCGGGTACGCCGCAGGAGATGGAGGGGGATGAGCAGCTTTTCTGGAACATTCTGCAGGTCCTGCCCTGGTGACTTGGACTCTTCCCACAAGTGACTTCCATGCAACCCTTGGAGTTGGGCTCTTTAGAACCACTCACAAGTGTGTGCTGCCTTGAAGTCCCCTCCCTCCACCCTGGCCTGCTTGATGGAGTGGTGACTGGTGCTAAGAGGACAAGCGTGGATGGCGTGACAGGTCCATAGATAGCATTTGCCACGTTGTGGCGAATTCCTCTGAGCCTTAAAGACAGTCCACCGCCTTGTTCACCGGTAGAAGGATGGCAGGCAGGGCCAGCGGTGATGGGCTTTTGCCAATGTCAGTGTTTCTTTGCACTCTTTGTATCATGCTTGTACGAACACTGTTGTAAAATTTCTTAGAAAGAGATGGTGGCACGGGAGCCACTTGTGATCCCCTCTGGTTATGAGAATCCAGTGTCCCATCTGCCCCAGGATGATTCTGCCCAGGCGGTGGTCAGATAAGGCTCAGCACCCTCTGCCCTCCTTCACCCTCTTCTGACGCTGACCACCCATCCGTGGCCGCCTGCTTCTCCGCTGGGTTTGATGATCCAGCACGGAATTTACAGACAATATTCATGATGACTGGGGGGTTATTAGGGAAGTTAGCAGGTTCCCCAATACTCTTACTGGCATTGGTCTGCGGTGTGACCTTGGGCAAGCCACTTCACCTTTCCGGGACTCCTTTGGAGCAGGCGGGCCTCAAAGCAGCCTTTGTCCTCTCACTACCCGGTAGTCAGGTAGGGCTGAGGGTGGACGCAAAGGAGACTCGGGTTTGGAGTCGGTGGCGAAGTGAAGTGACCTGCGAAGGGTTCTTCTTCCATCGTCTTTGGAACCCCCACCAAATGACTGGGGGGGAGCAGGCCAGTCAGGTGTGTCACCATCCCTCTGCGTATAAAGTGACCCATCTCAGCCACACAGAGGGCAGCCCACCAATCTCAGGAAAGAAGCGCCGCCAGCAAAGCACAGGCATGAAGTGTAGCGAGCAGACGGGCCAGTGCGAATGCCAGCTTTTCTGGCCCACGGGACCAGTGAAGCTGGGTGCTGTCCGGCAGGGGGCCCTCTGGGCATGTTTCAGTTCTGATGGCATTTTGTGAACACTTGGCTGAGCAGGGAAGGAGCCGAGGGGCTGTTCAGCTGAGAGACTGAGGCCCTGAGCGATGTGCCTGTCAGCATCGCTGAGAAGAGACATGGCTTCAGACAGAAGGACTGTATCCTTAGTGTTTTCCGAGCTTGCCTTGTTGTGACCTGGGAACAAAAACCAAACGGAGCTCACTGGCATCGAGTGGATTCCGACTCCTCGTGATCCTGTAGGACCGGCTAGAGCTGCCCCTGCGAGTGTCCGCAGCTGTGACTCGTGGTGGGAGCAGAAAGCCCCGTCGTTCTCAGGAGTGGCTGGTGGTTTTGAGCAGCCCCCGGCTCAGGATGGACTTCATCATCCCCCGGGGTCATGAGTATTGCCTTTGAGTTCCCTGTGGCCATCGACACAAATTACTGAGCCAGCAGAGAAATCAAGTGTGTTGGGTTGGACGGTTGGTGTTAGAATAAGTCAAGAAGGATGGAGAGTGGAGGCATGTCTGACTTCTACCTGATGGTAGTCAGCCTGGGGCACGTGTGGAGTTGAATTCTCCTTCGACCTTGGAAAACCGGAGACCAGACAAGCGGGA
The DNA here is from genome assembly GCF_000313985.2 of Echinops telfairi. Taxonomy (NCBI): domain Eukaryota; kingdom Metazoa; phylum Chordata; class Mammalia; order Afrosoricida; family Tenrecidae; genus Echinops; species Echinops telfairi. The sequence continues at coordinate 34,782,770 of NW_022103915.1, forward strand.
GCCTGGAGGGTCCCTTCACACACTGGAGCAGTTTGGTATCAACCACAGAGGGTCGGATGGACTCTCAAGGCATTTGTCGAGCACCTGTGAGGCCGATGCCAAGCTCGTCCCCGGAGAGCTCATTTAGACAGAGCCCATGGTCTGATGGGATGGACTGAAAGTGGAATCTGCCGCATTGTGGTCAGCGCTCTGTGGGGGGCGCTGTGGATGGGAGTTCGCCTGAATTGGGACTTCATAGAAGACTTGATGGAGGAGTCGATGCCTGAGCAGAGTCCTGTAGGATGGAAGGGGGCAAAGGCACAAAAGCATGAAATGTCCCTCCCAAATCAAGCGGCATCCGCTGACTTTGCCTCTTTAGAAAGCAACCCCTTGTGCTACCTGGAGTTCCTATCGCGAGTTTTCTGCTACGCCTGTATGAAGTGTATGTAGCCACTAAAAAGTGTTCCAGAAGAAGGAAGGAGACAGCAATTGTTGGTGATCAAGGAAAACTGATACACTGTACTTCAAAAACCACTCCACCCCAACCACAGACAGATGGTTTCTACCTTTCTTCCTTTTGAAAAAATACATTGATAAAGCACAGGGGGGAAAAAACGTAGGGAAGTAGTCCTTGTTAGCTTTGTGGAGAGACAGTATAGAGGATGGAAAACATTTTTAATTTTCGATGTGTAACCCTGCATTACTTTCGTATTCAACAAAAACTGGCAAAGTATCCGTTAATACACTCAGGTGCTAACGAACAGGGTTCGGGTTTAAGTCCAAATGCCTTGGGAGAAAGGCCAGGCGATTTACTTAGAAAATCAACCCTTGAAAACTGGGACACCCTCTACTCTGACACCTGCAGGGCCACTGTGGGTTGGAGTGAACTCCACAGCAACTGCCATCTGTCCCTGAGACACCATGTGCCGAGGCCCAGACCACTGGCTCTCCGTGCCCTCCATCCCTAAGCAGTACCGTCTGACTCCAGAAGCCCAGCTAAAGTCAGATCCAATTGGACCTCGCTTCTCAATCCTAAGAGAATCACACTCGTGTCCCGTCTCCCTTCTACCCAGTTGAAAGATCATAAGTCACCATCAGAACGTGGACAGAATCTAGTGAGACGCATGGACCGAGACCGTTTTAAAGAGGGGCGGTATGGTGCAGGTCTCCTGAAGGCCAGCCTTCGTTAGGAATGACGTGCCCAATGTACATCCTCTGGCCTAGGCAGATTTGTAAGGAAGAATTGGCACACATAGGAACCGGAAACACGGAATCCAGGACAGATGATCCCTTCAGGACCAGTGGTGAGAGTAGCAATACCAGGAGGGTGGAGGGAAGGTCGGGGAGAAAGGGTGAACCGATTACAAGGATCTACATATAACCTCCTCCCTGGGGGATGGACAACAGAAAAGTGGGTGAAGGGAGACGTCAGACAGTGTAAGATATGACAAAATAATAATTTATAAATTATCAAGGGTTTATGGGGGAGGAGGAAAATGAGGAGCTGATACCAAGGGCTTAAGTAGAAAGAAAACGTTTTGAGAATGATGAGGGCAATAAATGTACAAATGGGCTTGACACAATGGATGTATGTATGGATTGTGATCAGAATTGTATGAGCCCCCAATAAAATGATTTTTTAAAAGAATGACATGCCCTTGCTGTCCTGTCACATGCACTCATGATTGCAGCAGACAGACGATCCCTCCGTGAGAAGTGGAGGGCTGGGCCTGTTTACGTGCCTGTGGAATGTGTTTCATTCGAGACTAGAACTGGTGTCCTAATCCTCTGAGCCCTCTGTCCCTGCCCAATCTAGTCCAACCAGCTGAAGCTGAAGAACAGGCTCTGGCAAAGGGTAGGCGTCACCTCTGCTGCGCTGCCTGCTCCTCCCCCAAACAGCGGTGGGGGCGGGCTGTTGTGCCATCTCAGTGGAAGGCACTGGAGGCTTCTTTGTGATGAGGGGAGTGGAAAAGAGGACGGGTTTGGACAAAAAGAGAAATCGGCCCTAGGGAAAATAGAACACAGGCCTGATCATGCCAAGCCCCGGTGTGCACAGGAACAGATTCAAATCTGTAGCACGGTCTCCAGGTCTCTCTCTATGGTCAGTTTTCTTGCCCCGGCCCTTCCCTATCCCTAACACACTACCCTCTTCTGCTTCCTGCAAGACTTATCTTTCTGGAATGGAGCCTGGTATCTAGGCGGACTTGAACCTAATCAACTGGTTACCGAAGGAAGTGGTTGCATTTAGGGAGAGAAGGAAAGAGAAAACAAGGACAACAATAGGACGCTGCCCTCAGAATATCAGTCTCCCCAGAGTGAACTGCAGGATGCTTACCAAGCACCACAGGACACCTGCAGAGGGAAGGAGGAAGGTGTGAGGACAACGGTCAGGGGGATGGATCAACGAAAAGTCACTAACTCCCCATCTTTTCTGTGCTTCACTCAACCTGAAAGGGATGGTCCGTTCACCCCTGCATTGAGTGCCTGCTCTGTTTTTATTTATATTTATGTATTTAATCATTTAACTGGGGGCTCTTCTCACAATCCATCCACCCATCCATCCATTGTGTTAAGCACATTTGTACATAGGCTGTCATCATCAAAACATCTTCTTTC
>NW_022103915.1:34787269-34792189 GCF_000313985.2 Echinops telfairi
GGGAGAACCAACAAGTCTGTCTTGGAAGAAGTGTGGTCAGAATGCTGAGTGTGGTCAGAATGAGAGACCAGGACCTGGAAAAACATCAGGAACATCAGGGTTGGTAAATTGGGTCAGTGTGTTAGGCCGGTTGGCCACAGAAACAAATCCAGTGGCACTTCTATGAGTGTCAGAAAGATCTTTATATTGAGAAGGGATTATAGATCCAGAAAACACCCCAGCATCGTCCTGCACTAGTCCATAAGCCTGATTCTAGTCCATAAGTCCCTCTTCAGACTCACAGTCACAAGCAATGGTGCAGAATGCAGCAAGATCACAGGTTGGTGGGTGCAAACTCATGTGGACCCAATGGTAGTGGTCACCTCGCAGGGCTCCGGCCGCAATCAGGGTCAGCCAGCAGGAAGGTGAAGGCAGAGAGGGGTGGGGAGACTCTCCAGGCCACGACCACAAGGAGGCGCCCTCACACTGACCTGACTGACAAGTGCAATGCCACCCTTATGCTTTCATGTCTCTTCAAGTTGACATGAAATGATGTAACTGCCGGTCAGCAAAACAGAGGAAGACTGTCAAGGAGACGAACGGACACAGGGGCTACAACAGTGGGCCCTTGTGAGAGGGCGCAGAATCGGGCCATGTTCCCTTCTGTTGGACATAGCGTTGCATGTGAGTTGTCCGTGATCATGTATGTAGGGGCATTATGAGTGGGAACTACTCGGGGACAGAACAATCACAACAGCAGCCCCCCCGCCTTCCTCCTACAGCCTGTATTGGGAGATTTGGCCTGCTGCTGCTGCTGTCACGTGCTGTCACGTGCTGTCACGTGCTAGCAGCCCCGTGTCACAAAGTAGAGATGCCCAGAGGATTGTTCTGTTTGTCATCTTCATAAGCGTAGATCACCACAGCTTTCTCCTGTGCAACGGCTGGCTGGATTTGAACCACCAACCTTTCCGTTAGCCGCCAAACGAGTCACTGTTTTTGGCCTCACTACAGAGAAATGGCTCTCACTGTGGCCCAAAGAACCCCAGTTCCTCTGAGAGCATATTTTCACAATAGCATGAAACTGTTTGCCTTTTCGGCCACACTGATGTTTGCACGGGGGTTGCCCAAACCCCGGTGGATGAAACGATGGTGGCACACAGTACTGGCAGAGCCAACGGGAGGGTTCTTCCGTCTCTCACGGGCATGTGGTCGCTGGAATAGAAATGTAAGCTTCGCTTCTTTCCTTGATAAAGCAGCGCAAGCTGTTGATCTTACGAAATCGTGACCCCTGAGTACAGCTTTCCCTCCTTCTTCCTGATGACAGATGAAAATTCATATCGTTGGTTTCTGCTGGTGCCCAAAGAGCCTGGGAGTCTTCAGGAGAAGCACTTGTAGAGTTGAGTTGTGAGTTGAACTATTGCTTTTGTAAAATTTCACTGAACCCCGTTTTTACTGGAATGCATGACCATCCAAAGGGCCAAACTACATTAAATGGGGAAGAGAACGTCTCCTTATGACGGAACATATGGACAAATGTGCTTGACGCACGAGTGTATGTATGGATTGCGATAAGCGTTGTGAGAGAAAAAAAATATGTATGAATAGAGTGGCATATTTCTTCATGATTAGCTTCCTCACTTGCAATATTCTCCACTTTTATGTGAGCCTCATCAGCTGTGCGATTTATTATCCTCAACCATCCTTTTTTCACTGTGGGAGTAGGATCCCATTCCTTTAGAGGCAGGCCAATTAGATCAGAGTCATTGTGTTTGATAGATTAGCAATAGGAGACTTCTCGTCTCTGAACATGTGATGTTCTTCTTTCAGAAACTCCTTTCTGCTTCTGTTGAACTTACAGCAATTGTTCCGACCTAATTTTTTCGCTCTCTGCACACTTTCAGGAATTGTATCATTCACTCAGAAGACCTCCTGGGACTTTGTGTCACCCTCTACTTGTTTGACACGTTGTCTGTTGTAAACATTCTAAGCATTTGTTTAGAATGTTTGAAATGTAAACCTTTGTTACTGAAGTAACAAATGCAAAGGACTAAAAATGTAGTAGTTCACCAAAAGTATAACAAATTTTATTAAATGAGTAAATAAACAGTGCAAGCATAGCTCTGTCTAATTTTTATATGGGAGGACGGAATGAACATGACTGTGGTGCTAAGAATACACGCTTGCAGAGGTGAATGTTCAGGAAGAGTAAGGAATGTAAATTTGTGATTTCCACATTGCGCGGAGGCCCACCTTAGAAAGAACCCTGACTCCACGTGGTGCCGTTTGAACAACTAGTTTGCCAAACTCAACAAAAAATTCGGTATTAGTTCTGCAGAACCAGTGTGAACCAGCTGAATTCCACCACTGGTTTTGATATATTATATGAAAAGTTCATGGATCCGGTTCCATATTCCAGGTAACTTTTCAGAAACGATTCACTCATCAAGTTTTGGAATAGTATCTAAGATATTTGTATGAAATTATTTGGAAAAGCCTATTAAAATACTCCTCTCCTTCTGAATTACATATGTCTCAAGCCAGATTTTCTCACAAAATAAAATACAGTAAAACTGGGCAAGGCAGAAAGCCATCAAAGGAGACAATTTAAAATCTTTTTGCTAATAGAAAGTGTAGAAGAGTGGTAAGAATGCATCCCGTGAGAGACACCTTGAGAGGAGACGTCATTGTTCGAGGCAGTCTCCTGGAGCCCGGGCCGCAGGCTTCACTGTGCCCGAAAAAGCTGGATGCAGAAGCAGGCGCGCAAGTTATTTATTTCCTCTTCAGACAGAGAGGAAACTGTAAACCAATGCCACTCTATTCATACATATTTTTTTGGTTTTGGAAAATAGAATTATTTTATTAAAATAATATCATTATTTTTATTAAACTATTTATGTTAAAGATATAACACATTTTATAAATGAATCAAAAGAACTTCAAAAATTTTTGTTTCATATTCTAATTAAAAAAAACCCAACCCAATCGCTGAACTCACTACATCAAGTGGATTCCCACTCATAGTGACCCTGGAGAACAGGGTAACGCTGCTCCTGTGGCCTTCCGAGACTGTAACTGTTTATGGGAGTAGAAAGCCTGGTCTTATCTCCTTAGATGTGGCTGGTGGTTTTGAACAGCTGACTTTGTAGTTAGCAGCCCAATGTGTAACCACTATGCCACCAGAGCTCACCCATGTATACATGAGCCCTGGTGGATTAGGTGATAAGCTGCTAACTACAAAGCCAGCTGTTCAAACCCACTAGCAGATCTGTGGGAGAAAGATGAGGCTATCCTCCCCAGTAAAGATTAATAGTATTTGAAACCCGGTATAGGGTCGCTAGGATAGAAAAGATTGAACTTGCCAAGGATTTCATCCTGCTTGGATCCACACTTAATGCTCATGGAAGCAGCAGCCAAGAGATCAAACGACGCATTGTATTGGGTTAATCTGCTGCCTGAGACCATTTTAAAGTGTTAAAAGCAACGATGTTACTAAGGTGCGTCTGGCCCAAGCCAGGGTATTTGCAATCGCTTCCAATATTCTGGAAGTTGGGCATTGAATAATACCAAAGAATCGATGCCTTTGAATTATGGGGCTGCAGAAGAACATCGAGAGGTACCGTGGACTGTCAAAAGAATAAACACAGCTTGGGAGAAGTATGGCCAGAAGGCTCCCTAGAGCAAGGGCGGCCAGGCTTTGTCTCGCGTACTTTGGACATGTTGTCAGGAGAGAGCAGTCCCTGAAGAGGGACTGGGTACATGAGCGTGGCAGTGGGAAAGAGGAAGATCCTCGGCAAGATGGCACGGGGACAGTGGCTGCAAAAAACATGAGCTCAGACTTAAGCAGCACCGTGAGGGCGCCCAGGACCCAGGAGTGTTTCCTCTGTTGTGCATAGATAGAGTCAGTTGATAGAGTCAGTTATGGGCTACGGTTGAACTGCTAACTGTACGGTCTGAAGTTTGAAACCACCTTCGGCTCTGGGGGAGAAAGATGAGACATTCTGTTCCCATCAAGGCCGACAGTCCTGGGAACCCACCGAGCGATCCACTCAGTCTGAACAGTGACTTGGAATCAACTCAGAGGCTGTGAGATTGTCTTCTTTTCAAATTAAAAAAAATCATTTTATTGGGGGCTCATACAACTCATAACAATCCATACATACATACATCAATTGTGTACAGCACATTTGTACACTCGTTGCCCTCATCATTCTCAAAACATTTGCTCTATACTTAAGCCCTTGGCATCAGCTCATTTCTCCCCCTCCCTCATGAACCCTAGATAATTTATACATTTTTATTTTGTTTCTTTTCAACTTTTTAAAACTAGTATGCAGACAGGGTCATTAGGAGCGGGAACCGACTGGGAGGCAGTGAGAGACTGGACCCGAAGCACCACCAGATGGCGCTGGTTCCAACAAAGTGCAGCTAGTGGCCCAGCTCACCACCTGTGCGCTGCACTTGCATGACGGAGACGGGTGAGGTTTGCGCTACAAAATTCTTTCATAGCGATAATATTCATAGACGCTATGGGAGATGTGATGCCAGTCCTAGGGTTGAATCCGTAGGTTTTTTAAAAAATCTAAATTAGAGAAACAGATGGATACTAAGTAACATGTTGGTGTTGGGGGGTTTCTTGTTAGGTCTTACTTCTAACAAAAGCAGAGCACATTTCTTAGAGAAAGCTCCTGGGGGCCCCAGAAACTAAGCAGATCCCACTTGAAAGCGCTCCCTGTGTTCCATTTTGTGAGAAAATTAATCTCTGGGATGTAAAAGTGAAATTTTGGCAGAACCAGCCAGGAGCGCATTATAAATAATTCACAGCAGAAGCTGAATCCCAGAGGTCTGGCTGCCTTGAGGGACAGGAGGTAGGAAGAGTGGGGGGAGGGAGAAGGTGACCTTGGGGAAAGTCAGTGGGACTGCTGGGTGATGAAACAGGAGGCA
>NW_022103915.1:34792554-34799927 GCF_000313985.2 Echinops telfairi
TGCTGACAAGCCACAGGGAGTTCTGCTGATGGAACCCGAGCCCTGGAGCTGGAGGAGCCAGGTGGAGTCCCACGCCAGCGCTGAGAAAACATCCTGAGAACAGATAGGACCTGTAAACACTAATGACAGAAGACCCGATGAGCTGTAGAATGACCAAGAACATCATACATGAAGAGAGTAAAAAGTCATTAAAAAATACACGAAAGAAAGAAAAAGACAAAGGAGTGTCAAAAATGCTCTGAAACATAGAGTAGCTAAAGCAAATGGCAGAAATGACAAGGTAAAAGAGCTGAATAGAGAATCAAAAAGGCAGCTGAACAATTCAAAGTAGAATATGTAAGTCAAAGTAGAAAATTCAAAGAGTTGGAGTTAGAAAGTCCCTAAGAAAGAATATACCCAATATTTAGAAAGAATCAAAGGAAAGATTCAAACCTGGAATATTGAAGGATTCTGTGGGCAAAATTGTGAATGATGCAGGAGGCATAACTAAAAATGGAAGGAATACACAGAGACATTGTACCAAAATGAACTGGTCGATGTTCAACCATTTCAAGAGGCAGCAACTGATCATGAATCAAAGATACTGAAGGGGGAAGTTCAAAGTGCACTGAACACATTAGCAAAAGACAAAGCTCCAGGAATTTGCAAAATACCAATTGAAATGTTCAATAAGCTGAAGCACTAGCAGCGCCCACTCATCTACGCCAAGACATTTGGAAGAGAGCTAGCTGGTGAACCAACTGAAAGAGATTCCTATTTGTGCTCATTTCAAAGAAAGGGAAATTATATAACACTATCATCAATAACATAGGCAAATAATTTTTTGCTGAAGGTAATTTTAAAGGGCTGCAGAAGTACATTGACAGGACCGGCTCGAAACTCCTTACAGATTCAGGAGAAAGCAGGGCAGACAAGATCTGGAGACAGCTGGATCTTGGCTGAAAGCAAAGAATATTGAAAAGTTGTTTACTTGTGTTTTATTAACTATGCAGAGGTATTTGACTATCTGGATCATAATGAACTATGGCTAATATTGAAAGGAATGGAATTCTAGAACACTTTGTTGTGCTCGTATGGAACCTTTGCATAAACCAAGAGACTGTTGTTTGCAGAGAACAAGGGAATATGGCATGGTTTAAGATCAAGAAAGGTGTAAGTCGGATGTATCCTTTCACCACACATATCCACACTTTATGCTGAGAAATAATTAGATAAACTGGACTATATGTAGAAGAGCAAGCCATCAGGAGTGGACGGAGGCTTATTAACAACCTGCAATATGCAGATGACTCCACCTTGCTTGCTAAAAGCAAGGAGGACTTGAAACACCTCCTGAGGAAAACCATAGGCCTTCAGGAAAGATTGCAACTCCGTGTGAAGGAAACCGAAATCTTCATAATTGGACCAATAGACAAGATCATGATGAACAGAGAAAAAATTGAAGTCATGAATTTCATTTTCCTTATATCCACAATAAATACCCATAGAAGCAGCAATCAAAAATCAAACAACATATTGCGTTGGACAACCCTGCGGCACGAGACCTCGTTAAAAGGTTGAAGAGCAAGGCTGTCGCTCTGGGGACTAAGGAGATCCTGACCGAGGCATGGTATTTTCCATTGCTTCATCTACATTGGAAAGTTGGGGGGCAAACGAATGAGGAAGATAGAAAATAATTGAGGCGTTTGAATTATGGTGTTGGGGAAAATATTGAAAGTGCTTTGAACAAACAAATCTGTCTTGAAAGGAGTACAGCCAGAATGCTCTTACAAGCAAATCCAGATGGCAAGACTTTGTCTCACATATTTTGGACACATTATTGAGAGAGACCAGCCCTGCTCGGTAACATGGAGGGTTATCAAAAAAGAGGAAGACTCAAGCAGGTTGCCTATATTATTTCTCAAGAAACTGATCACGCTGTCTCTAAAGTGAACCAGGGATATACTTAATCTTAGTTACATGAATGGATTTTGAGCTCACACTTAATCATAAGCTCTCATTTAAGAACAATTAGTTCTTATGATTTGGTCCTGCTTGATTCTTGCCCTCAGGAAGTGATCGCTGCAGAGATGAGTACTATAGCAAAGTGTGGTGAAGAAAGCAGATGGTGCCCGGCTACCAGAAAGAATCGTGACTGGGTCTTCAAGGCTTCTCTTGAAACAAGTAGCCATGTAAGAGAAATGTCAGCTGAGTCCACAGGGAGGAAGCACACAGCCCATGTTATCCAAGGATTGGAAATAATAAAATCCAAGACCACAGGAGGTCTTAAATTCTGAGGGGGGAAGTGAGGAGCTGATACCAAGAGCTTAAGTAGAAAGAAAATGATTTGAAAATGATGATGGTAACACATGTACAAATGTGCTTGACACATTTGTCAATGGATGGATGGATGGATGGATTGTGATAAGAGCTGCTAGAGCCCCCAATAAAATGATTTATTAAAATAAAAAAGAAAGATTAAAATCAGAAGGCATTAAAAAAAACAAGAAACAAAACAAAAACATCTAAGTGAGGTGTCAACTAAGTCCCTGGGAAAAGCGCACCAGCTTGTGTGATCCAAGGATGATAAATAATTACATCGAAATCCAAAGGAGGGAATGGTATCAGAGCTTAAATTGTGAATACCTGATTCGCAGGAGGCTAGGTAGGACAGAGGGAGCCCAAACTCCATGTGTAGGGTCACCACAGGGATTAAGCCTGACCCTGGTCAATGGTGTGAATAGCTTTGTTCTCAGACAGAGAGTATTGTAAACATGATTATGGCAGATGTAATCAGGCTAAAATGTAATACCTGATCATTTGATTTTCCTTTGATCCATTTTAAATTTGTTCTAGTTTTTTATATATCCTGCTTTTTTCTTGACTACGGTTTTTTCCTCTGGTTTATTTTGTTGTTTGTCTTTTACATTTTTTTTCTTTAAAAAAAATGTGTTTTCTAGTACATGGAATCCAGGGTAGGCAAATCTATAAAGACAGTAACTGGATGAATAGCTTATTGGGCGTATGGAGGGGAAGTTGGAGGGAAATGAGGAGCAAATAATGAGTACAAGAAGAAAGGATACGTTCTGGAACTGACTGCAGTGATGATTATACAGCTCTGTTTACTGTGACTGATCTATGGAAGTGTAGGATATGTGAATTATATGTAAACAAATCTATTTTTTTAAATAAAAGGGTAATATTTGCCCAAGGGCAAAATTCAGAAGGAGGAATGCGAGCAGGAAACAGAGGAAGTGGGATAAGCAATGGATACTCCATGACATCGTATGGTTTGTCACCGAGGACATGAAACACAATGTGCAGGGACTGTTCGCTGGAACACTGATTTGCTCTGTACACTTTCCCTCCGTTCACAACCAAGTTTAAAAAGTGAAATAAGGAGAGAGGAAACAAAAAGGAAGAGCCTCAAGAAGATGGATGGACACAATGGGCTTAAGCATTACAGCCATCGTGAGACTGGCACAGCTCGGCCAACCTCTCGTTCTCTTGCACACAGGGTCACTGTAAGGGCGAGCCTGCCTGATGCCCTCTAACACCAGCACCGCCAGCAAGCTGAGATCGGAGAAATGCAGAAGCCAATTAAGGGACGAGTGCACCAAGAGCCCGTTGGTGAGTCAGCTCCGCTCACGGAGACCTTGATTTACCAAGTCCTGCGTCAGCTCACATTCTCTGATACGTTTGAACCTGCTCCTGCGATCCGTGTATGCCAGCCCTTCTCCTGAAGGATTTCTCTTAGTTCCCTTGACCCTGTTTTACCAAACAGGATGTCTTTCCCGGTGACTGGTGCTTCCAGATGCTGTGCCCCAAGTGAGCAAGTAGAAGTCTCGACAGCATCACTTCTAAGAAGCACTCTGCTTGTATTTCCCCTCATCCTGGTTTGTTTGTCTCCGGGAAGCCCACAGTATAGTCACATTTGCATGAACAGCACATTGAAAACATATCTATGCTTTCATGATAGAATTTGAACTTCATTCTAGGTAGGAAAGCTAATCGGCGTTTTCAACTAAGAGGTGAGAGCTTTTATTTTGACATTTGTGAAGATCTTTCCAGTGTGGAGCAGAGGCTAGGTAGGAAAAGTAAAAGCGGTAATAGCAGGCGGTGGCAGCTGTTACCAAACCCAAAGAAATGATGGCAGCCTGGAGTGTGGAAAGGAAATAGATATAATGTGAACCAGCTTTGGAGTGGAAGACCTAGGTCTTGCTTATAGATTTGATATGACATACTCCCCCTAAGCATACCTTTATGCCGCAGTGGTTCTCAGCCTTCCTAACGCCGCGACCCTTTCATACAGTTCCACATGTGGTGGTGACCCCCCCTCCAACCATAACATTATTTTAGTTGCTACTCCATCACTCTCATTTTGCTACTGTACTGAATCGGGCGACCCTTGTGAAAGGGTCCTTTGATCCCCCAGGGGGTCGCGACCCACAGGTTGAGAACCGCTGCTTGATGGTGTCTTCCTGGCTCTCTCGGGAAGCGCTACCATTTGCTCACGGGTTCAACCAAGCCGGGCCACAAATCTGCTTGCAGTAGCTCTCAAAGGGATATGTAGAAGGAACTAATACGTCGTTTCCTTTGGGGTGATGTGTCCACACGAGCGCGGTTTGTTCTGAGTCCTCCGATCCCTGGGGTTCTAGCTGACAAGTGCGTTTGAGGCACCGGTTTCTGCTCATGAACCTAGAAAGGTGGAACATGCAGAAGCGATGAATGAATGAAGGCTAATTTGGGCTGAGCGCTACAGTCGTCAAAGCCTCTATTGATGTAAAATCTACTAAACATACCCAACCCAGTCAAGGGACCCTGTTTGCCTCTTTTGAGAACAATGAAAGCGTTCTTTGGGCGCTCAGATGGGCAATAAGCCGAACTCCTGGTTTGAATGCCACTCGACCCGGGGCCACTGGAAACTGAAGGGTGAAGAGTGGCTCAGGGAATCGGTGACTGTGGCTCTTCGTTCACCCAAGAGAGTGGGTGAACAGTGGGATGAACCCCAACAAAATATTAGTGGCACAAGAAAGGCCTGTTTGTTAGTTTGTTTTAATTGCTTTGAACCCGGCTGCCGGGATTTAAAATTGTAGTGCTCTAAGCATATCATTAAGCAAGAGCCCTTAGTTGGCACCAGTTGGAACACTAAGCTGTTGATGCGGCTTAGGAGAATAATCTTCTGATATTAAAATTCCAGGGCTGAGTGTATGTGTCCCTAGAGCTCTCTGTATATCTTTCCCAGTAAAAGTCTCCCCAGCCTTCCCCACCCCGCTCCTCCTGCTCAAGTATGGGTTTTGTTGTTGTTGTTGTTGTTTTGCTGCCTTTCGCAGTCAGCCTGTGACAATGGGTTTAGCTGAAGGGATTTCTGGATCTGTCGCAAAGATCGCCTCACTTTCATCACAAGCCATCTCAATGATGGCACAAGCCCCTGTGCGATCTCATCTTTTGCTGGAAATCACAAAAGCTTAGAGCTGCGTGTGAAATTGGTAGTTATCATCTCGTCGTTTTACATGTAAGAAAAAAAAATCACAGGGCTGGAGACAATGCCATGCCATGCTCAAGGTCATTCAGCTGACTGCAAGCAAGAGGAAAATATCAGAGCTAAAACCCAGGGTTCTTTCTGGTACAATCCTGTGACCCTCTTAACTCCAGAGCAGCCTCTTCTCCCCGCGGAGCCCCTACCTTCTCCCTGTACCCTCTGGAAGTCTAGGCTTGTTCCGCGGGCTTTCTCTCAGGCGTCATGACAGTACTCCAGAGCTTTCTCAGGGAGGGCAGTGGAATGCCACAGCCCGGAGCTGTCCGATGGTGGCAGCTTGTTCACTTTTCAAAGTCATGAGGTAACCATTGCATGTTGGCCAAGGCCACCTGCTTGGTGGACCGCAATGGCCTGGAAGAGGCCCTGCCCCTCTTTAAAGTGAGCAGTCTGCTCCATCCGTCCTGCCTGCGCAGGCTCATCACCACGATGGGTGCACGGTTACCTAGCCATTATCTGAAGTGGCAGCCAGCCCTTTTAAGAGGCGCTCTTTGATCCTTCCTAGCAATCGTGTCAGAAGTAGGTGAGTGGGGCCTCAGAGTGACCAGGAGCCAGGACACCCTTCCTGCCCTCTGCCCACTGTACCTTGCTGCTGCCATCGCAGGCACTAGATTTTATTTATTTATTTTTTCTTTGTAGCAGTCTTGATTTTCTCCTCCTGCTTTTTAAAAATCATTTTATTAGGGGCTCATACAACTCTTACACAATCCATACATACATCAATTGTGTAAAGCACATTTGTACATTCATTGCCCTCATCATCCTCAGAACATTTGCTCTCCACCTAAGCCCCTGGCATCAGGTCCTCATTTTTTCCCCTCCCTCCCCAGTCCCCGCCTCCCTCTGAACCCTTGATAATTTATAAATTATTATTTTGTCATATCTTGCCCTGTCCGACGTCTCCCTTCAGAGCACCTGGCTTCCCTCCCCCGGGCCAATTAAGGAGGAGTTTCTCATCTCCTTCTCCTACAGGGGAATATAAGGGAAAGTGACCGAAGATCTCGGATCGAAAAGCATTTGTACTTGCTTACGGTGCCTGCACGTCCTGGATGTATTGGCATCCTTGATTTCAAATAGTCTTTCCTACTCTCTTTATAAATTCACAGATGTTTTTTCTATGCAGAGTAATAAATATTCTTTATTTTCAATTTTGCACATTGTGCTTCAACATGACATCCAAACATTTCACAAATGGGTGTCTACTGCGGCGGAAAACCATATAGTCAGCTGATTGTCATTTCGTAAGAAGTCTAAGTATGACATTACTGTTTGTCACTAGGTTGCTTTAGTCCATTTCACAGGAAGGGAAACATTTCATGGAAAGAGACAGCTTCTGCTATAGTTAGTTTATTGTGCCAACCTGGCCAATAAACACATGTGGGGTTAATTGAAGGGCGGCGGGATAAATGGCTCGATGAGCCTCACCTTTCTAGTTCTCAGGTCTCTTCCTTTGTGATGGTCGCACCAGGGTGGAGCTGGCAAAGCTCACTTCCTGCAAGACATCCCTGAGGGGAAGCCACATGGACCTACCTCGATGCAGCCCTGGGTGCTGGAGCAGCCTTGTGGAGACCCCTGCCAGCGCAGAGATGCTTACACATTCACTTGACTCGGCTTTCCTCCTGCAGTCAGCATCATAGTGTGTGTCTTGTGAGATGGAGGAGGACTTTGTGGATTGGTGTCAGACATATGGGTTAATGGACTTGTGGGTTTGGTTTGGGCAGCACTGGGTTGGGATGTTTTCTTTTTGCTTTCTTTCTTTTTTTAATCGTTTTATTACGGGCTCATACAACTCTTATCACAATCCATACATACATCAATTGTGTTAAGCACATTTGTACATTCATTGCCCTCATCATTC
>NW_022103915.1:34801332-34849886 GCF_000313985.2 Echinops telfairi
TCACCACCAATTTGGATCACTTGTTGTTCCCTTGTCCCTGGGTTTGTTAACACCACTTCCTTTCCCCCCACCTCCCCCCATTCCATGGCTCCCTGGAACTGTCGGTCCCGTTGTTTTCTCCTCCAGATTGTTCATCCAGCCTATCTTATTTAGATAGACCTATAGAGATAATAACATGCACAAAAACAAGACAGAGCAAAACCAAGCAACATTATACAACAAAACAACAACAAACCACTGACAAAGAACAAATTGAAACACAACAAGAAAGAAAAGCTTATAGTTAGTTCAAGGATCATTTGTTGGCATTTAGGAGTGTTTTCCAGTCCAGTCTGTTGGGGCACCATGCCCTGGCCCCAAAGTCCACCTTCAGCATTCCCTGGGGACCTTGCCGCTCCATTCCCTTGGTGTTCTGCTGCACTCCCCCAGTGCTTTGCCTCGGTGTGGTGGGATCAGATCAGGCGCAATTCCTCCACTGTGTCTCCCGTGCTGTCCCCAGCAGGGCAATGGGTCAGTGAGGGCATCATGTCTCATAGTGGGGCTGGCCATGTGGTCATCTCTGTGGACTGGCTGCTCTAATTGGGGTCATCATCCTTAAGGCCTGGTGGGCCAGGATGTGCTCCAGTCCCTCCTCCTCCCCCTTCATCTGCTCCCGTGTGCTCTGATCAGATATGTCCCTCTCCCGGAGCTGCAGATTCAGTGCTGTCCTTTGAAATAAATTCTTCTGGGGGAGGGACAGGCATCCACTTAGTATTTGGTACTGGGACCAGCCCCCCAGACCTCTCCACTGGTGGGATGTTTTCTTGATGTGCACTTACCCTTTATATAAAACTCTCTCTTATACATGCGTTTCTGTGGATTTGTTTCTCTAACGTACCCAGACTAACACAGCTTCCATCACACGGCAGGCCTGTGCAGCCAGGCAACTAAAGACATAGCCTGAAGAAAGAACATTCTAATAAGGGCCCTCCACTGTCTCCCCAAAAGAAAGAATCACATTGATGTAAGATAAAAGGTTGCGATTAAGTCATTGAATTACGTTTTTTTAAAGAGAAGGCACAGTAGTCATCTTGAGTGTCTCATTGAAAGACGGAGCTGTTTTATCTGTTCCATCTGTTGCCAACCAGCCACTACAAATGGCCTCATCTAAGCGGCAGGATTTATTAAATCCTCCTTCCGATGCTGTCGATATTGGATAAATTCATACACATCATGAAACTGATATTCTGAGTTTTTATTTTGAAGAGAAGGACATTCAGCATATTTGGAAGTGCCATTCTTCGTCCCCTTCTTGGTATCTGACTTTGAATCACACAAAGCCTTTGCTAGAAAGAATGCAAGCAATCCATCCAGTCTATATACGTATCATCTAGACTGATGGGACCAAACAAGGAAGGGTGAGTATGGATGTGGAAATTAGCCTGAGATTCAAGTCCCGGGTCCATAATCGATGGTGGGTTGCATGGTGGCATCCAAAGAAATTTGTCCCCATCTCAGCTCTTGGAACCTGGGAATGTGACCTTAATTGAAAAAAGATGTAATTTAGCTAAAGATCTTGAGAAGAGATTACCCAACCATTGCTGTCGTTGAATCCATTCCAACTCATAGCAATCCTGTAAGACAGAGTAGAACTGCTTCCTAGGGTTTCTGAGGCTGTAAATCTTTACAGGCGCCAACAGACGTATCTTCTTCCTGTGGTGAGGCTGAAGGGTTTGAACTGCTGGCCTTGCAGTTAGCAGCTCAACATGTCACCACCAGGACTCCGTTGATTGGTCTATGTTGGTTGCATACATAATACCAAGTGTCCTCATCTGAGAGAGAGGAGGCGAAGATGACGGACCGTGGAAGAGAGGCCATGTGAAGACAGGCCAAGACAGGGCGGGAGAGCCATAAAGAATTACGGCCACCACTAGAAACTGGAACAAGTAAGGCAATAACTGCCCCTCAGATTCTTCAAAGTCTTTATTTCATATGTCCGAGGTCCAGAACAATGAGAGAAAAAATTGTTGTTTTATCAGACAGCATTTAAATTTTTTATTTTGTTTTTTGACATAGATGACCAGGCCGTTTTCATTCTTCTGTATGGTCTCGAATCCCCAAGCTTTGTTTCCCAGTTAGCACGTTAGCTGTTTGCCCACCAGAGAGTGTGTGGGTGTCCTAAGCCACCACGTAAGTGCTAATGTGCTGCAGCACCTCTTGGGGGTCAGACAGCTGTTTTCCAACGTTGGCCCCTCGCCCTGCTCCCTTCACGCCATCTCTTTCAGTACACACATATGTGGTGTTCCCTTGAGCACCTTCTGACATATGCTTTCCTTTCTCTGGAAGGTTCTTCCTCTGGAACTGCGGTTCTCAACCTGTGGGTCTCGACCCCTTTGGGGGTCAGATGACCCTTTCACAGGGGTCGCCTAAGAGCATCAGAAAACACATTTCCAATGGTCTTAGGAACCGAGACACTGCTCCTCTACTCGTCTCCAGTCGGGCCCACCCACATGCAGATACGCCCACCTACGAGTACCTGGTGTGGAGACTGTTACCCATGCTACACCATGCTTCAAGACAACATTTCATTTATTTGTCATTAGAAATAAATATTTCACAAAATATAATTACATATTGTTTTTGTGATGAATCACTAGGATTTTGTTAAGTTCAGTTTGTAACCATGAAAATACATCCTGTATATCAGATATTTACATTACGATTCATAACAATAGCAAAATTACAGTGATGAGGTAGCAATGAAAATAATGTTATGGTTGGGAGTCACCACCACATGAGGAACTGTCTGAAAGGGTTGTGGCATGAGGAAGGTTGAGAACCACTGCTCTAGAACCTCATGACTGCACTCTACCTTGTACAACCTTTTGTTCAATGTCGTCATGTGGAAGCCTTCCCTGACCGCTCTCTGTAAAGTAGCTACCTTCTCCTTTGCTGCATTCCTCCTTTGCTTTATATTTCTTGATAGCCCTTATCACTTTCTAATATGCCATATAAGTCACGATGTGTTTACCCTGAAAACTCAGATCTTTCTTACAGTTTTTGCAAACCATGCCACCCCCTCCTGCTCTTGTGTTATTGTCCTATGTGCACTATACTCGAAAACAGTACTTACCCTGTTTCCCCAGAAGTAAGACATCCCCCCAAAATAAGACCTACTTACAGTTTTGCCTCTCGCTAAAATATAAGGCATCCCCCCAAAAACTAAGACCTCCCCGAAAATAAGGCCCCCTGAAGCTACCGTAACTCTGGACTCTGGACCGTGTGGCGGGCACCGCCACACAGCTCACTGTTGGCCACAGCGCAGCCAGAGCAGACAGGAGGTGTGAGGTCTCTTTTAATAAAACAATAAACAATAAATGTGTATCGTATTCTTCTTCATGGAAAAATAAGACATTTTCTGAAAATAAGACCTAGTGCATCTTTGGGAGCAAAAATTAATATAAGACGCTGTTTTATTTTCAGGGAAACAGGGTATGTACTTGTTTATTGTCTAGACTAAAAGTTCACATCTCAAGCTGCCTCTCCTTCTGTTTGTCTTCCTTCTTGCTAACTCCTTTCTCTAAAGGATATACTTTGTGTTTCCCCCACACCACATTCCAAACTGCAAGGCGGCAAAATCTATCTTTCCTTAACTTTGTCCTCTGTGACAAGAACAAGAATGTTCCAACAGTGAAAGAGTTCTGGCCCATCTTTTCAATCTTGCTTCCTGCTCCATTTCCTGTTGGTAGGGTGGATAAAAATCTTTGACCTCTGTCTACGACTGTTACAATGGCAAGTCCAAGGTCCATGGAAGAACACCAAAGGAGTGCTTGACATGCTAGAGGAGGAAATAAATCCCTTCACACGTTTGTTATTTTCTCTGGAATGTTTCCCCCAAAATATCTGTCCATTGACAAGACATCTCCTGGGCCTGGTTGGTGGTCTTCCTCCCTTCCTCATCCCTGGTCTGTGCCTCTCCTACCAGCCTGTCCCCGCTCAGGGTCAGCAAACTGCTTTATCAGGCATGTCCTGAGTCCTGCTGGCAGAAGTGTTAGTATCAGTCTCATTTTCTACCTAGAATCTGGGTGGCTCTTTTGAGAGGCCATTGAAATCTTGTGCCTTTGGGAAAATCTGGTTAATGGGAAGGCTGCAAAGATAAACGGATTGCTTTTGGGGCTAATAGTTCAGGTCATCATCTGCCTGGACGAGGCACTGACTTAGCAATCCAGAGAGGCCCCAGCATGGCTAAGATCATATTCATTCCCCGGCTCCTTCGGTTCCCATCTGTTTTCCCCAACATCTTACTCCACCAGCCAGTAAGTGTAACCTGTGTGCATTCCTCTCCTCTAGGCCTCCACGACCCACTTAGTTTCTATTGTCTTTAGTTTCCTGGAGGTTTTGTTTTGTTTTGTTTTTCTCCTTCTCTCACCCCACCCCACCTGACCGGCCCTGAAAGCCAAGTCTTTTAAAATGGAGAGGTGGTCCACGTTAACCTTTGACCTTAGGCTCCCAGTGTTCTGTTCTCTACTCTTTCTCCTCTCTCATTCAGGTAACTGCCTCTTCATTCTCTTCACCACTCATCACATCACAACCTGTTCTGAAGACAAGACTGGATATCAGTTATGTGCACCTTGAGTGATGTCGTGGCGTGAGGATTTGGACACCGTGCGCTCTGGAGTTTATAGCTTGATTTGGAATCCAGATTTTGTTCCGTACTTGCAACATGTAGTATGTAACCGAATTTCTTTTATGCTCCGATTTCCTCAAGCTTCAAGTGGGGCTAGTGAATCATGGAGTTGTGAAGATTAAATGATCAAGCATGTAAACCCATGGGAGAGTGTCCGTACTTGAAAGGTTTGATGTAAAATAGCTACTAATATCCAATAGGTGTGTAGACTGGTATGATGTTGGTCAATAAGGAGCTATTCCCCATTAAGGAGTTAGTCTGCTGGAGAGGTCTCCTTCCATGTCATAGCAGCTGAATTAAGGACCCTCATGGGGGTGATGAGGCTGGGGGTGGGGCTGTTAAATTAGTGTCCACTGCTGTCAGAGTGGCCGGATCAACACTGAAGGACAAGGAGCATCGCTGAGGTTGCTGTTAGGGGCTATGGAGTTAGTTCTGATTCACACTGACTCTGTAGACCACAGACCAACCACACACTGCTTGCACTTGAGCCATCCTCGGTCTTTCCTATACTTGAACCTGTTGCTGCAACCGTTGTGTCAGTTCATTTCATCGAGGGCCCTCCTCCTTAGCGTTGATCCTGGACCAAGCATGATGTCCCTCTCCAAGGACGAGTCACTCCTGATAACACATCGAAAGCCCATGAGACAAAGTATTTCCATTGTCTATAAAGATTATTCTGTCCATACTTCTTCCAAGACAGATTTGTTTGTTCTTCTGGTATAGTTAATATTTGTAACTAACATCATCCTTCAGCTGAATCCGTTCTTCTTTGTTTGGTCTTCCTTACTCGGTGTTCAGCTTTCACGTGCATTTGAGGTCATTGAACACACCATGGTTTGGGTGAGATGTACCTCAAAGTGACATCTTTGGTTTTTTTAGCAAATTAAAGAGTCTTTTACAGCAGATTTGCCTAATGCATTGTTTGATTTCCTGATTGCTGCAACAATGAAATCCTGGACAGCGTCCATCTTTTTTCCACTTACCGTGATGTTCTTTCCTGGCCCAGGTGTCAAGATTTAAAAACTTTTTATGTTGAAGTGTAATCCGTCATGAAGGCTGTAGATGCTGATCATCATCTGAACGTACTTCGAATCCTCTTTGCTTTTAGCCAGCAAGGCTGTGTCATCTGCATCTCGCAGATCATTCACGATTCATCCTTCCGTTCTTCTTCATGTAGTCCAGCTTCTCAGATGATCTGCTCAGCATTCCGATGGATTCAACAGGGTGAACGGATACATCCCTGACATACATCACGAGGTCGTGGGGGGAGGGGATGTGTTGATGCAGGAAGTATGTTATAGATGGAATTGTACTCCTCAAAAAGTTATGCTTAAGTTCTAGCCCCTATGCATGTCAACACGGTCCTGTTTCAACGTCAGACGTATCTTCTGTTACGTAAATAAGGCCATGACAGAGTAGCAGGCATCCTAGACCTGTCTCTTCTGGGGGTTGTCGTATAGAAAGGACAGACTGAAACAATGCCCACCGGGGAAAGGTGTCATAGGGAGGGGAGGAGGGAGAATCCACAAGCCAAGGAAGGCCGAGACTTGCCTACAGCTGCAAGAAGTAGAATTGAGAGAGCATCACTTGAACAAACTTTATGCTTTCAACGTTAAAAATGGAAGACCAAACAATGCGTGAAATGACATCAAGCACATAATATTGGAAGAAACAGTCCCTCACACCAGACCTCCGCAACAGGGACTCTATGTAGGGTTTCTGAGGATGTACCGTTTATGCTCGTGTAGAAGCCGAGTTTTTCAGTACATTTTTAAAGCAGTTTTCATGGTAAAGTTGGGTTCCTCGGCTGATAGTCAGATCGGCTTATCCTCGAGCGTATCTGTTAAGTCCTTATGGGAGCAGATAGTTTCATCTCGTGCCTGCAGAGTGGCTTGAACTGCTGGCTTTGTACATAACCGTTGAATGTTCATCTGAATGTCTACTGATACTGAATTGGTAGCACTCACTAATCAATGCCAATAATTTTGGAAGAAAGCTACCTAGCCAACCAACTGGAAAAGATCCATATTTGTGTCCATTCTAAAGAAAGGCGACCTACCGGAATGTGGAAATTACCAAACAATATTATCAATGTCTATGCAAGCAAAATTTTGCTGGAGATCATTAAAAATGACTAATTATGGCTAACATTGTGAAGTATAGGCATTGCAAAGCATTTCATTGAAACCTGCCCACAGACCAAGAAGCAGTTGTTTGAACCCATCAAGGGAATACTGCAAGGCTTAAATCGGGAAAGGTAGGCATTTGGGTTGTATCCTTTCATCATATTTACTCGATCTATATGATGAACAAAGACCTGATAAGATAGATTATATGAAGGCAAACTTGGCATCTGGCTTGGAGGAAGGCTCGATGACAATCTTCAATACACAGGTGACACAACCTTGCTTACCGAAAGCAAGGACTTAAAGCACTTGCTGATGAAAACCAAAGATCACAGCCATCAGAATGGATTGCAATTCAATGTAAAGAAAACCAAATCCTCACAGCTGGATCAACAGGTAACATCAAGATAGATGGAGAAGAGGGTGAATTGTCAAAGTTCTCATTATCCTCGGCTCCACAATCATAGTTCATGGGAGCAGCAGTCAAGAAATCAAACACCACCTGGCAGTGGCAGGTCTGTTCCCCAAGACCTCTTCAAAGTGTCAAAGAGCAAAGACGTCCCGATGAGGACTGTGGTGTGCCTGACCCAGACCGTGGTATTTGGAATCACGTTATGTGCGTGTGAAAGCTGGACACAGAATAAGGCAGACCACAGAAGAATTGACGGGTTTGAATGATGGTGTTGGTGAAGAATGTTGACAGTCCCACGGGCTGCCAGAAGAACAAAAACCAACCAGTCTTGGAAGAAGGACAGCCAGAACGCCGCCCAGAAATCAGAATGGCGTGGCTTCTTCTCACACACTTCGTACGTGGTGGCAGGAGAGACCCAGGAAGGACATCGCACTTGGGAACGTAGATGCTCGAGGAAGAGGAGGAATACACTTACGAGGATGAACTGACACACTGACTGCAACAACGGTTTGCAACAGAACTGAGATTGTCCGATGGCGCGGGCTCGGGCAGTGTGTTGTGTTGTTGTACGTGTATGTGGTCAAGCTGAGTAGGAACCTACCCAACGGCACATAATCACAACAGCAACAACAAAGGCCGCGATGACACCTCGGTCTTGGACTTGTCTCCTTCAGAACTGTGGACGGATGCGTTTCTGTTCTTTTCAGCCCTAAGTTGGTAGCCTTCTGTTATGGCAGCCCTGTGACCACGTGCGACCCTCCTCATCCTCATTTGACAGTTTACCTGAAGTCCTGTGTGCCAGGGAAATCTGTCATCGTCTTATTGGCTTTTTCATTACTTAGCATTGCTAGGTATGCATACCTTTTTTCTTTCTAGTTTATAATAATTAAGCAGATGTGGACACAGGTGCTAGTTCAATTAGTGGCTGCAGGATTTGGGGCAGTGGATTTAGCCACTCTGAGCTTCAGCTTTCCTATTGGTAAAAGGCCAATTATCGTATTTAATTTTATATGGGGTGGTTGTATTACATGAAATAATAATGATAGCTAACATATATTGGATGCTTATTATGTCCTAGGCAGTGCTCCAAGTGCCTTATATATATTACCTTATTTAATAATTCAAGTCCTTACAATCATGATATGAGGACATGAATAATTCAAGTCCTTACTTATAAGTAATATTACTCTGACTTTATATAGGGGAAATGTGAGGCAAAAGTTTAAGTCAGCAAGTGGAAGATCTAGAACAAAAATGTTGACTTTAGAATCCTTATTCTTTTTTTGGTATCTATTTATATATGTATTGTATGTTTAATACAATTTAATGATATATGTTTTTTTAAATCATTTTATTAGGGGCTCGTACAACTCTTATCACAATCCATACATCAGTTGAATCAGGCATGTTTGTACATATGTTGCACAAACATGTTTGCACATATGCTCTCTTCTAGACATTTACTTTCTATTGAGCCCTTCGTACCAGCTTTTTTCCCCTCCCCCTTCCCCCCACCCTCATGGCCCCCGGATAGATTGTCCATGGTTATAATTTTCATCTCTCACACCGACCGCTGTCTCCCTTGGCCATGTTTTCTTTTCTTCCCCTGCCAAGGGGTGTATGCTTCCCAGTTCAGACTAGACCAGAGCATGTACACAGGTGTAGTTGGAGGGGGAGCCAGCCCCCCACCACTAATCATGGGTTTGATAGGCATAATTGTATGGTTGAGAAACATACAGATTATATTAAAGTCATCGAGAGCATGAGAGACAGAAGAGAGAGTCAAATAATGGAGTCAGACACATTTCATAGTAGCATGCTCACTTCCTGGATGGCCATGATCTTACCAGCCAGGTCTGCGCACAGCATGGGCCGATGCTAGATGGGGCAGGGGCTCAGCAAGAGGCTCAAGTACCCAGCAGGAGGCTCGAGGACCTTGCAGGAGGTTAGAGGATCGGGCAGGAGGCTGAAGGACCCGTTAATTGCTAACCCAGGGTTATATCTACTTAGGGGGGCGTGATTACAGGTAACCACACGTCACAGGAAGAGGCAGTACAATAGGCATACACATCATAGGAAGGGGATGTACAATGGGCATAGGCGTAATAGGAAGGGGATGAGCTAGGGCTGTACACATGATAGGAAGGGGATGAACTCGAGGCATACATGTGACAAGAAGGGCAGACCCTAGATTCATGATGGCAGTTTAACCTTGGTCACCCTTGGACAGGCTTGACCTCTCTGGGGTCTCCTACAAGGAAACAGACAACTACTCTCCTTATCAGAAGGGAGTGGGCCCTACTTGTTGTGGGATAAACAGTGGTGACTGCTTGGTCTAGATGGCTGATAACCCTTAGGGAGAATAACCCCTAATCTACTTCTGATGACCTCCAAGTGTATTGTCATTCGCAAGCAGCTAAGTTTGGCACATATTTGGGGTAGACAACTTGGGAGAAATCCTTGTTTCCCACAATTCCCCCTTTTGTTTTATATATAAATTCAAAAGATCCACAGTGGCTACATAGTTATTTTCTATACTTTGAAAGCTGTCAAGGCAAAACTTCATGATCCAATTAATATAGTCAAAAATTCAGGTTTATGGTAAATGTTTTGAATTTAGGCATGGGGGATAAAGTCCTACTATGCCCATCTGCTATTGGAGGAAGGTATGAGAGGGGCTGGATGCCAAGGGGGGAAGAAAATGAGCAAATAGGAATGTCTTCTTCTATAGGGAGAATGAATCAACCATGTGCTCACTTTAAGGCAGCACAGTTTTAGGGGGAGAAACTGTGGAAATGATAGACTACCACAGGAAAATGTACTCAGACTATATCTCCAACTACCAGAGTGGCAATCTTCCTGCCATGCAATACTAGTCTTCCAGATGCCCTCTGTACCAGTCAGGGAATAAGTCCTAGTTCTATATCCCTTGGTGCTAGTATCCCACATTTCCCCTTTCTGCATTGCATTTAAGATTTAACAGTGTCACGGAGGCAACATGGTTTCTCTTCATATCTCTTAGCTTCCTATAGAAGTGACACGAGACTGCAAGCATCATGATTATGATGATAAACAACACAGTCAGATTAGAACTTAAGCTATGTGAAATGCTTCGAGCCCAAGCTCACGGGTCCACCCCTTCCATGCCATTCACCAATTGCTTAATCCTATTAGAGCCAGGAGATGCCTCAAGCTTGTCTTTGAATGTATAGAAAAGATACTTCTTTAGCTGAATCACATCCAATGAAATATTTCCCTTAAATCCTTGCAAATGTTTCCTAATCAAATCCCAATCATGCAATGTCTTATTATAAGGATAAGGGGTTATATAAAAATCAGTTACATTCCAATCACATTATAGCATTAATTGACAAGTCCAAAACCTTGATCTTTCAGCAAAAGAACAGTCTGTAGTAATAGTCCAGTCACTATTGTATAAAATGTTCAGTTATGAGAGAGTCCCAGAGTGTCCCTTAGACAGCATCAGCAATGGAAGAAATCTCTCAGCAGTAATCGCCATTCTCAGGAATCTGAGAGGTCTTCTTGATGTTTTGGCTAACTTCAGTAACAGGACGGGGTCAGCTTACCTCTCTTCTTCTGGGCCTTGCTGGCTGAAGAGAAATTCACCTCTCTCCTCTGCCTGTGAAAATATAAACAAATAGCCCCTCTCTTCAGGGTGTCAGTGACCTGGAAAAATAATTATGATTAAGATTGGGTGGCTTCTCCATCTCTTCCTTGTCCATCTTTCTCCAAACGTGGTTGCGTCCTTTTAAATGGAGTCCATCAGCTTTATTCTGCGAAAACATAAATGTATGTCCCTTTCTCCGGGTGACAAATGGACCTGGATCCCAAACGCGATTCCCATCATCTTGGGACTCTTCAGGGTCAGCTCTCTCTGTAGAAGTGAAAATGTGTTTATCTGCCCTAATTCTGTTACAAACTTTTAGTAAGGAGAGAAATTTTTTGGTTAAAATGACCAAATGAATTTGTCACACATAAGATTCCTCTTCTCCCCCTCTGTTTTAACAATGGAGATTCTAAAGCACTGCTAGCAATCTCAGTTACCTTGCTTTGTTTTGACCCAGTGAAACTACGAGTTAGATAGAGTTCATTGTTATGCAAATGCAGGCTCCCAGCTCTCGGAGAATTGAGAGAGCAGATTAATTCCGAGAACTTCTTACCACACTTGGGCCTCTCTCTGCTCAAGCCCTCCCTGGTGATCTGCTTTTGAAAATCAGCCAGTGGATCACAATGGTCTGATCTGCCTTGGATCATGGGCCTGGTGCAGGATCAGACATTAGTTTGCTCCACTGTGCATGGAGTTCCCATGAGTGAAGGGCCAACTCAATGGCCACTAACCGCATCTCTTAGTCCTTTCCAACAGAGTGTGCTATGTCTCTATGCCTAGAACAATGAGAGAATGAGCAACTGAAGAAACTAATCAGTGTTAATTCCTAGTAACTCTACAAGACAGGGTTCAATTGTTCCTTTGGGTCTCTGAGACTTTAATTCTTTACAGGAGCAGAACACCTCATCTTTCTCCCATGCAGCGACGGGTGGGTTTCACCTGCTTAACCCGTAGCCCCACAAGGCTCCTCTGGAGAAATAAATGAATGACCCATGTGGACAAAAACTCCTGGACAACGAGTAAAGGCTGTGCGCCAGGCAAGAAGACCATGCGTCCAAGGAGCGGTCTCGCAGGGGCCTAGCTTAGGCCTGGAGTTCATCAGCGTCCTCATCACTGACTGCAGAGATGGAGTGCAGAGTAGACGACTCACACTGGTGACGCTCATGAGGTGGGGCAGAGCTGAACACTTAGGAGGCAAGCCGGAGATTTGGGAGAGTACTTGACAAATTAGGGACATAACCAGAGTCAACAAGTACAACTGCTGGAGCTGGTGGCGCCAAGGGAATGATCAGTTCTAATGGATCTGCTCAAAGAAGCCCGGGCCCACTCTTCTGCAGGCTTTGTTGTATCTTTGGAACAAGTCTGCATGAGAGGGATCCTTGAGGAAGAAAATGATTTGGCCTGGAGGTCTCATGGACGGATTCTCTGCTGCTAAGGGGAGGTTTTCCCCATGCTCCTTCCTGGTCTCGCCTCTGGTCACCCTATCCATCTGTCTCAGGGAGAGAAGGCGGTAAGTTCGCCCACTGCCCCAAAGCTCTGAGGCTCAGTACAACCACTTCTTGCCCTACTGCTGACTTCCAAATGGTGTTGCCTTTCTCCCAACATTCTCTTCTTTGAGTGGCGTCTTCCTCCCCGAGGGCTGGCCTGGAGGGTACGCTGACCTTTATTTCCTTTGGAATAATGTACCGAGATGTTGGGTCAGAGTAGACTCACAGCAACCGACAAAAAGTGACAAGTGCTTTGATTGGCCATGCCTTGCATCCACCCTGCCAACCTTGGTCAGAAGATCGAGTCTGAACCGTGTGACCATGAGAAAAATGGGAGTCCCGTCATCGTATTTTGTGGTGTTGGGTAAGACACTTAACATCTCCGCGTCGAGTTCCTTTGGCTACAAATCATTGAAAGCTATTTGATTTTCCTTAATCAAAATGGGGTATGTAGTTGGAGAGACGAGAGGTTTTCTAACACCTGGGACATGTATGTGCAACTAGACCGAGAGGAACAGGACGGGGAATTCTACATGCTAAGGGGGATGAACACTGCTTGCTAAGATTGAGCACTCTGTGTGCTAAGAGAGTGAAGAGTCTGCCTCGCTAAGAGAATTAACGTGACTGTCAGATAACAAGCCCAGTCAGCATGTCCACTCTGAGGTCAGAAGGGGTGGATATCCTGACATGGAGGGACAGCTTGGGGGGTGGACCTCCCGATCCAGAGTTATGGCCTGGGAAAATGCTGCTGCCTCCAAACTGGAGTTAGAGCCGGAGGTAAAACTCGAAAGGTCCTGACCTTAGAAAGAACTATGCAGGAAACCCAAGGATGAACTTGGCCACTAATTGCAAAGTTGCTTCACCATCTACAGAGCTGCAACCCCCGCTCCATTGAATGTGACTTTAAAAACAAGAAATGGTCCCCTAGACTGCGTCCTTTCTCAGCTTGAGAGGGGGAACCGGTTCACGCTCGAGGCTAAAACCTTGGCTTACCCAACAGTGGCACCGGGACTCCTGGCAGGAGGGATTGGGATGCAAAATCAGTGTGAGGTGAGGCATCTGACTTTTTAAACCGTCCCCAAGTAGGGAGGAGAATGGTCGAAATCAACAGCCCAAGCTGATTCCTAGGAGGTAGAAGTCAGACCTGCTCCCAACCCTCCCACCGTGTGAACCCTCCTCCCTTCGGCGCTGGCTGTTTCTCTGCTGCGGTCCATAATTCATGGCAATGGGCACACAGAGCTCACACACAACCCTCGCGATTATGGGGTTTATGACGTAAGTGAACGGGTTACAATTTCGGGCTCAGACATGCTCAGGGTCTCGTTCTCAGTCAGGCAGCCTCTTCTCAGCCCTGCTCACTGGGTCACACACTCCCACTCACAATCCCTGGCCACTCAGCTCCTCGGCTTCTGCCCGGCTCCCAACCAGTACAAGGCTCGACTGATAAAAGCCCACTCTGCCAGTTGACCTCAGCCCAAAGGCGGTCAGCTGGAGCTCTGGATCAGCAAACCTACCTTCCCTGCCACGGGCATCCCACTCTGCCAGCAAGCCCCCTGCCTGAGGGCACTTGTCCTGCCGCTGCTGCTCACCCCTTCCCAGTGGCTCTGGTGTCGCAGCTCTCTGTCCCTGGTTTGAGGAGGTTCCGAACAAAGATCTCAAGGTTGCACTCCATTTCTACCTTTGCCTTCTTCGCAGTCGTGAGAGTCACTTTTCTGCCTCTCTCATGACTCATTCTCAACGTAAGGGGCATATTAAGTTTGAAGTTAGAGCTGACAGAATCTGCTCAGCTTAAATACAGTCTGGACCAGCTTGCAGTGACAGGAATTCTAATTCCTCCTAAAGCCTCCAGCACGCTCTGGCACACCGTCTTTTTTCCTGCCAGCCAGTCCTTTTGCAATCACGCCTGTGATCGTTAAGGTTTATTGGGCCAACCTGGCTGATGAACATATGTGGGATTAATTTAACGGCGGCGAGATAAATGGCTCCGTGAGCCTTGCCTGTCTGGTCTCCTGCTCTTTGATGATTGGACCACTTGTGGCTGCCTTAGCCAGTTCCCTGCCTCACCTGGCAAGGCTCACGTCCTGTGAGACATCCCTGAGGAGAAGCCGCATGGACCTACCCCAATGCACCCTGGTGCTGGAGCAGCCGTGTGGAGACCCCTGCCAGCGCTGAGATGCTTACATGTTCACTGACTCGGCTTTCCTCCTGTAGATCGATGTCAGACATATGGGCTAATGTGGGACTTATGGGCTTGAACTGGACTGAGTTGGGATGCTTAATGTACAATTACCCTTTATGTAAAACTCTCTCTTATAAAATATGTTTATGAATTTCGTTTCTCTAGTCTACCCAGACTAACACAACGTCACAAACACCTTCAGGTTTCACCTGCTTTCCACGGACAAAACGTTTAGAGGGCTTCTTCTTGTTGGAATCACGGCTGCTGGAATCGACGTTCTGGAGTCAGGGTCTCAAAGAGGAGACGTGAGGGATTTGTATGGTGGCTGCAGGCTTCTGCCAATTTAGTGACTTGGCAGTGAAGCCCTAAATTCACTCTCTCCTTTATTTTGGGGTACAAATTTGGGGATTCTAGGATTGGGTTGACAACCAAGGAAGGAAGGGGGGCATGGAGAAACCAGTGCCACTAAGAAGTACTGAACTTGGAGCCCCAAAAACATAGCACTGGAGTTCATCTTCTAAGCATCTGTGAGATATAGTTTTAAAATCAATATTGGTATCTGAGAGTTGTACTACTCAGGGCTTTGCCTTTTCAGAGCCCTAGTTATTTTAAGTGTTTTTGTTTGTTGCCCTTGAGTTGTCTCCAGCTCATGACAACCTTACGTCCTACCGGCAGGGGAGAAAACTGTGTGCCAACGTCTGTTTGGGGGCCTGACACTGGAATTTCTGTTCCTGCAAGCAGGTCAACGCGATAGTCAAGCTGAACAAAGGCTGTCAACTCTCGCTTCAAAATATATCCAAATCCCAACTACTTCTCTTCGCTCCTGTTATGATGACCACATGCACGGGCCAAGAAAAAGACAACCAAACTGTCAGCTCCTTATCATCGATTGAAGCATCTCCCCGTTACCGATTGGGTTCAGAACCAGGGCCATGTATGTGGCACGGGCCTACTTATAAAAGCAAAGAGCAAAATGGATGTGTTCGTGTGGGCCACTTGGGGGAAAAACAAAATTTTAAGTTTTTCCATGTGCCAGAGCGGGGTAAGAATTTGATAAATGTTTGGCCCAGATCTTTCTAACTAATACCGCACTGTGCTAGCTCTTTCTAGAAGAGCAAGAGAAAGGTTCCCATCCATACAATGTTTGCCTGCAGAGCTGAATAAGAGCCAGCTTGTTCTCAGATCAGTCAGCAAGGTTCTGCCTTGGTTCAGTCTGGTTCGGATTTTTTAAAAAAGCAATTTCTCGTTAGCCAATGAAATGTGGAGTATCTAACTCCTAGTCTGCATGGTCATCTCAGCCAACACACACATTCTTCAAGGACAGAGAACGTGGTGTGCTCGCTATTGCACCCTTAATGGCCGCCTACAGTGTGTGTGGGACACTGACCTCTCAGCAATGGACAGGCAGGAGAAAGAGCAGAGCAAGACCCGGTGTTGCCTGGCCCGGTACCAGTTCCGACATCGTTGGTCTCCATGAGTCCACTGCGGTAGCTCGTGTGCCACTCCATCTCCTTGAGGGCTTCCTCTTGTTTTCGCGGACTTGACTGCACTTGATGTCATTTCCCAGGAAGTAATTTTTCCTGATGATGAGTCCCGAAGGAGCAGGACTTAAAGGGTGCATTCTGGCTTTATTGGGTCCAAGACCAATTAACTCATTCTTCCGGCCATCCATAGTATACTCAGTATTCTGTGTCAACATCACAATTCAAATGCATCAACTCTTCTTTCATAGCCTCCCATAAAAGAAGAGAGAGTTGAATTACAGTTTCCCAAACAGCATGATGACAGAGAGATTGCCTTTGAGCTAGACGCCCAGGCTGTGACTGGGAAGTTAATCCCCGTCATGTCACCGGGCTCACTCGGGAGCCTTCGCCAAAGATGCGTATCTCTGAGATGAGAGGGACTGAGTCAGCAGACACAAGGGGAGAGGGAGAGG
This sequence comes from Echinops telfairi, assembly GCF_000313985.2. Taxonomy (NCBI): domain Eukaryota; kingdom Metazoa; phylum Chordata; class Mammalia; order Afrosoricida; family Tenrecidae; genus Echinops; species Echinops telfairi. The sequence continues at coordinate 34,817,767 of NW_022103915.1, forward strand.
ACACCTGCGGACTATAGTTTCCTTGGTCTTGGTATCCTTAGTGCCATGCTTCTTGTGGGAGGTCGTTTCAGAGAGCAAATGAGTGTGCTGTCCCCTCCAGGGCTATCTGTGCGTCAAAGGCAAGGGTGGTTTTAATTTCTGAGGAAGTAGGTCCATTGGTTGGGTGTTGCCAGGTGATCATTCTCACGCTATCAGCCTGATAGGAGTTTCTGAGAAAGAATTTGAACTCTACTTGCTTTGGATGGGGACTCCCTGAGAAGGGCAAGCAGTTAGTGTACAAACTGAGAACGGGTACTCCACCCAGAGGTGACTCCGAAGACAGGTCCTGTGACCCTACAGTAACCCTCTGAGGCCTCCACTACTATGATTCCCATTTTCAGAATCCAGCCACATGACTAAGAAGCGTTTCTGTCTGCAGTTGGCTCCTGACGTGGCCCACAGTGCACAGGGAGCAGAAGGAGAGGCGCATGGAAGAGACCGTTGAGCCCCCCGCTCTCTGCTCACCCCCGGCACTGCAGGCCTGGTTCCTCTGCCTTGACCAGACGACAGACGGAGAAGGAACTGTGGGTAAGGTTAGCAGGCCTCGCATTGCCAGGAAGGCACCGTCAATCTGGTGCTCATTTAGCCCTCCTGGGCTCTTCCTTCGAGCTCTGAACCGCGCTGCCCAATCTGATAGCCACTGGTTACATGTAACTACTGAGCCGTTGAAATGTGGCTCATCTGAAGCGAGACATGCTGAAGTGTAAATTACACACTGGATTAAGGGAAAAGAGAGTGGAAAAGAGGTCATTAACATTGTTACATTGGTTACCTGTTTAAATGAGAATATTATAAATGTTCTGGGTTAATAAAATATATTATTTCGACAGCTTTTTGAGATATAATTCCCATACCATATAATTCACCTATGTAAGAAATGGACTGGTATTGACTATTTGGAATCAGAAAATCACATGGTTTATTATGCTGGGAAAGAAGTAATCAAGAGGAAAGGCATTGTGTTCACTGGCCAAAAGGACATTTGAAGATTTATCTTGAAGTGCAATGCTGTCTGATATGCTTAGCTGTCTACCTTCAAGGAAATCCAGTGAATTCAACTCTTCTTCAAAGTTATGCATCAACTACCAAAGCTAATGATGAAGAAGTCAAAGAATTCTACCAACTTCTTCAGTCTGAAGTTGATCAAACACGCAGTCAAAATGTATTGATAATTATTGGTGATTGCAATGTAAAAGTTGGAAACAAAGAGGAAGGAACAGTAGTTTGGAAAATAGGGTTTGGTGATAGAAACAAAGCCAGAGAACGCATGATACCAACAATTCTTCATCACAAAATACCTCCTTTCTACAGCACAAAAGGCGACAATGCACATAGACTTCTCCTGGTAGAACACACAGAAATCAAATTGACTACGTTCGTGGAAAGAGATGAGGGACAAGCTCAATATTAGCAGATAAAACCAGGCCAGGGGCTGATTATGGAACAGACCATTAATTGCTCCTATGTAAATTCAGGTTGAAGTTGAAGAAAATGAAAACATGTCCATGAGAAGCAAAATAGAACCTTGAGTCTATCCCACCTCAATTTTGAGAACATCTCAAGAACTGACTTCACCTACTGGCCACGATGACAGCCATCTGATGAGCTGTGGGCGGAAATCAAGAACATCATTCACAAAGCAAGCAAGAGTCATTGGAAAGACAGAAAAGATCAAAGTGGATGTCAGAAGAGACTGAAACCTGCTCTTAATGGCAGAGTAGCGAAGGCAAATGGAAGAAATGAAGTCAAGGAGCCTAATACAAAATGTCTAAGGACAGCTTGAGAAGACAAAGTAAAATATCATAATGAAATGTGCAAAGACCTAGAGTTAGAAAACCAGAAAGGAAGAACGTGTTTAGCATATCTGAAATGGAAAGAACTGAAGAAAAAATGCAAACCTCAAATTGCAATACTGAAAGAATCTATGGACCAAATATTGAATGAAGCCAGAAGTACCAAAAGAAGATGGAAAGGATACACAGGCACTATCCCAAAATGAACTAGTCAGCATTCAACAATTTCAAGAAGTAGCATATGCGCAAGAACCAATGGTACTAACAGAAGAAGTTCACGCTGCACTGAAAGCATTAACCAAAAACAAGGCTCCAGGAATTGATGGAATACCAAGTGAAATGTTTCAACAAGTTGGGAAAGCACTGGAAGCATTCATTCTTCTATACTAGGAAATTCAGAAGACAGTTCTTGCCCAATTGACTGGAAGAGATTCATATTTGTACCCACTCCAAAAAAGGTGGCCCGACAGAATGCTCCAAGTATAGAACAATAACATTAAAATCACATGCAAGTGAAATTTTACTGAAGATTATCCAACAACAGTTACAGCAGTACATTGACAGAGAGTTGCCAGAGGTTCAGGCTGGATTCAGGAGAGGATGTGGAACATGATACATCTTTTTTTTTTAAATCATTTTATTGGGGGCTCATATAACGCTTATCACAGTCCATACATACATACATTTGTGTCAAGCACATTTGCACATTTGTTGCTATCATCATTCTCAAAACATCTGCTTTCCACTTGAGCCCCTGGCATCAGCTCCTTATTTTTTCCCTCCCTCCCCCCTCCTCCTTCCCCCATGAACCCTTGATAATTTATAAATTTGTTTTTCATGTCTTACACTGACTGATGTTTCCCTTCACCCACTTTTCTGTTGTCCATCCCCCTGGGAAGGGGTTATAGGTAGATCATTGTGATCAGCTCCCCCTATCTACCCCCTGGTATAGCTACTCTCAATATTGGTCCTGAGGGGTTTATCTCTTCTGGATTCTCTGTGTTTCCACCTCTTATCTGTACCCGTGTACATGTTCTGGTCTAGCCAGATTTGTAAGGTAGAATTGGTGTCATGATATTGGGGGAGGGGGAGGAAGCATTAAAGAACTAGAGGAAAGTTGTGTTGCTTCATGGGTGTTATACTGCACTCTGGCTGGCTCATCTACTTCCCGCGACCCTTCTGTAAGGGGATGTCCAGTTGCCTGCAGATGGGCTTTGGGTTTCCACTCCACACTTCCCCCTCATTCACAATGATATGATTTTTTGTTCTGGGCCTTTGATGCCTGATACCTGATTCTATTGACACCCCATGATCACACAGGCTGGTGTGCTTCTTCCACGTGGGATTTGTTACTTCTCAGCTAGATGGCCGTTTGTTTATCTTCAAACCTTTAAGACTGCAGATGCTATATCTTTTGATAGCTAGGCACCATCAGCTTTCTTCACCACATTTGCTTGTGTACCCACTTTGTCTTCAGCAATCCTGGCGGGAAGGTGAGCATGATGTAATGCCAGGGTAATAGAACAAAGTGTTCTTGCATTGAGGGAGTACTTGAGTAGAGGCCCAAGGTCTATCTGCTACCTTAATACTAAACCAATAAATATATGTACATAGATCTATTTCCCCATCATTGTATATAAATGTATTTACATATGTACATGCCTATATTTGAAACTCTATAAATGTCCTTTGCCTCCTAGTTCTTTCTTCTATTTCGTTTACTTTCCTCTTGTCCCACTATCATGTTCAGCCTTCATTTGGGTTTCAATAATTCCTCTCGGTTACATTGCCCTTGATCAAGCCCTACCAGGCCTCCTACACCCTCCTTGCCATTGATTTTAGATCATTTGTTGTCCCCTTGTCCCTGGGTTAGTTAACACCCACTTCCTTTCCCCTGCTTCTCCCTCTTTCATGTTCCACACCCCCACCTGCCCCGCCCTGGAACCATAGGTCCCATTGTTTCCTCATCCAGATTGTTTGATGTCAAATGGATCTTGGCTGAAAGCAGAGAATACTAGAGAGATATTTACTTGTGTTCTACTGATTATGCTAATGCATTTGATTCTGTGAACCATAACATGCTACAGATAGTCTTGAGAAGAATAGGAATCCCAGAACACTTCATTGTACTCATGTGGAATTTATATATATGTAAAATTATATATATAAATTCCACATGAGTACAATGAGTATATATATATATGAGTATATATATATATGAAGCCATTTTTAAAATCAAGAAAAGTGTACATCAGGGTTGCATCCTCTCACCATACTTATTTAATCTGTATGCTGAGCAAAGAATCAGAGAATCTGATCATATGAAGAAAAATGTAGCATCAGGATTGGAAGAAGGCTTCTTAATAGCCTGTGATGTGCAGATGCATTGCCTTGCTTGCTGAAAGTGAGGGGACCTGGAAGTACTTGCTAACAAAAATCAAGGATTTCAGCCTTCAATATTGAGTACAACTCAATGTAAAGAAAACCAAGATCTTCACAACTGGCCAACAGGTAACATCATGAAAAATGGAGGAATGATTTAAATTATCAAGGATGTTGTCTCGTGTGAATCCATAATCAATGCTAATGGAAGCTGCAGTCAAGAGACCAAATGACACATTCATTGCACTGGGAATATCTGCTACACAGAACTTCTTTAAAGTGTTGAAAAGCAAGGATGTGACTTTGAGGACTAAGGTGCACCTGACCCAAGCCAGGGTATTTTCCATCGCTCCATATGCGCTTGAAAGTGGGCGTGGGGCATTGATAAGGAAGATCAAAAAAGAATTGCTGCATTTGAATTATGGTGCCAATGATCAATATTGGAGGTACCATGGACTACCAAAAGAAGAAACAGATCTGTCTTGGAAGAAGTACAGCCAGAATACTCTTTAGAGGCAAGGATGGTGAAACTTCACCTCATGTGCATTGGACATGTTGTCAGGAGAGACTGGTCCCTAGAGAAGGACATCATGCTTGGTGAAGTATAAGGGCAGCTGAAAAGAAGAAGACCGCTGACAAAATGGAGTGACAGTGAAGGCATAGATGGGCTCAAAGTTACGAACACTGCGAGGCTGGCACAGGACCGGGCAGTAGTTAGTTCCGTTGTACACAGGGTTCCCTACGAGTCGAAACTGACTCCATGACACCTAACAATGACAACAAGATATACTCTCTGATGGCGTTTTCGTATATTCACAGATAGGAATCCATCATGACAATTTGTAATATTTTCATCACCCTAAAAAGAAATTCCATACCCATTAACCATCAGTCCACAAATACACCGTCCACTTGGTCCTTGTTGTTAGTTGACATTCAGTTGGTCTGACTGACCCTTAGCAACACCATGTACAACAGAACAAAAGATTTCCCAATCTTGAAACATCCTCACTATTGTTGTTATGTTTGGGCTAGCCCATTTTGCTAGCCACTGTGTCGATCAACCTTGCCAAGGAGCTTCCTCTTTTTTGATGCTTTCATTTTGCCAAGCATGATGTCCTTTTCCATGGCGGGATTCTCCTAAGAACATGCACAACATATGTGAGATGAAGGCTCCCCATCCTTGTTTCTGCTCCCCAAGACAAATGTGCTTGTTCTTCTGGCAACTCATAGTGTTTTCAATATTCTTTGGAAGCACCATAACTCAAATGCATCCATCCTTCCACAGTCTTCCCGATTCATTTTCCAGCGTTCACATGCATTGGACATACTGTGGCTTGGGCCAGGCTCATCCCCAAAGTGACATCCTTGCTCTTCTACACACTAAAGAGATCAAATGAAGCAGATTTTACCCATTCTCTGGCCTGTTTTCACTTTATTCATAGTCTTTTGAAGGGCACAATTTTTAATTTTAATAGTAATATTAATAATTTTGTTTCACTTTTTCTTCTGTTGCTTTTCTTTCTTTTTTTCTCCTTTCATTCAAAGTTTTGTTTTCTTTTTGTATTCTCTACATTATTGTTGGTTTGCCTACCTATATAAGATAGGCATGGGAAGCAAGCCCGATGAGGAAGCAATGAGACCAGGGGTTCTGGAGGGACAGGGGGAGGAGGAGGCAGGGGGAGGGAGTGGGGAGCAAACAACACCATAGACAGGAAAAACTAGGGAATTAAATATAACAACGAGAGGACGCAGAGAGCCTGGGGTGTTGGAGCAACAACAATCTAGCTGCGAGGAATTACAAAAAGGCATAAGAAGGGCGAATGTGATGGTGGGGCAGGAGGAAGGTAAAGGAAGCAGAGGAAAGATCTAGGAAGCAACATTATGGATAGAGATATAAACATAGGTATGCACTTATGTAAATATATTAATTCATAAAACTAGAGGTATTGGCATAGGTACATATATTTATATGGCAATACATTGAGGAAGCAGACAGACTTGGGCCTCTGCTCAAGCCCTCCCTCAAATGCAAGAACACTTTGTTCTAACAAGCTGGCATTCTGTGATGTTCACCCTCCCAGCATGATCTCTGAAGATAAAATTGATGCACAAGCAAATGTGGTGAAGAAAGCTGATGGTGACCGGCTATCAAAAGATATACCATCTGGGATCTTAAAAGCTTCAAGTTAAACAAGCGGCCATCTAGCTGAGAAGCAACAAAGTTCACATGGAAGAAGCATACCAGCCTGTGCAATCATGAAGCGTCGATGGGACCAGGTAACAGGCATCAGAAGACCACAAACAAACAACCATATTGTTGAGAATGAGAGGGGTCAGAGCAGAGACCCCAAACCCATCTGTAGACCATGGGACATCCCCTCACAGAAGGGCCACAAGGAAAGGATAAGTCAACCAGGGTGAAGTAGAGCACCAATGAAACACACAATTTTCCTCTGGTTCCTTGAGGCTTCCTCATCCCCCACCATCGGGACTCCAGTCCTGCCATTCACTGCGGGCTAGGCCAGAGCATGTACATAGGTACAGGTAAGAGCTCAGGACACACAAAATGCAGGTCAGATAGGCCCCTCAGGAACAGAAATGGGAGTAGTCCTAACAAGAAGGTAGGGGGAAGGTGGGGAGAGAAGGGAGTGAAGAAACCACGGGGGAAGGGAGCCTGCGGTCGGTGTAAGATATGAAAATAATAATAATTTATCAAGGAGTCACGAGGGGGGGAGGGGGGGTGTGGGTAAAAAGAGGAGCTGATACCGAGGGCTCATATAGAATGTAAATGTTTAGAAAATAATGATGGCAACATATGGACACATATGCTTAATACAATTGCTGTATGGATTGTTATAAGAGATGTAAGAGCCCCCAATAAAATGATGTTTAGAAAAGAAATCATTGTCTAATCCACGGTTGTGGAATTTTATAGTTTTAGCTCTCGCAGTAGATTCTGTGTCCTCTGAGTTGCTTTTGTGTCTGATGTAAGGCACAACGTCATTACTTTGCAGTTATCTATGGAGCAGGTCTACTCTACAGACACGGGGTCATTTGAGTCAGAATCAACTTAAGTGCAAGCTAGTTGTCTGAACCCCGTTTGTCGAAAAGCCTATTCTTGAACTGGTTTGCTGTAAATATGTTTATTTTTGAGCTCCCAATCGTTTGGGCCGAGTCTGAGCCATGCAGCCACCTGCCCTAGCTCTCGTGAAAGACGGCCTGCTGGCCTGTGCGGCCCCTTCTCCCTGCAACCGTAGCACCAGAAGGCCTGCCTTCCCTTATCAGCACATGCGGCCTTGGCTCAAGCCCTACATATGTCCCACCCCCTCACCGCCAGACTTGATTTCCCTGACCGAACTCGTTGGGTCTTGGAACCTGCCCGGGGGCTCAAGATGCCCCCATCCTTCTCTGCTCTCCCTTCCCTCCCAGGAGTTCTTTCCCCGCCTCAATAAAGCCTTTCTCAGCTTCATATTCTTGGCTAAACTCTATCTCTGTTCCGTGCCTCCACCTCCAACCTCTCATCCCCGCCTTCCTCTGGCCGGTGCACAGCCCCGTCCTCCATTTCCAATCTCTCACCAATTATATCCCATTGATCTATATGTCTGTCTTTCTACTAGTACCACAGTATCTGGGTTTCTGTAGTTTTGTGGTAAATTTTGAAATCAGAAAGGATGAGTCCTGTACTTGCAACATTTTTACTTCTCAAGGTTGTTTTGGCTCCTGTGGGTCTCTTACAGTTCCATATGAATTTGAGAGTCTGTCAATGTCATCAGCAGTCAGAAAGAATTTGAAAGGGATTACATGAAATCTGTTGCTGAATTTAGTATCCCCACCTTAACAGTAAGTCTTGTAAATGTGTAGAAAAGAACGATGGAACATATGTACGAATCTGTCAGATACAATTGATGTATGGTTTGTAACAAGAGTTGTAAGAGCCTCCAATAAAATGATTAAAACAAACAAACAAACAAAAAACAGTAAGTCTTCTGATCCGTGAGCAGGAAATATCTGTTCCTTTCCTTGGGTCTTCTTTAACTTTTTCCAACTGTGTTTTGTAGTTCAGAGGTTTCCACTCTTATTACATTTATTCCTATGTATTTTATTACTTTTATACTATTATTGTCAGTGGGGTTTTTGTCTTCATTAATTTTCAGTTAAAACATACTATTAAAATGAACTTTACCTGTTTGTTTTCCTTTTAACTTGTGGCTTATAAAAGTTTCAAACTACATAGGTGGCTTGTATGGTATTTTCAATGGATATCGCTGTTCTTGAGTGAGGAGCTGAGAGAACATCCAACAGAAGGGTTTACCCTGCGTGAGTCCGGAGTGTTCATGACTTCACACCTCGGGAGCTACAGTTGTGTTGAGTTTTTCTCTATCATGAAAAGCACAAGTTTTGAAGCGCTTCTGACTCTAGTCTGAGAAAACGTGTATGACTTTGTCCTTGCTCCACTGGAGGGGATTGAAGGAGATAAAACCTGGAGACATGTCTCAGCTCATGGGCACACATGGGGAATACGAGGGATATTGTCTGAGCCCAGGCATGAATAAAACAGGAAAGGATCAGGAAAAAAAAAAGCATGCTGACTGTGTCAAACCTTGCCCAGTGAGCTGTCCAGGAAAAGAAAGAAAGGGTCGAGCACGGACCCTTGCTCACCTGGCCTGCGTTTGCTCACCTGCCCCCTCCCTCCCCCGCAGCCGTCTCCAGCAACTGGCGTTCCTAGGAAGGTGCCAGGGCCCTTTCCTCTCAGGCCTTGGCGGCTGCGTTTCCCAGCAGCACTGCTCTTCAATAACACGAGTCTCGTCCAGACGCCAAATGACTTGTACAAGGTCGTGCAAGGGGCAAGCCGCAAAGACACACAATTAGTGAGTCAGTTTTCTGACACACCACCACCTACATACTCCCTGCCGTAGGGCTGGTTTTGACCAACAGCAGCCCTGTCCGGGGCTCTCAGTTCTCCAGTGGGCAGCCCCTCAGGAAACTTGTATGCAGCCCCTCCTGTTTGTGTAACATTCCTTACCCAGAACTGAAGGGGGTCATTGACTTACCTTTCTACACTATGGACACTAAGCCTGTTAACCGTGGGACCATCTCCCGCATTGCCTGGGGTGATGCATCCTGGGAGGGAGGGAAGGAGGGAAGCCCTCCTTCCTTCTTTCGGATACGTAGATGACATTACAGTGGATCTTCTTCTTTTATAGAAAAGTGACTTTTAAGAGTATTGGGTTTTGTCAGGAAAGTCTTCTGCGTGGAGTGACACTGTCGGATACGCATTAGACGCTAACCACAAGGCCATGGGTTCATACCTGCCATCTGCTCCTGGGAAGAAAGATGAGGCTACCGGCTGCCATGAAGAATAACAGCCTTAGAAACGTGCTTCTCCACCTTCCTAATGCCTCGACCCTTTAATACAGTTCCTCATGTGGTGGTGACTGCCCCCCCCCCAACCATAATATTATTTTCGTTGCTACTTTCATAACTGTAATTTTGCTACTGTGATGAATCAGGTGACCCCGTGAAAGGGTCCTTCAACCCCCCTGTGAAAGGGTCGCGATCCACAGGTGGAGAACCGCTGTTTTATAGGGTTGCTCTGGGTCAGAATCGGCCCTATGGTCATGGGTATCAGGACACTGACTCACTAGTGTGTCTTTGCCACTGACGCGTTGGACGACCTTGAACAAGTCACCTGACTTCTCTGGACTGGACTCCTCATCTGTAAGAGGAGAGGGTGGAACTCTACTATTCCGTGAGACTGGGTAAACAGGGCGAGGCTAGGTTTCAAATGTAGGCTCCCTTCCAGGCAAGCACGTCAGCAGAACAGCTGCGATCCCCAACCTCTTGCAGGGGCCGCTGCCTCCTCCCCCTCCACCATTCTAAGCAAATATTAATAGCCAAGGACCTCGCTGCGTGTGGTTTTTAATAGAATCCAATTCCAGTCCATTTAGAGAGGGCCTTTTCTTGCTGACTTGGTAATTTGAACTCTGTCATGCCTGATGGGCCGAAAGTATTTTCGCCGTCTCGGGTACCCAAGCTGAGCCAGTGGGGAAGGCACATAGCTGGTGGAGGCAGGGAGCGATGGCATTTCAGTCAAGCAGCTGCTGATTAGCTCTTTTGATCGCACAACCAGTCTTGTCTGCCCTGCCTCGAGGCCTGGGACAGGGACACCAGGGGGACTGGAAGGAGGGCGGGCAGTAGCCACTCTGCCCCTTGACAACCACCTCTCCTCGCAGCTCAGAGGTGCCGTCTTCTGGGTAGACTAGCAGTGAAAAAATGATGGTGGTTTTCAGATGTAGCTAGAACTTGGTTTTGGAAAAAAATTTTAAATGACCATCAGAATGGTTTCCATTGATTGATGTGCTATCTGCCATGTGTGTAGTGAGAACTGGGATGGGACATGGAATTCCCCACCTCCTAAACCCTCAAGGGCTTGCATTTCAGGATCAGAGTCCCAGGCACCCGTTGGAAAGGTCATGGCAATGTGGAAGGCGAGCATGCAGGTACTGATAGTCTATAGCCGTTTTCTAGAGATGAGACAGTGAGGCTGAGGATGGGAAATGTTCATGCTGTGCTTATTTTGTGATGGACCACTGCGTTATGAGACAATGATTTTTTAAAATTCTTCTAACAGCTTTCAGGGATAGAACATTAAACCCACGAGGATAAAGAAGATGAGGGGGGGGGAAAGTTAAGCAACTCCCCAAAAGTCAGTCAGTAGATGTCAGAATGGGGATTCCAACTCCCTCCATCTATTCCAAAGGGTGACATGATTTAAAAAGGCAAAGCCCAATGCTAGGAAGTTTGCCGGTGTACCGCAGCCTCAGCGGCTTCACTTGGCTAGCCGTCAGAATCCTAAGACATTCCAACACGATTTCATCTAGAACCCTATCCCCATGAGTCTGATTCCGTGGTTCTGAAGTAGAGTCGGAGATTATGTATTTGTATAAAGCTCTCATGTGATTTTGATGGCCTGTTTGGGGTAAGAACATAGCATTGGAACATGTGGGGTTTTTCCCCTCCTGATCTGACTCTCCTTGGATTTCTTGCTCAACTCTCAGAAGTAACATTTCTCAAAGAATTGCCACTGAATTTGATAGTCAGCCCAAGCTCGATGCTTTATTGAGTACCTTCTAGGCAGGTGCCCTGCTGGCACGGTGGGGTAGCTATTGGGTTGCTAACTGCCAAGTCAGGAGTTTGAACCCACCAGTTGACCCTTGAGAGGAAGACACGAGGCTTCGTGCTCCCATGCAGATTTACAGCTTTGGAAACACCAAGGGGCAGTTCTATGGGGTTGCTTTGAGTCAGAATCAACTCAGGGGCATGGAGTTTCTTGTCCTGACTAGGTATTGGGCTAGGTGTCCTGGCTGCAAAGATGAACAGACCACAGCAGCTCCTGGAGGACCTTACAGCTGGTGAGGGACCCCGAAATGCAGATGTTGTTCCGACGGGCTCAAGCACGTTTCCAAGGGGTGGTACCCAAGTCAAGCGACACCAGCAAGGCAAAGGAAGAGCTGAAAAGTAGGGAATGGCCCAGAGACTGAGATGGACAGGGTCAAGGAGTCACAGGAAACCGGGCAGTTGTAGAATGCAGGGGTACTTGGGAGGAGAGGTACGAGGTGAGCCCGTGGAAGTCGGCTGGAGAAACCTTACATGCCAGGCTAAGGAGCTTACCTGAAAAGTCATGCGGAGCCATGCAGTGACAGGAGTCACAGAGGGCAGTGCGGGGCAGGATCAGATTGTGTGTTTGAAGGCTCATTCGAATGGAAGTGAGAGGGTGAACGGTAAGGAGGGACAAGCTGGCAACAAAGGGACAAATTAATTCCAGAACCAAGAATTTATGTATGTCAAAAAGCACCATAAGCAAAATTTGAAAGCAAAGCACTTAGACAGCATATCTGCAGCATTTTGGGGATGCAAATAATATGAATAAAATTCCATATTAATAGTAAAAATAAACATACCAATATCAAACAGAATTCACAAAGTGAGAAGTACAAATGGTCAGTACGCATACGAAACCGTTATGCACCGATAATCCAAGAAATGCATGTTCGATCAACATTGAAACGAGGTGATTTTGCCCATCGAGTTGGTAAGCTTAGATAATGGCTAACACCCTGTGTTCGTGAGACCGCCGAGCTGGGCACGCCTGCAACTGCATCCGGCAGAGGGCTTTCCGGGCAGCCACTGGGAACATGTAGAAATATTCCTTACAAACAGCCAGGACATTTCCCTTCTTGGATTTGACTCTAAGGAAATCACCACAGATGTTTGTGTGCAAGTATCTTGGTAGAAGACGGTCAGCTGCAACATTATTTACAATAAAAAATGGGACCAAATGAACTCATTATCCGGGGACTTGGTTACAAAGTGAGGGTCTATTCATATGCTAAGGACACTCTTGAAGAAGTTGGAGAGACATGCAAAAAATGCTCATCCTGTATTAAGTGAAGTAACACAAATGGGGAAGCATGTGCCCAACATGCTGCTGTTTGTGTGTGGTAAGAGAGTATCTATACATACCTATTTGGAAATGCATAAATATCTCTGGAAGGATATAGAGGTAACCGGAGGGAAGCTGGGTGGCTGGTCGACATACTGACAGGGCAGGAGGGAGATGTTTTTACTGTCGAGTCTACTGTACTTTTTGAATCCTAATCTGTGGTTGCATTATAGACACTAAACGATCGAAACACCTTTTGAAATGCAGGTTCCTAAAGAGTAAACAGTGTGATTCGGCGTTTGTTTAAAGGAAACAAAACAAAACTGTGTGTCTGGGTAGGTGGACATTTATATCTGAGGGAACCAACAGCTTCACTGAAAAGGGTCACAATGGTTGTCTTGAGTGGTAGCATAATGGGTAGAGTTTTGTCTTCAATTAAAAACAAAAAAAAACAGCAAACAAACAAAAACCGGCAATAAATGTTTGATGCTTTCATCATTAACGAAAAGTAAAACCCTTCAACAAAGAGTATCCTAAACATCCAAGCAGATGGAAGAGCAGGTCAGGCCCAGGAGTTTTTGTATCACAGGTACAGCGCAGCAGTGGCTTCTTCAAACACAGTGTGTGATTTACTGACAGTCTTATTGTTGGAGAGGGGTGGGGAGAAGGAAGCTGAAGATATGGTGAGGTGAATGGCTAGATTTTGCTTAAAAGCTTTCCGGAGCTTCTGTTGAACAAATGTCTCGATAACTCAGTCATACTGCCCCTCCACATCCCCCAACAATATCCCAGGCAGCCTTGGTTGTTCGGGTCAGTGGATAGAGTTCCTTAAGCATGTACATCGAAGTCATCCGAAAAGCAGGTGGACTGTACATGTTTTTCCTCTGAGTTCCTTTCATCGTGGGGCTGTAATAATCTTATTCCCATGTGTTCAGCCCTACCCCCACCTTACTCCTTTGGCCAAGACATCTCTTCTTGTCGGGAATAGTCCCTCCACGTCTTTGCTGAAGTCCTGGAGACCCAAGGAAGAGCGTGTCCATTGGCATAGGCTCTGGAAGACCCCTCTGGCCTCCTTCATCCTTTAGAATCTAAAGTCTAGATCCAAACATGCACTCTGGCAACTCGCTTTCTGGGTAGGAGGTCTAAGGTGAGATCATTTCCCACACAGGCCTGCACTCCTGCTCAGGGTGGGACCGAGGGGGCAGAGAAAAGGACATGGTAGAGAATGCAGTAGCCGGAACCTCTTTGTCCCTCTCCTCTTTTCTAGAAGGTGACCTTTAGAGAAGTCACTGTGGACCCCCGAGTATTTCCAGTACCTTCCTGCACCCCCATTGACAGCTGTTGAGTCATCGTGTGAATATAACCAGTGCTGCTGCCTTCTGGGCTTCTGGGCAGCAAGAGGAACCCCGCAGAGGTCAAACCTCTGATTAAAACTGATAACCCTTAATTACCTTGGTCTGTCCTTCTGGTCTCTAACTATAATTGTGCCTCTCCCCTGATGCTGAGGATGGAGTGAAGGATGCTACGTGGGTTGAGTGGATCGTGCTGGCCCATCAGCAAGTCGGACAGACCACAAAAATACACGTTGGGTCCCAGCTGTCTTTTCCTGGCCTGTCACTGCTCTGATCACTAGGGCATCTTGTCTCAGGAGTGTTTGCTGTGTGAGGCTGAATGCAAGCGTAGGCCCCTGTATGGATGCTAATATGCTCATGGCTGGTCATCTTATTGCACATCGTCCTGCTTGGAATGGGTGGAAGTGCTCCACTTAAGATTTCGTGCAGAGGCATCTGGAGGGAGAGAAGAGCTGGCTAGAGCGCTCGAGTCCGGAGGTCGCCTTCCTGCTCTGCCACATAGTGGACGCCGCCACAGAGCAGTGCCTATTTCTGGGTGTCGCTTTTCTTATTCATAGTGTGGGAATAATATCTCGTAGGGTAAGGGTGTGAAAGAACTGCGATGAGATGGGTGAGGACATGAGGGTAGTGCATTTAATAAATGCTAACGATGAACATTATTGCATCTGCATATATTTTAGTTCTACAACATCGTCTCTTCCACTAGTTACGTGAAAAAAAATACACAAAAGTGCTCTGAAAAATTTAAAGCATCATATAAATTAAAGGTGCCCTTGGTAATAATCTCATGTGCCCATTTCTCAGCTCGTCTCTTACCTTGGGGGTTGGGACTGCATATTGCACTTTGATGGGCTAACAGTAAGCCCGCAGACAAGGCTTCCTGTTTGGCCGCAGCAGTATAGCACAGAGGAATAAGCACGGAGAGTAGGAGACCAAGCTGGGAGAAAGTCCGTTTAAGGCAGGAGAGCCCGTCTGCGGTCACAATTTGCTTCATCCAACAAATATTTGTTGAACACTTTCTACAAGCTGGATGTTGAGCTCAAATTGTATCCTCAAAAAGAGGTTGTACAAGTCTCCAGCTCGCCTGCCCCGGGTGACTCATATGCTCCTATGGGGAGCACTCAACGACTAACCTAGAGGTCAGTGGTTAGAACCCACCCGGGGGCACCTCAGAAGGCAGGCCTGACAGTCTGCTTCCCAAAGGTCACCAGTGTGAACATCTGAGGGAGCCGATCTTCTATGCTACACGCTCCACACACGGGGTTACCAGGATCCCAAGCGAGTCGGTGGCAACTAACAAGAAGGGTCGGCTAAGTCAAGCCACCGGGCAGTCTCCGCAGTCGCAGCCCACTCCAGACGGGCAAAGGCTGCAGCCAAGGTTACCTGCCACTGGACAAACAGCTAAGTGCTATGTGTGCAGCTCCATCTGCTTGGCGGTAACCAGCTCGAGCAGAGGGCTAGACGGGGGAGTTAAAGTGAGAGACTGAGCTGCTTCCAACAGAAACGGTAGGAACTAGTGCCTGTATATTTTTTATTTACACTTTATCAGTCCACAGTTGAAGTCCCTAATCTATAGAGTGCTCTTTCCAATCAGTATCTTCTCTCCTTCCCTCCCCCACCATCTGCATGGTGTGCCCTGCTCCAGCCCTGGCCCACTTCCCTCTGCCCTTCTGCTGTTCAGCTGCCAGCTGGGTGGGAGGAGAGGCGCATGGTATGTGCAGTCGCCGGAGGCCACTGAGAGTGGGCTTTGGTGGCATGTGAACCCTGGCCGAGTCTTGGATCTCTGGGTCGGGGGAGAGAAGAAAGTTTACAAGCCAAGACAGTAAGGGAGGGAGGGAGGCTAGAGCTGAGGTTACTGAGAGGGACTCCAGTGTATAAATTCAGTCTTAGGTTGGCTTCACCAATGCTTCTGGTGTTTGCCTCCTCTCTGGACATGCCACCGTTGGCTTGAGATGCTCTCGTCTGTCGGGAGGGGGTGGAAAGGTTGAGCCCCTGGTCTCAGGGCCTGCTGCCCTCTGAGACAGTCTATCTGCCAGGCCCTGCCTTTGTCAGCAGCATGGCCTAGGTCAAAGGCCCAGCACCACTCGCGATCTGTGAGACTCCTTTCCAGCTATGTGGCTGCTCTGCTAAACAAAGGGACTTTCCTCCATTATCTGGGAAGCCCAGCAGGAGAGATGCTCTCTCCTTCTTTCACGTAAGGAAGAGACCAGAACTGAGGGGCAACGGAGGAAGAAGGGGGCACGGGCAGAGGTGGGGAGAGAGGGACAGACCCAGGGAGGGGGCTCTCCACGGGGGCGTGGAAGTTGTAGGTCAGACGTGTGCACAGCTCCGCAGAGGCTTCCGACTACATGGCTTCTCTTTCTCTCTGGGAGCACCTGCTGAGTTTCATTTCTGTCAGCTGGATGTACCGAATCACGTTGGTGTCTGTGGGGAGAGAAACATCTTTCAGGCCACTTCTGGTGAGCGGGGAATGAGCAAGTCTACAGAGCAGCCGGCTAGAACTGAGTGTGCAAATAATGGGCCAGCCAGACGCCCTTAACCAAAGTGCTTCTGCCTGTGGACAAGGAACCAGAATGTTGGCCTTCTCGTTTAACCGCCTCCCCTCTGCAAATGTGGGAGTGGCCACTGGGACCCAAGAGGCAGAAATGAGGGAGAGTTTCTGAAGGCAAATTGGGTGCAGGAGCATTCCCCAGCCATCCTGAGTCGGCGTCCCTGGAGTTTAACCTCAGGCAGGTGACCAGCTTCACCTCCGAGTCTCTTGTTTTGTCTGTTAAGAAACAGCCTCCGCTTCGAATGCTCCCTAGGGTGTAGGTTTTGCTACCTTCGTTATCTTGTGGCATCCTCACTACAACCCTACAAGGTGCGCACCAGTCTGTTCTCCGTGACCAAAAGGACCGCTGAGCTTTGGTACCCAGACCAAGGACACCCAGAATGAGTGATGCCTGCCTCCCCCACGGACAATAATCCCTCCCTCCGAAAACTGCTGCCAGGACCGAAGCAGACACGTACAAAAGGGCCTGCCACGAGGATCAATACATACTCGTCGGACTTTTTCTTTTTTACTTGAAGACTTTAAAATGCTTCATTGTCTCATTTTTGTCATTACAGAGTCAGACAACCACCTGACCGAGGCACGGCTCCCAATTCAAGTCCTTAAGGGATCAGGCAAGGCATGATTTTGAAAGGCGGCCACAGCTCTGCATATAGCAGGGTACAGGCCTTAGAGGGCTTCCTGGGATAGTTACAGGCAGGAATGCTGTTTTAAAAAAATGCCCAGAAAGGCTTGGTATGGCACCCAGGGCAGGGCTGTCACAAGCAGGGGCTCCGAAAAACGGTGCCGGATGCACCCGGGCCTCAGGCTGCTTTCCTCAGAGTTGATGGAGCGGGATGTGGACGAGAAAGCAAAGCGCCAACCCACTGAAACAAAGCCACCCACGGCCTTAAGAATGGGAAAGCAAACCGGCTGTTTGCTGACGGATCCCAGAGTTCTGAAAGGAATTTGGTAGAAGGAAAATTATATTAAGAAAAAAGAACAACAGTCGTGCCCAGTCACAGTCGTTGTTTAACCACTCCTTTAACTCCTCAGAGAGATGGGCCCCTGCCCACTCTCTGTCCTTCCACTCGGCTCCCTCGCTCTAGAGCACTCAGTGCCATGTCCCCGGTCAATTCTGCCTCAGGGCCACGCTCCAAGGGCATCCTTTTGTAGACAGTTATTTTTAATTGTCCATGAATACAGATAACATCCCATAGTTCAATCATGTCAAGCGGAATTGTACAATGGCTGCCGCCGTCGGTTTCCAAACTAGGTGGTCATCCTTCTGCGAGCAGGTCACCAGGCCTTTCGCTTCCCCCAAGGGCTTGTTTAACCATCACACCGGTGGCCCAGCCGCTTCACAGCATTGATCGTTCCTGAATAGTATCTTGTTTACTTATCCATTTGTTTATTTCCACTTTCTTCCCGTATAACATAAGCTTCTAGAGGGGCAGCGACTGTCTTCTGTCCCCTGCCACACACCGAGCACCGGAGCAGTGCCAGGCTCACCGTTCAATAAATATAAGAATGAATGAGTGGGTGAGATAGTGGATTGGGTTTAAGTGAAGGGTATAGATAATACGTGCTCTAAGGAATATAGAGCCCTGGTGGGATAGTGGTTATGCTGGGCTGCTAACCACAAGGTCAGTAGTTCGAAGCCATCAGCTGCTCTGTGGGAGAAAGCCAGGCTTTCTACTCCTGTAAGGAGTGACAGCCTCGGAAACCCACAGGGGCACTTGTACCCTGTCCTATTGGGTGGCTCCGAATCAGCATCAACTCAATAGCGGTGGGTGTTTGTTTGGGTCGGTTTCTGAAGGAACAGAGGCTTGCTGGATGCAGAGGAAGAATTCAAGATGTATTTACTGCTTGACTGTGGTTGGAAAAGACAAAACATTGTGCACTCCACTTGAAGAGCAGCAGCACCAGGCTCCTTGTAACTCAGATCCCAAGCAGGTGCATGGCTGTGTGCGGCCCTCCCTCGGGATGCCTGTGTCCCCCTCTCTGCCCCTCGACCCGTGAACCCCAGCCACCCTGATGAGAAGCCCCGGGTGAGAAGCCGCAGCGGGGGAGCAGAAGACAGCAGTGGCTGCCTTACCTGTTGGCTGCCGGGTCCTTGCTTCTTTCAGGTAATAGAGTGCTTTGTCATAGTCCCCAAGGTGGTAGAAGGCCACCCCCGACCGGTAAAGAGCCTTGAAGTTCTCCCCTTCCTTCTTCAAGACTTTGAGGCAATATTCTTTGACCCGCTCGTAGTTCACGAGCTCAGCCTGGAGCAGGCAGGCTGTGGAAGGAGGGAGAGAAATGGGGGAGCCATCAACACAGAGGGGACAGGTGCTGAGGGGAGCGCCTGGATTCTTTCTCCGGGAGAAGGGTTAGCAGTGTGGGGGGGTGGCGTAGACCACGCGGCTTGTTTTCAAAGGAGTCCAGGTCCCAAGGCCACTGCCGTCATGAGCCAGCTGTGGGACCCTGAGTCAGGGACTCAGCCTGGCTAAGCTGTAAGGGGCAATTCTGACAAATCAACATGGCTGATATTGAAGGGGAACCGGAGACTCAGTGGTAGAATTCTCATCTTCCTGGTGGGAGACGTGGGTTCAGTCCTCAGCCAACGCACCCCAAGGCCAACCACCGGTCAAGGAAGGTCTGTGTGATGCTATGCTGCTGAGCAGTGGACGTCTAGGCTAGGAAACCTACTGCAAACCAACCACTGAAGCCTGACAATCCCCACATTCACGGGATGGTTAGCGTTTGGTCCCATTGACTCCAACAACACACGGCGTTAACCTTGTGTCAGATGCTGATCTCACTGCTCTGCCTGCAGTGCCTGATGTCATTCTCGGATCATGATGCCTCAGGTACAATTATTATTCCCATTTTACCAATGAGGAAGCTGAGGCCCAAGGTAATCCCCCAAGGTGGGGCATCATTGGAAAGAGGCACGTCTGGGATTGCGATAACAGCTGTCTGGCTCCAGAATCTAAATTCTTCCTTACAGAGTTGTTGAGGGAGTTATATCAAATAATGGCTATAAAGAACTTCACCTAGTGCGGGGAAGTGAACATTTTTAATATGGCTTTTTGGTTCGTGTCTCTGTAACTTCCACCGCATGACTGAGTGGGACCATGCAAACAGGGTGTGCATGACACTCATAGAGGACATTGGCCACTTCCGGTGTCCACTCCCCTGGCTGTCAGCATCAGCCATCTCAGAAGCAGAAAGAGAGAGAAATCCCAGGACCCACAAGGAAGAAGAAGCACTGGAGGTGGAGGCTGAGACCAGAGGCCGCAGCAGGGAGACATGGGATGGAGCAAAGGAGCCAGAGGCCAAGGCAAAGCCGAGGCAAGGAGACGATGAGCTAGAACAGAGGAGCTGTGCCAAGACTACGAGACTGAGGCAGAGCCGTGGGCTGGCTTTCTGGCCCACGGAGGCACCTGGCCCATGGAGGGCTGTGTTGAGGATCAGAGAGAGACACTTGTCTACTGACTGAGGAAAGGTGCTGCTACGGACCAACTATTGTATCCGAAGTGTTTTCTGATGCTGGTTTGGGGTAAGAAACTCCCTCCATCACGACTATTGTCTGTGAGGTAGGTGTAGCCATTGCAACCAATTGTGATCAGCAGAAAGTAGGGTGTCAGGGTGGAAAGGTTGGTGCCTGAATAAAGATGGAGGGTGGAAGCCTATCTGACCTCTGCGTCAAGGCAAGAAGCCTTAGCCTGGCAATACGCCTCTAGGCAAAGGTGGCCAGAGAGGGCTTCGGTGCTGCTATCGCATAGCGAGCACTCACAGTACCTCTCTAGTTCCCACAACAGCGACATTTGCTTCTAAGTCCCCTCGGGTTCCCTTTGAGCTGCTGTCATGTTTGTCTCTGCAGGAGCCTTCGGATGGACCGGCGATCAGCCTCCTCCAGAGGCCTGGGCATCCTGGGCAAGAGGGAAAACCTCGGGCGGTGGGTTCCTCTGGTGGGAATCCCTTTCCATTCCATACAATAACAATCCCTGAGTAAACTCTCTCCCCTTAAAGCTGTCTCCCATCGACTCCAGCCTGGGAAGGGACTGGGGAAGGAAGCTTGCACCACTCTGGAAAGGAGAAGCTTATGCCCGGATCCCTGCCCTTCGGAGCGGCTTCTGCCTCCATTTATTCACTATTGATTTCCCAGGCATATGACACAAAGAGGCGTGTCATACACTTTGGAAGAATTACCAAAAACAAAAGGGGGTGGGGATGGGGGAGAGGCATCTGTCTGCCTCTTCAAAGAGAACAGGGCAGGGATTTAGGTGGCAAAACTGCTCCCCACCTCACCACTGGGAGCATCTTGAGGCGCAAGATCGGTGTTAAGTGTGCCCACGGTGCAGCACAACTGTCACCAATCTAGTTTAAGAGCATCTCTACGGCACATCCATGCAGGAGTCCGCCCGGTCCCTCCTATGAGTCAATAAACTGAGCTTAATCTTTTTTATTTTTTTAACTTTTGATTGTGAATTGGGGCGGAGGTTACATTTCAGATAATTAATTTCGTATTCAACAACTTAAACTATTTCTCAAGCTTCCCAATTGCTTGCCCTGCGCCTCTTTAAATACGCTTCTCCCTGTTGTACAATACTATCTTCTCATTCACCCAAGTTAATACCTGTCAGCCCTCTAGCCTAGTGCCTCCCCTTCCCTCCCCTTCCCCCCCCTGGTTTTCATCTTAAAGGGGATCTGATGTCACTGTTGTTGGGGGGTTTGTTTGTTTTTTGACACTTTAACTAGCTCCATAGACATCCGAATTGCTGAGCTTCTTTTTAAGAGATCAGACCTTTCACTGCACGCTTTGGGCAACCAAACCAAAACAGCCTTTTGTGAGTGAGGAGAAGGTGAGCCAGAGGAACCTCTCAGGGCTGAAGGTGTGAGAACCAGGAAGTGAAAGAGAATCAGCCCAGCTCTGCAAACTGACCCATCAGGTTTCACTGGCCAATGGGCAGGAAGCCAAAAGTCATGGGCAGCCACAGGCTGGCAAGAGGCAGCCTCAGTTTTGTCAGGAAAGAGCCTTCAGTAAGGTATGCAGGCTTTGGAGGGGGAGTGGTGGTGGTGGAGAGCCTTGTGGTTCACACTGTGTGGACCCTTGGGATCCCACTGAGCTGATGCCACCAGCCCCTCCCCTTTTCCTCCTCCCTCAGCTGTGGGTTTTAGACCCCTTGTTCCTACCGCACACTATGAGCTGGAGCCTACCCTTTAGCACAGGCTGGGGGGGGCGTGTCTGTGAAGGACTTCTTATTGAACATCTTCAGCTGCTACCTGTGTGGGGCTAGTCTCCAACATCTACTCCCAGAGCTAAAGGCTTTCCTGTCTGTAACCGCCATGTGCCCTGGGTAACATCTTCCTGAGCAGGGGAGGCAGCAGCCCCTTCCTGCCAGCCGTCCACTTTCAGACGGACACTTCTGTTTCCTGACCAACCAGCCTAGGAAATGGACCTTTGTTTCTTTTTAAAAACAGGTTTTGAATGTCTAAAAATGGGGCCTCAAGGAAGCAATGAGGCTTGGAAATGGAAAGGTTCCCCACCCACGAGCAATCAGGCACTGGGTGCTGTTGAGTCTGGCCTGACTCCTGCAGCCCGTGTGTGTCCCGTGGGACTGGGCTCCACGGGCTTTCAACGTCAGAAGTGGCTGGCTGGGCCTTTCCTCCTGGGAGCCTCTAAGTAGAGCCAAGGCGGCCAACCTTTCTGATAGCAACTGAGTGCTAGCAGTGTACACCCCCCAGAGATTATGCCCAAGAGTAAATGGGACAATAGTAAGCAATTTCTGGAATTCAGATGGTGAAAGTGTTTCACATTCCCCTTCAGATGCAGTGGGAGGTGGGAAAACTTCCCCTGAGCCAATTCTGATTCATCGTGACTGGGTAGGTACCACAAATTCAAGGCTGGTGAGTGGCTGATTATAGGGTGTAGCATTCTTGCTCACATGAGGTAGAGATCATAAGAGGAAGAAATCTAAAAGGAGGTAGGGTCAAACTGGGCTACTGTCCTGAAAGTGCTGGTCAGGGAGGTCAAATCCAGGAAAGAAGTCAAGGGTACCAGGTCAGAGCGCTTAAGGGGCAAAAGGGGCAGAAGAGATTGGTAAGAAGCTATCTTCGGTTGTACCTGCAGATGATCTTTAAATACTTGCTTCAGGTAGTCGCATTTCATCATCCTTGCACTCAACAGAAAGGACATTTCTGGATCTATCTGGAAGTACAATGCTGCCTGTGATAGGATCTGTCCATTTTCAAGAAATCCAACCACTACAAGTATTATTCAAACGTATGCATCAACCACTAGAGCTAGTGATGAAGAAACTGAAGAATTTTACTGTCTTCAGTCAGAAGTTGATCAAGCATGCTACCAAGATGCACTGATCATTAATAGCAATTGGAATGGAAAAGTTGGAATCAAAGAGGAAGAACCAGAAGTTGGAAACTCTGGCCTTAGAGACAGAAAGGAAGCCTGAAATCACATGATAGAATTTTGCAAGACCAACAACTTGCTCACAGCAAATCCCTTTCCTCAACAAGGCAAAAGGCGATCCACATGGACTTCCTCAGATGGAGTACACGGAAATCAAACTGACTCCATCTGTGGGAAGACATACGAGAGGGGCCAGGGGCTGACTGTGGAACAGACCATCAATTGCTCCTACGTACGTTCAGGATAAAGCTGAAGAAAACGAAAACAAGTCCAGTCCACAAGAACCAAAATACAACGTTGAGTCTATCCCACCTGAATTTTGAGAAAATCTCAAGGACAGAGTTGACTCACTGAACACTAAATGACAGAAGACCCGATGAGTGTGGGAGGATGTCAAGAATATATTCATGAGGAAAGCAAAGGTCATTCATAAAGACAGGGAAGCAAGGAAAGAGCCACGTGGAGGCCAGGAGAGACTGAAACTCGCTCTTCATGGTAGGGTAGCCAAGGCACATCGGAGAAATGAGGACGTGAGAGAGCTGAACAGAAAATTTCAGAGGACAGCTGAAAAACACAAAGTAAGATATTATGATGAAATGCGCAACCACCTAGTTAGAAAAGTGAAAAGGAAGAACGTGCTCGGCCTATTTGAAAGAATTAAAACATCTCAAGCCTCGAGTTGCAATCTTGAAAGATGTTATGGGGAAAATACTGAAGGGCCGAAGAAGCATCCCAAGACGATGGAAAGAATACACAGTCACTGAACACGAAAAAGGGCTAGTCGACAATCCACCATACGAAGGAGGCAGTTCAAGCTGCACTGAGAGCATTAACCAAAAACAAGGCTCCAGAAATTGATGGAAAACCAATTTAAATGTTTCCATAAGTTTGTGAAGCAAATTTAGAAGGCAGTTACTTGGCCAACTGCCTGGAAGAGATGCATATTTGTATAGACTGAGTTCTATAGAGAAACAAAACTCTTGAAGTGTACATATGTATATATGCAGAGAGGCTTATATCTACACAGTTGTAGAAGTAGGCAAGTCCCAAGTTTGGGGTCAGGTGTCAAGTTGGAAGCATCTCTTGCCTCATGTAGTTGCAGGGGCTGATGGACCCAAGATTGGAAGGTCAGACAGAAAGATTCTAGCTGCAAAGAACACTGAATCCAAGATTGGCAGGTAAAATGGTAGGCTTGAAAAGAGCAGATGACAAGCTAGATGAAGGATCCAGACCCAACAGAAAGCAACGAAACCTTTCCACAGCATTCACTTATATTGGAAGCAGGCCACACTGCAAGGAGATCTCATCATGGGGGATTACTACTTCTTAACTACTAAGCCTCTGAGAATTCCAGCCCAGCAAAGTTGACAGAAAACCTTAAGTATCACAGTCTCCCCCTTGTCACTTTGGCACCTGTATGGTTCTCCTCAAACCATTTACAACTTCCAGATAAGATCACCGTAAAGTCATACCTACACCTAACATGATACAGCGAACACACAGACACAAACAAAAACGCATTAAACCATTTACATTTTATATTGGATACATTAACAGAACAAAAATATTTGGTGCATGTTGTTGTTAGATACCTTTGTGTTGGCTCTGACTCATAGTGACTCCTATGTATAACAGAACAAAATACTGCCCAGTCCTGCACGAGCTTCACAACTGTGGGTAGGCTTGAGCCCATTGTTGTAGCCACTGCATCAGTCCATCTTGCTAGAGGTCTGACTGTTTTCCGCTGACGTACTGCTTGTTTAAGCATGGTGTTCTTGTCCAGGGCCTGGTCTACCCTGATAACATGTCCAAGGTACAGGATACTAAGTTTCGGCATCTCCACGTCTGTGGAATATTCTGGTTCTATTTCTTCCAAGACAGATTTGTTTGTTATTTTGATAGTCTGTGGTACTTTCAATATTATTCACCAACACCGTAATTCAAATGCATCACTTCATCTTTTGTCTTCTCTGTTCATGGTCCAACTTTCCCAGGCATATAAGGCAATCGAAAATACTGTGAGTTGGGTCAGGTGCACCTCAGTCCTCAAAATGACATCCTTGCTCTTCATCACTTTAAAGAGGGCGTGTGCAGCAGGTTTGCCCAATGCAAGATATCATTTGATTTCCTGACTGCTGCTTCCATGATGATTGATTGTTGATCCAAGAAAAAGTGGATCCTTGACAACCTCAACATTTCCGCTGTTTATCGAGATGTGGTCTACTGGTCCAGTTGTGAGAAATTTGGTTTTCTTTGCATTGAGTTGCTATCCATTCTGAAGACTGCATACCTCAATCTTCATCAGCAAGTGCTTCAAGTCTTTCTTGTTTTCAGCAAGCAAGATTGTGTCATCTGCATATTGAAGGTTGCTAATAAGTCTTCCTCCAATCCTGATGTTCTGCCACATTCTTCTTCAGCTGTTCAAATTGTTTACTCCGTATACAGAATGATTAAGGAGGGTGAAAGGACTCAAAATGATAAACATCTGCAAATATATAGTCATATACATGTATATATGTATATATATATGTGTGGAATGTTCAAAGTATGAATCTAGGAAAGTTGGAAGTCATCATAAATGAAATGTCAAATAGAAGCTTGAATTCTCATAGATTCTACAGTTCTGGAGTCACAGAAGCTAGATGAACCCCGAAACCGTTGCTCTGAGACAATCTTGAAACTTTAAACCAAAACTACTTCCTGAAGCCGTCTCGACACAAACCAGCTGAAACCTCACTTCCACTGAGTGCATTCAGACTCGGTGACACTAAAGGGGGAACTGCTCCGGGGGGCATCTGGGGCTGTCATGATTGACGAGTGTGGAAAGGCACATCTTTCTCCCGCAGAGTGGCTGGTGGTTTCGAACTGCTGGTTTTGCAGTTAGCAGTCTGATGCATAACACACTGTGCCCCCAGAGATCCCAGGAAAGTGGCTGATCTTGTGGTTGCAGCCAAGGGAACCCGCAACACCACAAGGACTCCTTAAGACAACAGCAAATATCCGCTTTGGGCATGAGGCTCTCAAAGTATTACCAACGCGGGACCAAAATCACGGCAGTCCCTCGGAAAATTAGATCAGAAGCATAGGGGCAGTACCTTCACATTAATAGGAAGAAACAACTGGGGAAAAGAGGGCGAGAACAATTGTGCAGCTCAAAAAATATAATGTATGTCCCTGAGCTGCACATGTAGAAACTGCTGACGTCTGGTGTGTGTTTTGTTCTCAATACAAACAACAACACAATTTTCAAAACAATTCTCATCCCTGGGTCTGTGTTTCTCATCTGTAAAATGAGGGCCTGAATCGTACCCAATAATCTCTGCCATCTGTTTAAATAGAACAGCCTCTGAATACAAATATTTGCCACTAAAGAGGAGGATGGAATCGTCTCACTGATTACGCTTCAAAAAATAATTCCGTTCTTTCTGTTAATAACAGTGAGATCACTTGTACAAAACAATGATTCCTCTCCAGCTGGGTGGCTATCTCCTTCATGAAGATAGGGTGGGACCAGGCAGCATATCACGTTGTTATGCCATGAGTCAGAGTTGATCTGAAAGCAATGAACTTTTTTCTTTTTTTGCATAGAGATTGGGTGTTCTGACATGGTTTTCTTAAGGTAAGGTTCCGAGGCTGTCAATCATCCTTAGGAGAGCAAGCTGTTGAATCAGAAAGGCAGGGTCTTAGATCAAATGGATCGAGGACCTCGCTCCTGTCTGGCCTGGCCTCTGAGGATATATTTGGATTCAAGGATACAGGCATGTGGTGACCGAAATCTCTACAGTAGACCCCTGGGGTCTGAGACATTCATATTTAGAAGTCCCTTTGAATGAAATGTTATTCCCCTTCTTAGCTTGCTGGTCTTCTGGAGTCTGGACAAGCTACAGCTGGCATCAGCCCCGCTGTGGAGAACGAAGACAAGCTTCTCTCTACGTTTTACAGGAAGCACTAGAAGAGAAACTGGCCTCTGGGAGTCGACTATGGTGATGGCAGTAGGCCATGCGATTCACAAGGAAGAGTGAAATTTGGAGGGCAAAAATGGGTGCTGCACATCTCCCATGTGGAGATTTCTTCTCCACAGCTGATGGAGTACAATTTGATAAGAAGAGCTGTCCGGCTTTCTGATAGCTCCATGAAAAATGGGGTTCAGTCAGAAAAAAGGCGAGAACCAGCCCCCTAAGAAACCCCATTGTACCTTCTTGCGCCTACATGGGAAAGCATCAGTTCGGTGCCCCCCAGAGCAGGGCCCATATTGAGAGCCCAGGCTACGATACCTCAGGTTCTCCTTGCCGCCCAGCTCTGGCACCTGTTTTTGTTTTTGTTTCTCCTGGGGCATGCAGGGCATAATGACTGCCTGGGCAAAATGCCACCCGTTGGCATGAGATGAAGGGAAACCAGATGAGAGACGGAACACGTTCTGGTAACCACTGGCTTCTTCTTAGAGTTGCTTCACTGCTGTTTGTCTTTACTGGCTGAACAGAAGCAGGAGGTGGGCGAGACGACGGACAGACCCATCTGGAGACCGGCAAGAGAAGGCATTCACTCTGTGAAACTGGCTTGGCTCCCTCTGGCCATCTTTTTGGGAGGTGGACCCAGGAAGGGCCTATTGCACTGCATAGAGTGGTGCGTTCACTTCCCGAGAGTTACACGACTTGACTCGTTTTCACATTTCGTTCAAGGAGCAGGGGCATAAAGGTCAGGTAGGAGGGGTTACTGAAGATGTTTAACAACAAGGGTACGTCAGAGCCAAATTGAACAGGCACATGTCAGTTGTGCCGGTTCTGGGATGTTCTGGCTGAAGTTCAAGGTTGGACCTGCAGACATTATCCTGGGCTATAATCTGAACTCAATCACTTATCATCATTGGCCCTTGGGCAAGTTACATAATCTCTTTGGGCCTCTTCTTTCCCATGTGTTAAATAAAGATATTATTCATGTTGTAAGAGTTCTTGTGATAATTAAATGAGGTAATTTATGTATGTTGTACATTTTACACTGTGCTGGGCACAAAAGTTAGTTCTCAATATATGCTAGTTCTTTAGGAAGCCATTTGTCAAATATGGTTTGCCTAGCAGAGACTTCCATATATTTCAGGAACCGTCTTGAAGAACAAGGCTGTCTGGCATAGGATCAGATCTAAAAGGAAGACCAGTTAATACAACTGTTACTCAAATGTATGCACCAATCACTAAACCCAATAATGAAGACATTGAAGAATTCTACTAGCTTATTTAGTCTGAAATTGATCAAACATGTAATCAAAGTGCATTGATCATTATTGGTGATTGGAATGCAAAAGTTGGAAACCAAGAGGAAGGATTAGTAGTTGGAAAATATAATCTTGGGGATGGAATCAAAGCTGGAGATCACATGAGAGAATTTTGCGAGACCAATGACTTCGTCACTGTAAATAAAGGGTGGCTGTACATTTGGATCTCACCAGGTGGAATAAAAAGGAATCAAATGGACTATATCTGTGGGGAGAGAGATGGAGAAGGTCAGTATCATTAGATGAAATGAGGCCAGGGGACTGACAGTGAAACAGACCATCAATTGCTCATGTGCAAGTTCAGGTTGAAGCTGAAGATTATTAAAACGAGCCAAATTATAAATTTTTAGTTCACCCTGCTCAAGAATATATTTGACTTATTGGATACTAATGACTGAAGACCAGATGAGCTATGGGATGACATCAAGAACACCATACAGGAAGGAAGTAGAAGTTCATTCACAAGATCGGAAAGAGGCCTTGAAAGACTTACTGATGAAAATCAAACCCGCAGCCTTGGGGGTGGATGACAAGTCCAGGTAGAAAACAAATATCCTCACCTGGGGACCAATAGACAACATCATGATAAGCACAAAAGATGGACGCTGTTAAGGATTTTACTTTATGTTACTTTACTTAGATTCACAGTCAACACTCACGGAAGCAGTAGTTAGGAAATGAAACGACGTGTTGCACTGGGCCAACCTGCTGCAAAAAGCTTCATTGGCGTGTTAATGAGCCAAGGTGGCACCCTGAGGCCTGCGACTGCCCCTGACCCCCCCCCCCCCCCCCACCCCCCGGTATGTTTAATCACCCCACATGGGGGTGATGGCTGCACAATGAATGAAAGCGAAGCAGAGTGGCTGCGTTTGGATTGTGCTGCTGGAGAAGAACACGGAAAGTCCCACGAGTGCTACAAGACCAAAGCTCTTCTTGCCTGGGAGGAAGGACAGCCAGAATACCGGTTGGAAACAAGGACGGTAAGATTTTGTCCCAAGTCATTGGCTTCGTTATCAGGAGAGACCAGGTATCAGAAGAGCCTCGTGCTTGGTAAAGTAGAAGGGCAGTGCAGAAGAGGAAGCCCTCAACAACATGGATTGACACGGGGGCTGCACCAATGGGCTCCAGCGTGATAACAGTTGTGAGAACGGCCGGGATCGGGCCACGCTTTGTTCTGTATCTGCAAGCCTGGCTTAACACAACTCATTTCGGAAGGTAGTTTAAGGGTTTCTTCTCTGGAGAGAGTTCCTAGGTGGTATGAATGGGTCACCAAAAGATTGTCAGATCTAATCCACCCAGTGGTGTGTCATAAGACAGGTCTGGTGACCTATTCTAAACTACTACAGCCATCTAAACCTCCCGGAGCACCATGGGACTCGGAACACACGTGGGGTTCCCGGCGTCAGAACTGGCTCGATGGCGATGGGTTGGGTTCTGTTTTTGGTTGGATTTCGACAGAGGTGTTCTTGGAGAGTGCAGTGAAATAGGAACGATTACGCCACGAAGTCCTATATTCAGGAGTACAATGACCTATCCAATATCACTTTTCCCCCCGAAAGTACTGATTTTCTTCCCGCCCCCACTCAAATTCTTGCATTCACAGTGCTGAAAACGACTCATTTTTGTTTTTACCTCCCATTTTCTGTTACATGATGTAGGATCTACATGAAACTCACATTTACCCAAAAACGTTTCCTAAAACTGAGTTTGATGCTTGGTGTTAATGACCAGTTTTCCTTTAAAGGGGGAGCGGCCCTGTTTAGGGGCAGGGGTGGTATGTGTAGAAAAATGACAAAAGCAGCATCGCCGCCCAAAATGGGGATGAGGGGAAAACACCAGGATGGGACCCTGGGCCTGCTCTCTTCTCATCGACAGCCTCGGAGTCAGCACTGGGTTCTGACCCTCTCCACTGACCTTCCACACGGACAACACCGATGCTGCCTGCTGCGGCCCTCAGTCTCCTCCTGCACTGCGAATGGACTGCAGTCGATGCCAGCTTGATGGATGGGTCGGAAACAGACCCAAAGTACCTGGGCTCCCCTGGAGTCCTGGTAATTCAGTGCTAGAATCTCTACAAGTCAGTGTTAGCAGGACCATGAATACGCCTGGCTCTGACTCAATTGGAGATTAGAGGCCCTATCAAAGAAGGAGGAAGTATTTTCAGAAGTTGTTGCACAGTTTAGATGCCTCTGAGCCTGTGAATGACAATCAGATTCCCCGATGGACGTTTATCTGTGTGTTCTTGGGTTAAAATAGCTCACCATTCTGGGTTTCAAGGTGGAACCAAAAGAAACCACTGCCATCAGCTCCTGCGGTCCCTCGAGGCAGAACTGGCAAACAGGAAGGTAACTGTGGTTGCTACCTGCCTTTTCCTTGACTTCCTTCTGGCAGGATGAAGAAAGTCAGTGCTCCCCAAATGGCAGAGGTGGGAGTACCTGAAGAAGACCAGAGCTTCTCACAGATTCCCTATGGACACTTGATTTACCTGGGGATTCCCAGACTCCATCCCTAGGGACAGAGGTTCCGAGGGGTCGGTGGGTGTCGAGCACAGTGATCTACATTTTAAGTACGTCCCCAGCAGGCTCCTACAGTTGGGCTACCTCATCTCCTGAGACAGTACGTTACTTGCTAGCATTTTGAATGACTGTTTCCTGAAGACCAGGCAGTGGGTTAAAACAAGGGAGTGCAGCCTGCATTTTAACAAGAACTACCTGGGGATCTTGTTAAAATGTTTATTCTGACTCAGTATATCTGGATGAAAATATAAATTCTCCGCTGGGGTTCAAGCCAGAATGAACTGGTTCGAGGTCTTCATATAAAACAAACACACAAACAGAAAAACCCATGAGGTTGGTGAATGAATGGTTCCTTCACCATGAGACAGGAGAAATTGATGGTGGACAGATCCTATTACTGAACATTTTGATCAAGGGCCCACTAGCTGGATCCTGCTCAGAAGTTATGTCAAGTTCTTAGGGAAACCACACTTAACTGTATCCTCTGAAACCAGGTGAACCTCCGAATCTATTTTTAAGAATGGGAAGCAGACTCTTAACCTTGAACCCAAACTACCTCATGAAGTCATTTTCACACGAAACAAGGGTTTCCCTCAATTAATAAAGAATGCATGCCTTGCGCATTGTCTGCTTTTAAGATATACCTGTCTGAGATCAAATTGACAACAGTAATCTTAAGGCACAGTGAGAAATGTCCTGGGAACGGCGTCTAAGTTAAGGCTGGTGACACAACAAGGCTAAACAGCATGTGAAACAGGCAGGCTTTGTCATGAACCGCATGGATGAAAACTGCGGGAGCCGTGTATGTTTGATTCCATGAATTTTCACCGAAACAGCCCTTTAAAGAGCCTGTGAGATACATTCTAACAGTGTGCCCATTTTCCGGATGAGAAAACTGAGGCTCAAGGGAATTATGTGACTTACCTAAGTCATAAAGCCCATCAGTGTCAGAATCAGGATTTGAACCCAGAGTTCATCTGGCACCTAAGAGAGTGCTCTTAATCATTACACAGCTTGCTCTCCTTTGTTGACGTGTGAGATCCCGATGGTGCCAAAGCAGGCTTACTTCATGTGGCCGTGCTTCATAATCCTCTCACAGTCTTTACCCCACTCGTTCCTCGGCATTCAGAGTGGTACAGCAAACAAAACCAAGTGCGGCGTTTCCACCAGTTTGGCTTACGTTCTTGTAACAAACCTTAGGCCAACAGTGTCTCCAACAGACCGGATCCACTGCTCTCCTTGCCGTTAGGTGCCGTGAAGTCGGTTGAAAGATGTTTGCGCCAGGTTTGCCTGACTAAGCTGTAAATGGTTTCTTTTCCTTGAAAGGTTAACAAGACAATGCCAAACCCGCAGGACTGTCAGAAACCATCAGGGAAAC
>NW_022103915.1:34850540-34861797 GCF_000313985.2 Echinops telfairi
ATCACAAAGCAAGAGACCCGAGAACTAGAAAGGCGAGGCTCACCACCCATTTATCCCTCCGCCTTTCAATTAGCCCCACATGTGATTATCGGCCAGACTGGCACAATTAACTAACTCAGTCATCATGAGTCAAAATTGGTTCGATGGTAGTGGGTTTGGGTTTTTTCTGTTTGTATCCTATACAATTTTATCACACATGTGGTTGTTGTAGCCACCTCCAAGGGCAAGACATAGCAGTCTCGTCATAAGGATCCTTTATTGCCCTTTAATTTATCCATATTTCTTTTTACACTTTATTTTCCTTTCTTTTATAACTATACTTTCCACCCGCCTACCCACACCTCATGCCTACCTTTAGCCTCTGGTAACCACTAAGTTGTTCCCCATTTCTAAAAGTCTGTTATTTTAGCAATGTCGTATAACTACTGAGTGAAACATTTTAGAATAAGATTCACCAAGTTGTTGGGCACACCCCAAAGTCCAGCCTTTCTGGCTGCTGACTACTAGTCCATGGAAAACAAACAGACACTGAGGGACCCCTGGCTATCTGCAGTTTTCAACCCTTAGAACAAAGCTGCTATGAACATATGTGTGAGTGCTTTTAAAAAATTGTATGCAAGCATATTATGTTATTTCTCTAAGGTAATGAGGTAACTGTACATCTAGTTTGAAAACTACCAAGTTTTTTTCCAGAAGGACTGTACAATTTTACATTCCCGCCAGCAATGTATATCTTGACTCAGTCCCTCCTCATTTCTGTAGGGGTTTTTTGTTGTGTTTATCTTCTGTTTTAGCCATGCTGATAGATGGGCAGTGATAGTCCTTGGGAGTTTTGTGTTTGCCTGATAGTTCCTGGTGCGGAACATGTTCTCATGTGTTTGACCTCTGTCCATCTTCTTCAGTGAAGTGTCTCCTCTGGTCTTCCATCCACCCCCTTGTGGGATTGCTGTTCTCCTGCTGGGTTTAGAACGTCGTCTGCACCTGTCAGATCCGCGATCTGCAACCGTCTTCGCCCACTCGACAGCTCCTTTTCTTCTTCGTCACATGGTCTTTTACACGGCAAAGGTTTTCAGCGTCAGTCAAGTCTGATGTATCCATTTTTCTCTTTATGTCAGTCTTCCTTGTTCTCTCTTTAAACAGTTTAATGGAGACATCATCCACAAGTCACACAATTCAAGCATTGTTATTTTTTAAAAATATTCATTTTGTTGGTGGTGGTGATATACACAGCAGCACATATACCAGTTCAACAGTTGTGACACGTGTCAGTCCGTGACACTGATCACGTTTGTTCGAGGAGCTGAGGGCCATTCTCACTTTCCTTACCGAGTTGTTCGTCCCCCATTAACACAAACGGACGACCCTCTAGGTTTCCTAGCTCCTCTTCTGAGCTATTGTCAGCTTGATCTCATCTAGACAGCTCTTAAAAGAGCACGATGCTTGAAGGCAGGCATTTAAAGAAAAGTAGGTCAGCTAAGTTATTGTTTGGTTTTAATAAGACTTCAGGGAACAGTTTTGGTTTCAGGTTTAAAGATGATCTTAGGGCAGTTGATTGGGGGTCTCATTCAGCCTCCATAGATCCAGAAACTCTGGATTCCATGATGTATTCTTCTTTTTCCGTGTTCTGTTGTCAAGTACAGCTGTCAACGTGGTAGATGAAAGAGCTAAGGTGGAAAGTCGGTCTAAAATCCTATTAAGTTGAAGGTTTATGGCAATAGTCCGTGAAAGGGTATCAGAATCCACTCAAAGGAGTTGTAGCACCAGTGCTGGTAGACAGACCAGCCCTTTGGCTTGTGCCATTTTATACACTCCATAAGGCATGGCACAGGCCTGCGTGCTATGGTGCCATGCCAACAAGTTATCCCACTGTTGGCCCCTAATGCCCTTCACGTTCCTTGTTGATATATAGAAAAGCGAGTGATTTCCTGTGTTGGTCTTGAGTCTTGTGACCTTGCTGAACTTAATTATTTTTAGGAGGTTGTGTGTGTGTGTGTGTGTGTATATGTGTGTAGATTCCTGGATATTTTCTACATAAATAATGATGTTATCTCCAAAGAGGGGCAGTTTAATTCCTTCCTCTCCAATCTGTATATTCTTCTTCTCTTTCTTCCCTTCCTTCCCTTCCGTTCTGTTCGGTCGTGTCAAGAACGCCAGTACCATGGTGAAAAGGGGCGAGAGTAGACATCCTTGCCTTGTTCCCAATCTTCAGGAGAAGGCATTCCACGTTTTATCATTACCCACGATGGTCGTTATAAGTGTTGTAGATAGATACTTGTCAGCGAGAGCAGGACATTTCCCTTTATTTCTAACTTGCTGAGAAACTGTTATTTTTTCATGCCTGTGCCGTGTAGCCCAAACCTGCCTACTGGTAATGCATTTGTGGGCAGAGCATATTGGATAGCCTCCTTTAATGCAGTCAAAACCACAGTGAGTCTTCTGGTTTTACGAAGAATAAAATTCTTTCCCACAGCCCCGTTCTCAAATCAGGAGTTGACAGCATTGCTGTTGCCTATGATATGTCTGTCCTTCAGCAAGCATTGTCAGGGCATCTTTGCGTACCCCGCACACACAAGCCTAAGTTAGTGCTCTGCACATAGCCTATGAGTGAAGAGCAATGCTTGACCTTTGTGTGCTGTGTGACCACTCACTGACCTTGAAGCAACTCTGGGCAAAATGTTCCTTCTTGCCCCTGGTGTATAGACAGAGGAGGAGGTCGCAGCGGGCTGACAGAAAGACAGCGCAGCTGTGGATTCAGCACTAACACTCCTTTCTTTCGTTGGAAGTAGAACTTTGCAGGTACCAAGTTGGCCATTTCAAGTGTGATGATGAGTATATACAAGAAACCCATCATGCAATCTTATCAGTCCTTGTCAATGATACATGTCACGTTCATTGGCAGGAACCTGAGTCGCACCAGGGGACACCTCAGAAAGCCCAAATCGCATCCTGTTCTCTTAGGGAACTTGGAAGACTGCCTTCTCCATTCGAATCTCCTCTCCTGCCCACCCTCTGGGCCACCGTGATGCTCTCCTGTTGCACTCACTTCTCATCTCACCCCCCTTGCCTGTGACATCAGTACACACCATTGTGCCACTCAGCTACATTTGGGGACAAATGAGCTAGGACCACTAGCGTTTCTGTGTCGGCACTGCAGACAATAGCAAAGTGGTGGAAACAACCTACTTATCCATCCGGAGGAGACTGGCTGAATACACCATAGGGTGTTGGCACAATGGAAGCTACACAGCTAGTTAACACTTGCTACAGATTTTACCGAAAGCCTAATAATGTGGAAAAACCTTTTCAAGGGAAAGTTTGAGGGGAAGGGAAATGCGCACCACAAGAGTTTGGGGTGCACAACTTGACTCTTGTGGAAAAAGAAGCGTGTGCACACATGCATTTGTATCAGGGTATAACTTTTTTTTTAAAAAGTAATGTGTTATGTATATGCTATAAATGTTGTGATTTTATTATTTTTTACAAGTACCATTCAGTAATGTACATTCTTCATGCAACACAACCATCACCATTATCCATTTCCAATCCCTCCCCCCCCCAGGAAAAGGAATTTTTATTGTAATAGCTCACATGAGATTTCTTAAGGAGGAAATTTTCTTTTTTTTCTTTTCCCATCTCAATCAACTGCTTCAGGTGAGGGAGGTGAAGATAGAGATCAGTAGAAGACAAATTACCATTATATACTCGAGTATAAGCTAACCCGAACATCAGCCGAGGCACCTGATTTTACCACAAAAAACGGCATTAAAAATGTGCTGGAAAAACTCGGCTTATACATGAGTATATACGGTAGGTAAATGTAGCGAGGGCTAAGGAAGACCCAAGAGCAAGCAATGCATTTGAATTATGGAGCTGGTGAGACTACTGAAAGTACCAGCACAAAAGGACAAGTGGACCTGTCTTAGAAGTACGACCAGAGCACTCCTCAGAGGCGAGGACGGTGAGACTGTCTCGCGACTGTGGACGTGTTGTCAGGAGAGACCAGTCCCTGGAGAAGGACATCTTGCTTGGTGAGGCAGGGGCGCAGGGGCAAAGAGAGCGGCCCTGAAGGAGATGGACTGACACAGTGGCTGCAAATGGGCTCAGGAAAAGGAACGTGGAGTGTCTGAGGGTTGCTTTACCTACCTAATGCATAACCCACTGTACCACTTGGGCTGATGGAAATGCTTCCTCTGACCTCTCTTTTGTCCTTTCCTTTGAGCTCCTTTGCTTCCCCTGCTCACTGGAAGTCTCCTTTGCTGCATCCATATTCCCTCCCTTCTGACATACTTGCCTCGGCCCGGTCCCTACTGAACTTAAGATTTGCATAGAAAAGCTTCTGCTGATTTGATTCTGCCTCACGACAACACCGTGTGTGTTACAGAAGAATTGTGCTCCATAGGGTTTTCTATGCAGGTGCCTCTGAGTGGCTTTGACCCTCCAAACTTTAGGTGAGCGCTTTAACCTTTTGAACCACCCTTGGACTCCAGATTTGCATATAACCATCATTTATTAGGCAATGGACCAGCCTATGGACATAGATCATTTACCTCAATTCCCACCAGTAGCTTGAGATTGATTTTATATATAATTTATTTATATATATAATATATATTAATATATATATATATTTATTACTATATATATGTTTTACTTATTTATATATATTACTCCGATCCTGAAATGGTAACGGAAGTTTGAGGATGGAACCAGCCCAAGGATAACAGAGGAGTCAGTTCCTGGGGAAGGCAAGGTTCAAACCCAGATCCTCTCATGCAAAGTGACGTTCTGTCTCTGCTACGCCACGTTGCCTTTAAGATTTCTGGAGTCTCCGTCTGTGTTCCTTCTCTGCCTTCTCA
The DNA here is from genome assembly GCF_000313985.2 of Echinops telfairi. Classification (NCBI taxonomy): domain Eukaryota; kingdom Metazoa; phylum Chordata; class Mammalia; order Afrosoricida; family Tenrecidae; genus Echinops; species Echinops telfairi. The sequence goes on from NW_022103915.1 coordinate 34,855,397, forward strand.
TCCCCATGGGCACACAGGAGCGCAGTTCTTTTACGCACACTGATATCCTCACACGTTCCCAATGATGGTGTGACCTCCACAACCTGGGGGTGTAGCGCCCTCAGAGAAAGGACTTCCGCTCTGACTCAGCATGGGCCGCAGGCCCAGCACTGCATTCAGAAAGCCTCGTATTTAGTCCAACTTCTGCAAGGCTTTCCAGCTTTTTCCCAAGGGTAGCAACTCTCTAAGATGCTAGAACTTTGCCAGAACCTATTCCCTGAAACTCTTGGCCCCATCAGTCTACTTCTCAAAAGTATTTTTTCCCCTGTCACCAGGATTTCCCACCAGGAGCCAACTTTCTGGTAGTAAATGACTTCCCATTTATGAGGATATATGTGTGTGTGTGTGTGTGTGTGTGTGTGTGTACTACATAACATAACCTATATATTACATAACCTATAAAATATTGGAGCTGGGGTAATAGCACATTTAATCTACAGAAGAAAAGACCAGAAAGCAGGCAGGAAAGTTGCCTTAAAAATATCATGGCCAATATCCTCATTACATAAATAGGAGGGACAGTAAGACAATAGATAGCTGCAAAATCATAGGAGCCTCTATTCAACTGAAGCATCAAAAGGTGAAGGTACTGTTTCCTGACATCTCCTCCATCTGGACTCACACACTTCAGGAGGCTGTGTTTCTCTCTCTCTCTCTCTCTCTCTCTCTCCCTTCCCTGAAGAATTCTGTGCCTTCACGTCTACGCGATATGAAAACAGCCGTGTTGACATCCCCTAAGGATGCAACAAGTGTCTCTGTTAGATGTTCTTTGAGTTTGGAGAACAAAAAGGAGTCTGAAGGGGACAAGATCGAGGCTATCGGGCGGATGCGGTAAGGTTTCCCGACAAAATTCTCGCGGCACAGCTCCCGCTGCCCTCGAAGAACGAGTGGGTGTATTGTTGTGAGGGGGAACGTGTCCTCAGGACAACTGTCCTGGCCTTTTCTCACCAACGCTCTTTCCGTTTTAAAAAACACTGCAGCCTAGTAAGCCCCGTGATCATCCTGTGTCCGCCAAGAGAACGGATTAAGATGACCCCTTTGGAGTTGCCCCAAACAGGCACCTCACCATCTGAGCTTGAGTTCTTTCTTGGGTTGAACTGGCCCCGCAGATCCCTTCAAAAGCCCCTGTGCTGATGGAACCTTTAGTCTGATATTACGCTAAGACTAAGACAGCTGTATGACGGAGAGAACTTGTGTGGAGCCATCCACTCACCAGAGACAGGTTTCAACAAATTTGGTTTGGAATAATCCTGTGCGTGCATTAGAACCCTGGAGCAAAACATGTTGACTTACTCTCCTGTATGCCGCATGCCCCTAGTCCTACCACACATATACACACACAGATCTAAAATCTAGTGTATACGAGAGTAGCTAGAGTGTGTATACTTCTAGCTCTTACTCTCCTGTCCCTCAGGAAGCCCCTGTCTGCCTCTATGATCCTGGGAGACTGGGAGGTCCTTTATTTTGCATTACCCCCAAAGCTGCAAGGGTTGTCTTGGAAATCTTGCTGCCATCTCTTAAGAACTGTCTGTCAGCAGTCACCTTGAGTAAGTAGCAGTAAAAGAGAGTTTATCTTTGGTTTCCTTCCTGAAATCTGTATGCTCCCAGATAGAAAGGCCAAAGATGGGGGTGGGGATGGAGGGTGGGGTGGGGGTAGGGGGCTTCTGGCCCAATCTCCACGGCTTACAGATGAGGAAACTAGGGCTCGGGATGAAGGGAGGTGGGTGACGAAGAGTTCTAGGCTCACCAAGGGTCCCATGCTTTGCTGGCTGTCGCTCTCTTGAAATTCTCCATTTCAGCTTTGAACTTGAGTTTCCCAAGTGAAGTCGGATGGGGTCATGGAGCCTGTCTGTGAGCGGAGGATATACGGGTAACCCGCATGTTTCCCGCGCCTACTCCGTCCGGCTCATTTGTAGATGGCACTAATGATGCTCCGCCAGCACAGAATCCAGGGGATTCATAATGCGTGAGAGTTCAGAGGGAGTCAACGTGAGTTACAGGTAAAGGGTGTTATACCTACGCATGAGCGAGAGGGGCTACTGAGAACTCTTACGAAGCCATGCTTGCCACACAAAGCAGAAATTGCTCCAAATGTAGAAAGTAATGGTGTTCTCATAAACACAAATAACTTTATCCTGTCCCTTTTACATCCGTTCCTTCCACACCTGAGCTCACCACTTCCCTGAGAATGAGGACAGGAGGAGAGGGCAAGCCCTACCTCATTTTCCTCTCAGTGCTCCCTGACTCTGCAGGAAGCTTAACGTCCAGTGCTCCCAGGAAATGCTCAGAGAGGGGAGAGAAAACAGTTGAATTAGTTCCGTTCACCATTTTTACTGTTCCATTCAAACAAAATGCATATGCATGTGTGAGCCACAAAAGGTGAACTGTGTAATTTCTAAGATCTCACAGTCAAGTAAGCGCGCTTGCATTTCCTTTTGAGACTGACATTGCCCAAAAGAAATACGAACGGTAAAACTCATGCCACTATTTTAATTTTTACCTTGGAATTACATTAAACAGTAAATTGAAACAGCATGCTGAGTCACGAAAGATACCGTCAAAGAAAGGGAAAAGGTGATATATTTTAATGCCCTTTCCATACTTTTTTCCCGGCTTTTTGATTTTCATTTTTGTTTTGAACCACTCCTGGGAAATTAGTCAGCCCTGGTCCCACTCACTTGAAGCCATGTCCGTATGCACTGATGAGGCTGGCTCCCCAGAGCCCCAAACCAAGCTTTTTCCCCCAGTATGACTTGACTGGTCTTGCCCTCTCTGCTATCCTCCTGTCCTGGGACTTCAGTTGTAACCTATGGATACTATTTGCACCTTTATAAACAACAACAGCAAAAACCCAAAGCCTAGTTCTGAAAGGATGGAAAATGGAGGCAAACAAAGTAGTGGGGGTTGTGTTCAGGGTCATCGAGTGTCTGTCTCAGGGAGCGAGGCACACGCTGACTCTTAGACTCCTACTCTTCGAGTCCAATGCCATGACCTGTCAGCGCACCCTCCACACCACAATGAGTATCAAACATAGGAGCACCAAACATCATTTCAAAATAGCAACAAAATGATTAGGTGTTGCAACGTTTGATGGCATCTCAGCTGGAGCCACCAGTCTCATAGGAACTGATGGAGAATAAATCTCTGCCCTTCAAGGGGTTTTGCGAAGGGGCTTCTCACCAAGAGGGGACCTGTGTCTTGTTCAAGGTCGGAGTGATTCATAATCCCATATATGCTTCCTCTGTGGTCTTTATAAATATCAGAATCTTAGTTTCCCCAGGCAGATCAGAAGGGCTCTTCTAATCATTGCATGAGTCATTTGAAGTTCCAAAGGAACAGGATGCTTCTATTTCTTTACTTGAATTTCTTAGAGAATAAGGTATGCAAAAATCAAGCTCATGGCCAGATCTTCCCCAGTCAGAAGGAAATCTACACAGACTAGAAACACGCATGGGCACTTTGCCCCTTTGATGGTCCTTGGCCACCTAAATGGATTGTGAACTGACAGCTCGTAGTGCATTCTAGTCCCCTGCTAGTGTCTCCGCGCTTCCTCCAGAAGCTTCACAACAGCCTCTTGTTTGTAGCCGATACCTTAGCGACACAGTCTAATCCTCCAGGTAATTCTGGGCTAGTCCATCTTTTCTTCTAAACTCCAGGACTCTCCCTGTACGCAGAGCCGAGCTGTGTAGAAGGAGGTCAAATCCTTTATCTTTGACTTGCTCACACCTGGGGCCACTAGGCTACTCAGCTGGTGGCTGATTGGATGGCAGGGCCAGTCACTTTCCTGCTAGAATAAACCTGCGGATGCTGGTCTCCCTCCTAGCAAGCCCCTGGGAGAAGGAAGGTCACTCGTGCTGTTCGGGCTCTAACCACAGTGCACTGATCCTCCGCCCTTCCCGTTCTACCATATGGCAATTATAAACACAGTGAAACGTTTTCTTTCCAATGAAAATAATCTCCATGAAAATATTTAAATGAAATGCAAAACTGTTTTTGTCAGAAGGCCAAGTGGGGATAAAAGCAGGATGCAGGGCTGTGTCTTTAGAAGGCCTCCCGCTTTGTATGTTGTTTACACTTACGCACAGGAAAGCGTACAGGAAGGGAATATACTACAACGGATTTCTTTAGGTGGTGAGGTTAGAGGGTCTCCACCCCACTTTAAGCTTTTTGGTATTAAAAAAAAAAAGACATATTACAAGCATGTGTTTGGAATCCAACAAAAGGGACACCTTCTTATTACCTGGGACTTCTGGGATGCTAGTACCCAATTTTACAGATTACCCAAAAGGAAACAAACAACAGACTTCTGTGTGCTTCTACCTTAAGCGACTTGTATGTGGACCCGTCCTCCCAGCTGTACTTCCTACACAGGATACAGATTGGGGCTTTGACCAGGCTGCTTAGCTTGAAATCGCTCTTCCTTAGGTAACACTTGACCACATAGACCTGGGGAAGTAGTCTTCTCAGAGCCCTGTAGCAAGGTACAGCATTTCTTTCTCCCAGAGGCCAGGGTTTAGAGCTTCCCAAAGGAAGGGGTGAAGCGTAGCGATGCAGAGCCCACCTGACTGGACTCAGGGGAGACAGAGGCCCAGTGATGCTGCCTCTGTGCATCAGGGTTGTGATGGCAGGAACAGCTTGGAGTCGAATGGCTCCGGAGCCTTGGTTTCCTTTTTCTCTGCCAAGATGATGATCATACACTTCTTTATCAAGTTCTTATGAAGATGAAAAAAGGACAATGTCTGTAGCTTGTCTTGCTCAGTCACAGAAGATAATAAATCACTACCATTAATATTAATAAGTGGGAGGCACTGGACACTGCTCTATTCTAGAAGTGTTGGGGGCAGGAGAGCGGGGAAGAGGAAGAAGAGAAATGGAGGCGCTGTCCGGATCTGCCTTGTCCTGACTGAGCTGACCTGACCAAGGGCATCGCTTCAGTTTCAGGATGGAAGCTTTGCCACTTCTGGGCTGGAGTGCAGGAAGTGCTCGACACTGGCTGGCAGCCAAAGCGCCGAGATGAGGGGCAGCCCTAGAATATTCATGGGAGCCCTGACTACAAGATTCCATTACCACTCAGAAGTCCAGAAGTCGCCTCATGACTGATCCACGGCACTGCTTCCCCAAGCTACTGTGCCCTTTAACTATCCATAGGCCAGCAAGATCCCAGCCAGAGACGGACTGCATGAAAGGAATCGAGCTGATTCCTGTGATGGACTTCGTATCGCATCTTGGGTGTGCTTCTACTTTGTCTATAACTGTTATTACTGTACTGCTACCAGCACCACCATTTCGAGAGTTGTGACTACTGCTACCACAATTACTATGAAGCCTTTACATTCGTAAACAGTTTCACAGATGACAAAGTGCCGGAGTCCGGCACTTTCACCATCCCCAGCCACACCCCGTCATGGTTCCAACTTCCAGTAGGGACTGGGATAAGTGGCCTTGTAACAATTTGGTCGGAGGAGCTTGACCGGGCCAGAGCCCCAACAAATGTGTTAGGACGTGAGGAGAGAATGAATCTCATTGTTTTTGCCAACTTCTCCCATCTTCTCTCTCTCTCTCTCTCTCTCTCTCTCTCTCTCTCTCTCTCTCTCTCACACACACACACACACACACACACACATGGCCCTGGGAACACCCACATTCTTTCTTCTTTAGAGACTTCCTTTGCCTAAGTTTATATAGATGTATATATATATGCCTTACTTTGACCTTACTCTCCCAAGAAAACTCTGGAATATATACTTTCTTATTCCGCCAATGGGGCAACCCTCTCCTCAACCCTAGCAGCCACCTGGAGAGAATGGAATAGAGAGGTTTTTCCACCTTAAATCTCCCTGCAGCCCAGCTCTAGCCCACCGGGAACTCTGAGCTCGCTCTCCTCACCCGGTAACTGGGTACCCCCACCCCACCCCACCAGGGTTCAGAAAGAACCCAGCAGCGTTTTGGAATCCATTTTGCTTAAGATGATGAAGACATCATGGCCAAACTGCCCCTTGACGCTGGGGCCGAAGGACCCGGAGAAGCACCACTGGCCCGGAGGCGGTCAGTTCCACGATCAGTTCGGGGCGGGGTGGGGCGGGGCTGGGGGGGGTGGCGGGCGGTGAGCGAGGAAGCAGCTCGGGTACCTAAGACACTGGCAAACAGCCAGGTGCGTGGGTTTGCCCCGAGGACCCTCCCGCCGGAAAACGCAGGTCTTGGGGCGGATGCGAGTGATCCTCCCGGGGCGCCGTTTGTGGCTTGCCGTGGGTCCCCTTTGGTGAATAGTAATCGTAGTAGCCGCCGCCAGGCCACTGGGTCCCGTCTCTTGCAAGTATTGATCGGTGAGGTTTACGGAGTATGCGGGAATGACTACGGCTTTT
>NW_022103915.1:34862741-34863721 GCF_000313985.2 Echinops telfairi
CGGGGGGACCCTGTGGGTCCGATTGGGGGGATTGTTGCTGAGCCGGAAGGAGCTAGGTTCTCTCCAAGGACGAGAGGATTCTCGACCAGCAACATCGCGCTCTGGCCCATTCAATCCTGCCCTTGGAGACGCAGCTGGTCTGGAGAAGACGCCCACGGGAAACGGAGAGTGTGTGTGTGCGAGTGTGTGTGTATGTGAGTGTGTGCGTGTGTGTTGCGGGGAGGGCGGTGAGAGGAGGGGCGCGGCAGCAACGGATTGCACGCAGACTCGCCCTCAGTAGATTACTTGAAAAGTGAGGCAGGGAGCTAGAGACGGGGCTAAGACCTAAAACAACGCTGCTGCTTCGTGGTGCGGCATTCATATGTTCAGGGTTCTGGCCCTTTTTTTGTGGACCCAGGTTGTCCCGAGATAGGCACCTCCGCGGGTGACCCGCAGGGAGCCCAGAACACGGTGTGTGCGCGCGTTGTATCCCACGAGGCTATCTACGTATGCTCACACCTCCTGGGCGCACAACTGGACAGACTGCATTAGACCTCAGGGATGGGAGACACCTGTTACTGTGGGTCATCCGCCTGGGCGCGCATGCCTTCTAGTTTCGATTTCCCCGCACAGTTTCGGTCCTTTTTCTCTGCTCTTTCCTTCATTCCGACACTCACTCACCCCGGTCTCAACTGCCTGGCGAGGGACTGGCAGGGCTGAGGATGACGAAAATGGGAGAAGGCCGCATCCTGCCCTCAAGAAATTCCCTGCCTACAGGAGGAGGGATCATCGCCTTGGTAGACCCAGGGTTGTTGGCTACCTGTCCAATTGGCCCTGAGTCACGTGACCCTGTGTGTTACAGAGGTACTGCGCCATCTTCGTGATCTTGGCAGATTGTTGTAGGGAGTGCATACAGAGTCCCTTCCAACCTAGTTGGCGCATTTTCCAGCCTTATGCCAGACAATAGTCTGTTGGGATCCGTAGGGGCTTCTCTCTCTCTC
>NW_022103915.1:34865286-34866544 GCF_000313985.2 Echinops telfairi
CCTGTAGTCATCATTTGGTCCTTGCAGAGTTTACACCCTACTGATAATGGTCTCTATAGTGAGCCAGAGAACAGGTCAAACCTGCTCAGTGACATCCAAAGTTAGGCTGCCATCCTGAATCTAGGATCCGCCCATCTTGTCACATGTATACCCCCAATCTCTCCTCTTCCTATTGTGTGGATAGCCCTAGATCACGCCCTCCCATTACTGTATTACCCTATAGCACAACCCTTTCCTGTGATGTATGTCCTCACCTGTAATTAGGGGTCTTGCACTTCCCCAAAGAATATAAAAGCCTTGGTTAGCAATAAAGATCTCTCTCTCTCTCTCTCTCTCCATGTGGACCCCCAAGTGAGACTGAGGTGAGCATGCTACTATGAAATGTGTCTGACTCCATTAGTTCAATCTCTCTTCCATCTCTCATGCTCTCTATGACTTTACTATAATCTTTACTTATTATCACCGTACAATTGGGCCTACTGGACCCATGATGATGTGTTAGGGGCTGGTAACCCTGACATAACTATATCTGCCATGATTGAGTTTACAATGCTCTCTGTCTGATAATAAGGCTATTTACATCCCTCAACTATGGTCAAAGGAGATTCACCACAGGCTTAATCTGTTGCCATTCCCTCCTTCAAATTTAGATTGTATTATTTACCATCCTTGGATCGTACAGGTTCATGTGCTTCTTCCACATGGGCTTAGTTAATACCTCAGTTAGATGGCTGCTTGTTTGAAGATAAGCCTTTAATACCCCAGACACAATTCTTTCTGGTCGCCCAGGCACCATCTAGTTTCTTCACCACACTTTGCTATAGCACCCACATCTTCAGAGAGTTTTCTTTTCATGAAGATGAGCATAAAGCAAAACCTTGCATTAGAACTAATTGTTTTTATTTGGGGTAGAATTAAGTATGAGCCCCAAATCCACTCATATACCTATGGTTTATATATCCCTAATTCACCTTAGAGACATCATTGTCATTTTATTTAGAGAACATTATCAATCATTACCCTGAGGCATAAGGTAATTTATTGATAGTGTCATTAATTTAGCCAATTGTATAGAATTTAAAGCAAATGTATAGAATTTACAAAATTGAGTATAAGAAATTATACAAGTAGAGGCAAGCTACAAATTGTGATACGTGAATTATTGACTTGTACAAATTAAACTATTGAGTGATTAGACTATACAAACAATGGAGGTTAGTAATATGACAAAACTTTCAATAATTTTCATTGACAGCAG
>NW_022103915.1:34868501-34882172 GCF_000313985.2 Echinops telfairi
AATCCAGGGCAGATGATCCCTTCAGGACCAGTGTTGAGAGTGGTGATACTGGGAGGGTAGAAGGAGGGTGGGTGAGAAAGGGGAAACCGATTACAAGGATCTCCATATAACCTCCTCCCTGGGGGACGGACAACAAAAAAGTGGGTGAAGGGACACATTGGACAGGGCAAGATATGACAAAATAATCATTTATAAATTATCAAGGGTTCATGAGGGAGAGGGGAGTGGGGAGGGAGGGGAAAAAATGAGGACCTGATGCCAGCGGCTTAAGTGGAGAGAAAGTGTTTTGAGAATGATGAGGGCAATGAATGTACAAATGTGCTTTACACAATTGACGTATGTAAAGATTGTGATAAGAGTTGTATGAGCCCCTAATAAACCGACATAAATAAATAAATAAACCAAACCCATGGCCATCAGTAGATGCTGACTCATGGCAACTCTGTAGGACAGGGTAGGACTGTCCCTTTGAGTGTCTGAGTCTCTAGTTCTTTATGAGAGTAGAAAGCCCCACCTCTCTAGCAGAGCAACTGGTGGTTTCAAACTACTGACCTTGCAGTTAGCAGCCCAATACATAACCACTACTACACTAAGGCTTCTCATAATAAAGCAAGGAGGGCATTAAAATAGTAAGTTCCTGGTAATCTCAGCCCACCATTCACTGAGCACCCTCCAAGCAAGAGATCTGAACCAAAGTTCAATGATTGCCTGCTCTACACCTTGGGATAGCAGTCATCTGCTTCTTTTCACACAAGGAGTTTCAGCCTGAAGACCAAGAGCTACAGGTGAGTTTGAGGTAAAGCCTAATTCAGTTAGTGGGGTTTCCATATCAAGTCTTTCTTGTGTGCCTGTGAAGAATGGTGTGTGCCTCAAAAGAACTGAGTCTGAAATCCCAGTAGTCTGTAGCACATGGCTTGGGTCACCAAGGTCAAATGTCCAATTGGAAACATAGTACCAGGCATATTCTCCCCCTGGGTTCTATTTAAGTATTTTTTAAAGCATTTTCTCCATGAAGGGAGAAATATTCTCCACCCCATCTTCCAACCAACAGAAATGTAATCTCTTCTCCAAGACATCCTTTCCCTCCTCCCTTATCTTGACTTGAATTTCCAGTAAGATGTGCATATTACTCTGGCAGGAGCGTCTGTTGATTTAGGGTGAGCCTAGCACAATTTTGTATGGCAGCAACTAAATAGTCTTCTCCCTTTCCCCACATCTTGTAAAACTGACCCCAGCTGAGGTAAGGTTTCCATTCATCCAGGCCTTTAGAAGAAGAGTTTTGGATTTAATTTTGTAAGCAATGGAGAAGGTGCCTTCCTTCTTTGTGATGCTAAGAAAAAAGATAATCTGAAGTAATGGTTTTCAAATGTGGTCCCGAGACATGCAGTGTCCGCATCATCTAGGAAATGGAATGAAACTTCTAGGGCCCCACTCCAGACATACTAACTCAGGAACTTTTTGACTGTTTTCCATCAAGTTGTATTTTAACAAGCCCTCCAAGTAATTCTGGTGCATGCTCAAATTTGAGAACCTCTATTCTAAAACCTTGCAACTGTCACAGTGTAGGCCTTGAACCAACAGAATCATCTTCACTGGAAATAACTTCTTCTGGCAGGTCATGGACTTTTCAATACTTTGCCAACACTACCATTCCAAGACTCTGGGTTTCCTTATTCTCATACACAGAGGTGATTGGAGATACTTTGGTGAGAACTTCCATCTAGAGAGCAAACTAGGTAGACCTGCTACATAGACCTAAAACAACATAACAAGAGACCCAATAGGACAGATATGGATGATAATCCGGCAACCCTAAGCTTCAGAGGCAAGGACAAAACCCTGAGACACACTGTTGCTGATTTAGCCCATGCATTATTCCCTTGCTCTGTACTAATGACCGCCTCTTGCTCTATATATAGGTTCCTTATGTGCACGACCAAGTGTTCTGGAATTCCTAGTCTTTGCAATGATTTCCATCATTTGTTATGCTCCACACAGTCAAATGCTTATGCGCAATCAGTAAAACACAGGTAAATATCTGTGTTAGTCTGGGTAGACTAGAGAAACAAATTCATAGACCCTCATATGTGTGTAAGAGAGAACTTTATATCAAAGAGCAACAGTACATTAAGAAAACACCCCTGTCCAGTCCAGATCAAGTCCATAAGTCCGATATTACCCCATATGTTGATACTAGCTCATAAATTCCTCTTTAGACTCACTCAGCCATGAAATAATGCCGAATGCAGGCAGATCCCAGGCCAGTTGGTGGAAAGTCTTGTGGATCCAATGGCAGTGGAAGCATCTCAGCACTGGCGTGGGTCTCCACCTGGCACCTCCAGCTCCAGGGCTCTGGCTCCATCAGCATAGCTCCATGTGGCTTGTCAGCAGGAAGATGAAGCAGAGAATCTGTGTGTTCTGCTTCCAGGGAGGAAGACAGGGATTCCCAGAATCCTCAGGAGAAGGCCATATACACACAGAGGCCTCATTGGCTGTGACCTGATTGACAGGCTAGACACGAGCCCTTCACAAGTTGGCATTATATAACTGCCACAATGTCTTTCTGGTATTCTGTGCTTTCAATCAAGATCCATCTGGCATCAGTAATGATATCCCTCAGATCCAGCTTAAATTTCTTACAGGTCTCTGTTGATGTACTGCAGCAACTATTTAAAATATTATCTTCAGCCCAAAATTTGCTTTTATGTGGTATTTCTTGTATTATTTGATCATTTCTGCATTCTGTTGGATCGCCTTTCTTTGGGATGAACATAAACAAAAACCTTTTTCAGTCAATTGGTCAGATATCTGTCTTCCAAATTCCTTGGCGTAGACAAATGACACTCTCATGACAGTATCCATTTGTTCAAGCATCTCAGTAAGTGTTCAATTCCCACAACTTTGTTTTCCCTCAATGTCTTTATGTAGCTCTAACTTCACCCTTCAATGCCATGGGTTTCAGAAATGGCTGAATATTTAGAATAATAGTTAAACATTTTGTTAAGTCCTTTTTGTTAATGGCTGCATAATATTTCATTGTGTGTCTATATCATAGTGTACATACCCATTTTTCCCATGGCCAGGCCAATCTTAACTCCATTTTTGTTGTTGTTTTAAGTAACACTGAAATAATAAAAATAATGATATGACTTATGCATTATGCTTGCTTTATGTATAACAATTCATTTAAGCCCCATAACAACCTGCTGAAGAAGGTGCTATTATCCTGATTATGGACATCAAGCCATACACACTCATCAAGGTCACACTGCTAGTAAGAAGTAAAGGTGGGACTTAAATCTAAGCAATCTGGGTTTAGCTTCTATGCTCTTCACTATCCTTATATCTAAAACTTTGTCTTACTTTTCACTACAAGGAAACAGGTCATGTTTTTTTAAAGTCTTGAATTATACCATGTGGGGGGAGGTCAGATGCGCAGGCATTCCCCCCACTGAGGGCAATCAGTTACCAGACTGCTGTCTCATCCCACCACGGGTGGGCTTGCTCCCTGCCTCTGGGGACAATGGACAGGCTCCTGTAGGAGGGGTTTGCACCCTACTGATAATGGTTCCTATGGAGACCCAGAGACCACCCCCTAGACCACCCTCTCATTACTGTGTAACCTATAGTGCAGCCCCTTCCTGTGACCCTGTGACGTATGTCTCTACCTGTAATTAGTGGGCTAGCATGCCCCCAAAAGGTATATAGGCGTGAGTCAGCAATATAGAGCTCTCGGACTCGGACCTCTCGGACTCTCTTTACCCCTTCTCCTCTCCAGTCCCCTCTCCCTTGTTCCCTTCCCCTTCTCTCCACATGGACCACCAAGCTGGGCTGAGGTGAGCAATGCCACCATGCAATGTGTCTGACTGCATTATTGTAATATCTCTCATGCTCTCGATGACTTTAATATAATACTTACATATCCCCACCGTACAATTGTGCATTACTGAACCCAGAAGTAGTATTACTGAACCCGCGACTACCGGTGGGGCTGGCCCCCCTCCCCCGTGCACTTTTAATTTAATACTACGATACCAGTTTGCTTTGGGGTAAGTTTTGTCAACTTGTGCTTTCCCCCTGCATTCTTGATAACAATGAAGTTCAGCATTTAAAAAATTATTTTCCAACTTGGTACATGAAGACTCTATATTGAGCTAAGAGTGATTTCTTTAGATATCAGCAAGGGTGAACATTTTTCATACGTTTAGTTGTCATTTGTGTAGTACTTAAGGCTTGCTGTTTCCACATACTTTTTATTTATTTCTTTTAAAGATTGAGTGAACAAATTAATATTGAAAAGCAATTTGAATAATATGATACAGATATTCAACAGACAAGTTAAAATATATGTTAAAGGTTTTAAATGAAAAAAAAATAAAGTTTTGCCTGTAATTAAGAATTTTCTTATATCATTATTTCTAAACAGAACCAGAAAACCTCTCATTATTAGTATCTCAACATTGATATAGATATCTGTGTAATCTCTGTAATTTATTTATTAGGAAAAATAAAATCATTTATTTGCTCTTCACTTCTGGCCATTTTTCAATGTAGCAAAAAACCCAAATTTAAACTGTTTAAAATATCAGTATATTATTTTGCTTTTTAAAACATTATGAAAAAATGCAAACATATGGATAAAATACATACAATAGTATATTTTATTCTTAGGTGCCTATTACAAAACTTCAAAAGCTATTCATTATCAATGATCAAATTATGGTTCAATTTCATTTCATTGATAACTATACATGTTACTAAACTCAGAAATTTTCTAATCAAATCCCAATGCTAAATCCCTTTATTCATAAATATATAGGTCTATGAATCCAAATAGCAAACTTTTAAACTTACAAATAAAAAAGTACAAATTCATTACAATAAAGATGTAGGAATAATATTTTTAACAGTTTTATTGACATGATTTACATATTATCCAATTCAATGGTTTAATCATACTAAAAACAGTTATGAAATCATCACCACAATCAATTTTAGAACATTTTCTTCTTTCTTGTATTATTATTAGCCTGCCACATCCTCCTAACCTGCCCTGCCACACCCCAAAGCAACTATTAATCCAGTTCCTGTCTCTGTAGATTTACCTATCCTGGTGTTCATATATGGAAAAAACATACAAAACAACAACAAAGCGTCAAGAACAAAATAAAACAGAAAATTACCCCAATCTAAAATAAAACAGAATGTGAAAAACAAGAACCAGTTGGAAATGAGTCAAAAAGGAAAGTAAACGTTAAAGTGTTAAATTTTAACTGTGTTTGGCCAGGTTGACTAGAGAAACAAATCCAGTGACACTCATATATGTGTAATATATGTATCAAGAAGTAATTGTGTATCAAGCAAACATCCCAGCCCAGTCCAGACCAAGTCCTTAAGACAAATACTAGTACGGTATATAGCGCCCTCTTCAGACTCACAATGAAAAATGCAGGAAGATCACAGGCTGGTGGGTAAAAAGCCGTGGGCACCCAATGGTGGTGGCTCTGGCAGCCATCAGGGTCAGCCAGCAGGAAGGTGAAGGCAGAGATGGAAGAGGAGGTTCCCAGGACCCTCCTATGAGAAGGCAGCGCTCACAAGGAGTCACCATCAGGCTATGACCTGATTAACAGTTTGAATGCCACCCCTACGCTATGTATATGTAACTACCATATTAACCTTCATCTGCAAAGGTTACTTTGAGGTCTACTGCACACCTAACCCCAAGCCATGGTATTTTCAATCACCTCGTATGCATATGAAAGTTGGATGTTGAATAAGGAAGACTGAAGAGAAATCGATGCATTTGAATTCTGGTGCCTGTGAAGAATCTGGAAAGTATCATGTACTGCCAAAAGAACAAACAAGTCTGTCTTAAAAGAAGTACAGCCAGAATGGTCCTTAGAGGCAAGCATGGCAAGACTGTTGTCAAGAGAGACCAGTCCCCTAGAGGATATCATGTTTCACGATTGATAAAGCAGTGGGACAGCGAAAAAGAGGAAGACCTTAGACATGATGGATTGACACAGTGGTTACATCACTGGACTCAAACAATTGTGAGGATGACAAAGCACTGGGCAGTGCTTTTGTTCTGTTGTGCATAGGGTCGCTATGAATCATAACTAACTCAAGGATACTTAACAACAACCTAATAGGTCTGCATTAATCCATTTTCCAATACATCTTATGGCAGGGCTATCCACACCCCTAATCTATGGTCAGAGAGGATTTCTTGGAGTCTTAATCCATGTGGGGACCCTGCAAATCGATTTTGGGATTTCTCTGTAATCCATAGCCTTCTGCAAACACAGAGTGTAAATTCCAAGACCATTCCCTCCTCTGGTCTCACACTTTATCATCTATAATCCTTGAATCACACAAGCTGGTGTACTTCCTCTTTGTGGATTTACCTGACACTTCCTTGGCTGCTTGTTTAAGACAAGCCTGTGAGACCTCAGATGCTACCTCAGATGCTATACTTTCTGATGGCCGAAACCATCTGATTTCTTCACCACACTTTGCTATAGCACCCATATCTTCAGTGATCTCTTTATGAGGGTAAGTATCCAGTAGGGCCATATCGCAAGAATTAGTTATTTATAGATTAGGGCTACGATTAAGTGGGAGCACAACATTGATTCGTCTATCTATTGTCTGTATAAGTGTCTGATTCACTTTAGAGACATCCTTACCATTTTATTTGGGGAATATTATAAGTCATCCCCATGGGGCATGTTAATTCTATTGCTAGTATCATTAATTTAACCATGTTTCAAAGTTTCAGGTCTGCTAATAAATGTGCAAAGGGGCATACCACTCTGCTGTAAGTCTCATCTGGAAGGCATTCAGCTCAAGCTCTGTGGACCAGCAAACCCAACTCCCTGAATTAAGTTCCCAAAGACACTCAGCTCTGTTCCTGAGTGTCAGCAAGCCCAACTTCCCCAATTAAGTGCCCAGAGGCACCCCACCCCGCAATCCAACCTCCTGGTTTGAGAAGTCCATCTCTCTGTTTCATGGTCTGGCTCTGGATTTTGCTGCTGCTCCTCTGATGTTCTAAGTGTCTTCCGGATCCAGGAGGGTCGCTGTGCAGAAGACACGCTCCACTCCAGGCTCTTGGTGGTAATGAGGCCCCTCGTCCTGCTTCTCAGAGGCTTGTTTTATACACAGCAGGATGGCATTCCAGGGAACCTGTTCACAATTACAGGTAAATCCTATCCGTATCTTTCCAAACCATACCAGACTTATGCAAAACATCTTTGGGTGGGAATTAGAGACTGGCGAGAAGAGCCACATTAGATAATTCACTGCAATAAAGAATTTAAAATACTGTTCAGAAAAGGAAAGTATACATGTATAGGACAGCTTTTAGACTGAACTACATGGATTGTTGAGTGTGTAGACTAAAGGGGCTGGACACTATTTACACAAACAATGAGGGCTGCAAATAGGGCAAACGTCTCAATGACACGCATGCACAAAGGCAGAGCTAGGCCGACTGGATTAAGACATGTACATGGTTTTGATATACAGTGAACCCTCATTTATCGCGGTTAATCGGTTCTAGACCCTACCGTGATAAATGAAATTCCACGAAGTAGGATTCCTTATTTGTAAATCAAATATTTCATAGTTAGAGCATAGAGGACATGAAAAAACACCCTTTAGTCACCATTACACTCGTATTACCCAATTTATTAAATGAAAAAGGGAAAATACAGTAAAACATTTTGGACGTTACAATTATCATTTATTATTTATTATATTATTTATGGCATCAAGCGTGTACAGTATGAGCCAATCAGTGGCACTAATGACAGAGCATGCGCTGTTACGTAAAAACCGCAATAGAGTGAAGCCGCGGAAGTCGAAGCGCGAAGTGGCGAGGGTTCACTGTACTGTGATACCTCAGTTGTTGAATAACTCCAAGCTTGAATTTTGTACTGCTCGTTTTTCATAACTTTGCTTGATAGTCAAACCGAAAATCCAATTTGAAATAAACCTATACAAGCGGAGAGCGAGTCATGCACCGAGTTTTGCCGTGGGCATAGGGAAGTGATGCTCCAGTCTAACAGTCTTAAGAGCCACTCTTGCTCACACAACACGCAGCGCTTATGTTAGTGCATTAAAATAGTCGTTACTGTGCCTTTCTTTTTTTTCCACTTTATTTGCATAAAATAACGTAACCATGGCTCCAAAGAAAGTTAGTGATACTGCCAATAAAGTTAAGAGGAAAACTGTCAGAACCATGACATAGTGAAAGAAATAAGTCATTGAGAAATTTTAATGAGCCGCCCCCCCCCCACTTGTCTAATTTAGTGGCTGAATACAACATGGTTAAATCTATATTATCAATATTTTGGGGGAGGGGGTGTGTGATTAAAGTGGCGAATGTAGCAAAAGTATGAAATTGTTAACCATGAAACAAAGAACCTAGACCATCAAAGAGTTGATTTGGCTAAATCAGAAACAACCTGATGGCCATAGCTTATCCCAGATGGTAATGTGACGGAAGGCTAAAAACCGCCATGGTGATTTAACCAAAAATCCACACTCACTGCCATGCTCACTCATGGTGACCCCCTGCGGGTTTCTGTGATAGGTAGGTTTCTTGTGCCAACCGAGCCAATAGGAACATGTGGGATTAATCAGGTCGCAGTTGATTGGAGCTGAAATTGATAAATGGCTCAGCAAGGCATGCCCTCTCCCCCCCACCCCCACCCCCGCTCTTGCTCTCTGGTTATAGGACCAGCATGTGGCTGCTTTAGCTAATTCTCTGCCTCAACTTGTGAGCTATACTACCTGAATAGTGCAGCCAACCTGTGGATCATGTATAAATCTATCTATCTATCTATCTATCTATCTATCTATCTATCTATCTATCTATCTAAATCATAAATGTCCTTCATTTGCTGATGGAGCAAGACTCAAATGAAAAACAAAACAAAAAGCAGTTGCAAATACCCATTAAAATTGCAATTTGGAATGTATGCAGTATGAATCTATGAAAATTGGAAGTCGTTAAAAATGAAATGGAATGCATAAAAATTTATATTCTGGGTGTTAGCTGACATTGACCTTTAATGGCCCTTTTGTATCAGAAAATGGTATCGTTTTCTATGCCGTGAATGACACCATCAGGAGGAATAGCATTGCATTCGTCATCAAAAAGGGCATTTCAAGGTCTATCCTGAAGTACGATGATGTCTGGGATAGGATAATGACTTACTTCTTTCACACAGGAAATCCAAGCAATACAACTACTATTCAAATGTATGCATCAACCACTACAGCTAGTGATTTAGAAATTAAAGAATTCTGCAAATGTCTTCAGTCTGAAATTGATCGAACATGTAATGAAAATGCATTGATAATAATTGGCGATTGGAATGCAAAAGTTGGAAACCAAGAGGTAGAAACAGTTATTGGAAAATATGGTCTTGGTCATAGAAATGAAGCTGGAGATTGCATGATTTTTGCAAGAACAGCAACTTCTTCATCACAAATCTATTTTTTCAACTACAGAGAGGGTAGACTATAGAAGATGGTGAACTTCCCCAGATAGAATATCCCAAAATCAAATTGACTACATTGGTGGGAAGAGACTATGGAGAAGTTCAATATCAGCAGCTAAAATTGAGCCAAGGGCTGATTGTAGACCAGACTATCAATTACTCATATGTAAGTTCAGGATCAAGATGAAGAAAATTCAAGCCAGTCCAAGAACAGATTTGATTCATTGAACGAATGACAAGATCTGATGAGCTGTGGGGGACATCAAGACCACCACTCATGAAAAAAGCAAAATTTCACTAAAAAGATAGGAAAAAGAAAGAATCAGACTGGATGTCAGAAGAGACTGAAACTTGCCTTAACCATCGAGTAGCTAAAGCAAAAGGGAGATGAAGTCAAAGAGCTGACTCATGGGAGTAGAAAGCCCTGTCCTGGTCCTGCTGGGCAGTTGGTGGCTTCCCTTATGGGTAGGTGGCCCAACTTGTAACCTCTACACAGAACCCCACACAAGAGCTCAAATACTGGCTCAGATGAAAGAAATCATGAATGAGAAAGAGAGGGAGGGGAATAGGGGTATAAATTGGATGGAGGCTTACTATACCCATCTGTCTTGTTCTGCAGAGCTGTGTGATATGCCTAGAATGGTTTAGTTTGCTTGTCTTTACTTCCGTCTGTCTGAGCCACTCAATGGTAACTGTGTCCTGGTTTCTCCTGCTTTCAAATGGAATAGAAATTGATGCCAATAAGAATATCACAAAAATATTTTTATTAACTATTGGCCATATGCAGAGCACTATTCTAGGAAGTGAGTAAAATTCAAATGACAGAAAATATGGGCACGGATTTAGGAGTCAGAATTCCAGTGTTTCCCAGACTTTAACTTGTTACCTGGAAAGCTTATTAAAATACTGCTGTCTAAAGGAAGACACGGGCTAGAGGGTGGACAGGTGCTAACTTGGGTGAAGGGGAAGAGAACATCCAACAAAAGAGAGAGAGGGGTAAAAAAATGATGGAGACAAGATTTGAAAGCTATAAAGGCAACAAAGGCAAATTCTCTTGTTTACCCCATCCTGCAATAGTGGTGATCTACCAGGAGATGATCAGGTGGACACGGAGGCTAAAAAGTTTGGGAGGGAGCCTGGAAGTGTAAACGCAAGATATGTAGACTTGACAGACAATATTTGTATATGTGTATTTATCTTTGTTACAAATATACCCATGAATGTGGCATAACACACAAGAAGCAACGTTATGAATACTTCTTAGCTATACCCAACCCCCTTGAGAATGGCTCAGTGGACGTGGGGGATCAAGACCATAATCTCAAGGGAGACCCAGGTCTGTTGGCAAACATAGTTCACAAGGACAATGCTCTGCGTCCTACTTGGGTGAGGGGCAACTAGATCCTTAGTACCCATGAGCAATCATCTATGGTGTAACCATTGGTCTCCCCTGGCCCAGAGGAAAGAAGACCAATGCAAATAGAAAGACATCTAGAAACAATTAGCCGAATGGACTCATGGACCATACCACCGAAACATCAGTCTCCACAACCTTGAGACCAGAAGAACGAGATGGCATTCAGCTATCCTCACTAACTTCTCTGGAAAAGACCACAATAGGAGCTGCCATCTAAAGGTCAGTTAAGTTCCCATGGAAGAAGCATACCAGCCTGTTTAATGCAGGACTAGAAATCATAAAATCTCAGACCAGAAGAGGGAATTGTATCTGAGTTTAAATCCTGAGAGGCCAGTTTGCAGAAGGTTATGGATGATAGTGAAATCCCCAAACCCATTTGCAGAGTCCCCATGTGGATTAAGTCTGCAGTGAGCTCCCTCGGACCATTGACTGGATACATGAATCATTTTGTCTTCAGATAGCGGGTGGAAAATGGATTACTGCAGATATAGTTCATTGAAAATCTAGCATCTTACCATTTGTTGTCCTTTTTGACCCATGTTTAACTTGTACCAGTTTTTATTACTTTCTGCTCCCTTTTGGATTCAAGGTTGTGTTTTATTTTGTTGTTGCTAATGTGGTTTGTGTATGATTTTCTTTACATGACACTCAAGATAGGTAAATGTATAGCGGCAGTAACTAGATTACTAGATCCTTCGGGCTATGACTAAGGAGGTTGGTGGGAAATGGGAACTAATAACAATGGATACAAGAATGAAGAAAATGCTCTTGATGGTTGTACAATACAATTCAATAGTTTAAGTTATTGAATTGTATTGTACATGAAGTATATGTCAATAAGATGACTGAAAGTTAAGTTAAATGAAATAATTTTTTAAAAGTCTAAAGAGAGGTGTAGGGCCAATGCTTGATTCCTGGCCAGTGCACTTCAAGTGTAGCCAGTACCTGTCTGTCAATGAACACTTATATGTTCCTATGAAGCTAAATAGGTTTCAGCGAAGTCTTCAGGCTGCAACAGGTTATGAGGAAAGAAATCAGCCAATGAAAACCCTGCGGTTCACAGCAGTCTGATCTGTAACCAGTCTCTTTCCATTGTGCCTGGGCTCACCATGAGTTGGCAGGCCGACTCAATAGCTGGTAACAGCAACATGAGGAAGTATAGGGTGTTAACAGATGTAGGTGAATTGACGGTCCTTGACCATGCTTGATATTTTGTTTTGCAAATCCAGAAACTGAAATTGCAATCCTTCAGAGTTTATCAGATGCAGGTTGACTTAATTATGTGATTTTTTTAAATTGCAGGATAAGCATAATGCTGATGTGTTAATTAATCAATAGAACTATTACTTAAGAAACATGTTAAAAAAAAACCACATCAAAATCATGAGACCAGGCTTACTGGTCAGAGAGAAGTAAGACCCCCTGAGACAATGGCCCTAAGTCACCTTTCATGTCAGTAACAGAAGCCCCCACTGTGATAGAATAATCAACCCTCGAAGATCGAAGATCGCTGTGCAGCATTTACTCAAGGTCAAAGTTCACAGGGTTAGAAAAGAAAGAGGAACGGACATAGGAAATGCAGTGAGAAAGCAGAATAGGAGATGATACCTTGAGGGATTGCACTGAGTTTAAATCAAATGTCTGTGCTTTTTCATGTAAAACTGATGGTCTGCTCTGTAAATCTTGGCCTAATTCGGAAGAACAAAGTTACATGAATAATTAAAAATCAATGGCAGCTCTTTGTCCCTGTTAGTGCGGGCCCGGGCTCAAGCTTGTACCTGTCGATCCGGTCCTGACAGCCCGGCTGCAGGTGCTGTGGCTGCTTCTCCCAGGCCCACATTTGGGTGATGGTGTTTAGAGGAAAGAGTAGCTCCGTATCCCCCACCCCCACCCCGGCCTCTGCCTTCTACCAGAAAGAAGGAGGTGCTCCCTTGATGGGTCAGATTCCAGAAACGGTTTTAAGGGTAGGGTTAGGGGCCTCCCTGAAGCTTTCCCTTTTATTTTCTGCAGCAGGAATCAATAAACTGAGCGAGAACCGCCTCCTGGGATCCAGCCATCGTGTCTTTTCTTCCTTAAAAACGCGTAGCCAATACAAGTTTGGACCGCTTCTATTTCTTGTCTAATGCGGCAGGTCAGAGGGCACATAGACTGTAGTGCTTAATGTAGGAGGAGCGGAGACAGAGAAGCCAGAAAGGGAAGTGGGAGAGAGTCTGTCTTGAACAGAGGTTTTTCCCCTCACACCTAGTGTTTATCAGAGAGGCCTCCATGGGGAAGGCAGTAATGCACAAGAGGAAGAAGGAAAGTCAAAGGAGGGGAGTATAGTAAGCTACGGGGTGGGGTTGATATGTAGTTAAACTGGTGAATACAAAATTGATGATCTGAACTATAACACGCCCACCTAATTCACAGTTTAACATACATTGTTTGAGAGAGGATGGTGGGGGGGAGGCCTGCACTAAGAAACTGGGCATTATTGGGGTGAAGACAAAGTGGAATTTTGATTTCTCGTCTGTTGGTGGCCTTTGGATAAATTACTTCCTCGTGGACCTCCCCAGGGAGAGAGATGAGTGAGCCATAGCGGATTGCTAGTACTCCGTGTGGGGCCTGTGTCCCTGTGGCATCCAATCCTCTTCCTGTATTCCTAACAGACAAACCCTGGGGCCGTGTTTCCCTAGTGGAATGACTCACGATTGCTGAGCTATGCTCGGTGGTTTCTTTGAAAAGATGGATGCAGAACTATTTTGA
>NW_022103915.1:34882272-34886044 GCF_000313985.2 Echinops telfairi
TAACACGCCCACCTAATTCACAGTTTAACATACATTGTTTGAGAGAGGATGGTGGGGGGGAGGCCTGCACTAAGAAACTGGGCATTATTGGGGTGAAGACAAAGTGGAATTTTGATTTCTCGTCTGTTGGTGGCCTTTGGATAAATTACTTCCTCGTGGACCTCCCCAGGGAGAGAGATGAGTGAGCCATAGCGGATTGCTAGTACTCCGTGTGGGGCCTGTGTCCCTGTGGCATCCAATCCTCTTCCTGTATTCCTAACAGACAAACCCTGGGGCCGTGTTTCCCTAGTGGAATGACTCACGATTGCTGAGCTATGCTCGGTGGTTTCTTTGAAAAGATGGATGCAGAACTATTTTGATGAAAAGAACTCAGTGTGGTCAACAGCAGAAGGCACACTGCACCTATTGACTTTACGGGGCTCAGGCCTGATTCTGCGCTGGTTGTGGACTGGTTCTGCTTCTGGGTCCCCCTGGCTTACTGCCCACTGATCGTAGAAGTTTTTCCTAGTGTCTTAGTGGCCAGCAGTTTGAAACCACCAGCTGCTACTTGGGAGAAAGTGAAGCTTTCTATTCCCTAAAGATTTATAGTCTCAGACACCCACAGGGGCGTTCTACCCTGTCCTAGAGGGTCCCTGTGAATTGGTACTGATTTGGCAGCAGTTGAGTTTGCCTTGGTTTTAGTTGGAGAAAATTGAAGAATGCTTTCTTTCCAAAGACACTCTGGAGCTTGCCTACCCCCTGGACAGATGGCCTGTGCTGCCTTGTCTCTTCCTTCAGCTCAAAGTCATGAGCATGTGTGAAAGACACATACTTGAATCTCTTTTAGACTTATCTAAGCTATTCAGGATTTGGTCAAATGCCAACCTAAATACAGCTATTTGGGGGAGGTTTTCCCAATTGCATCAAATTCCACAATTTATCTTATACAATTATAGTATTTCAGTCACTAGTTTTATCCCCATTCAACCTTCAACCATTCCTCTGTTAAAAACAAAACAAAACAAATAATCAGATTTACTACCGTTGAGTTGCTTCTGACTCACAGAAACCCTATAGGACAAAGTAGAACTGCCCCTGTGAGTTTCTGAGACTGACTCTTTACATGAGAAGAAAGCTGTCTTTCTCCCAAGGAGTGGCTAGTGCTTTCGAACAGCTGACCTTGTAGATCTAATGCGTAACCACCATGCCACAAGGGCTTCAGAATACTCAGAGCACTGTGAAAGAAGAACAAAGGAGGAGGCTTCCCACTCCCTCACCTCAAAACCTATCCCACAGCCACAGGAGTCAAAGAAGCCTGCTACTGGTACACCCATGCATGCATAAGCCAGTGAACAGCATTGAGAAGCTACAGGTAAGCCAGCCTATCTGCAGTGACTTGACATTTGACAAGAGGCTGAAACACAGTCCATGGGGGGGGAGAGATAATCTATTTAACAAATAGTATTGGCAAAACGTGAATATCCACTTGCTAAAAGATGAAACAAGACACATATCTCACAGTAACAATGAACTCAAGATGGATTGATGACCTAAATGTGAAACCTAAAACCATAAAGGCTATCAAGGAAGAAATATGGCCAAACAGGGGACTAAAAACTACATGATCAAAC
This sequence comes from Echinops telfairi, assembly GCF_000313985.2. Classification (NCBI taxonomy): domain Eukaryota; kingdom Metazoa; phylum Chordata; class Mammalia; order Afrosoricida; family Tenrecidae; genus Echinops; species Echinops telfairi. Next base: position 34,883,883 of record NW_022103915.1, read on the forward strand.
ATATACCCACAGCCGAAGATACAATAGATGACTGGGACCTCCTAAAAACCAGACACTTATGTGCACATAAAGATTTCACCAGGGTAAAAAGAGAATTCACAGACTGAGGGGGGAAATCGGCAATGGCTACAGAAATGGAACTACTCTAAAATTTATAGAAGATTCTAGTACCTTAATAGGAAAAAGATGAATAACCCAATTAAAAAATGGGCACAGGACATGAGCAGATACTTCACCCAAGAAGACATTCCTATGGCTAACAAACATGAAGAAATGCTCAAGATCTTTAGAGGAAACTCAAGAGAACGTGTTCAAAAACACAGAGAACAACACATCGTGGGAAGGGTGTGGACAGCTGAACCCTCATCCACTGTGTAGGAAAGAGAAATGGTGCAACTGCTGTGGATAGCAGTATCATGCTTCCTCAAAAAGTTGGGGCTAAAAATACAATATTATTCTTGTTAAGTGCGATTAGGGTGGTACCAACTCATAGCAATCCTATGTATAAGAGATTGAAACATTGTCCCATCCGGTGTCGGCCTCAATTACTGAGCTCGTTGTCGCAGCTATCTTGTTGGTGTCTCCCTCTTCTGTGTTGACCTTCCACTGTACAATAAGAGGGAAATCAGAAGGCTCAAAAAGATGGAGGCAAGGCAAAACATTGGAGGGTCTGCAAGGGTTAAAGGCAATAGAGGCAAATACTGATACGCATGCAATCCTGCAATAGTGGTATCTGCAAGTAGATGCTTAGATGGATAACCTGGCTAAACGGGGTTAAGAGAGAGAGAAAGTGGGAGTATTCTCATGAATATATATAGATTGGACAAAGGATATTTGTATATATGTACTTACCTTTGCTCTAAGTATATCTGTTAATATAATGGAGCATACAGGGGCAAAGATATGAAAACTTCATAGGCATAACCAAACACTTGGAGGGAATGGGGCTTTGCTTCTGGGGCACCAGGGCCACAGTCTTAGGCTGTAAAAAGTTCAATTGAAATAACAGCACTCACAAAGACTATGTTCTACATTCTACTTTATTGAGTGGGGACTGAGGTCTTAAAAGCTCAAAAGTAGCCAGAGGTAAAAAACAAGAATGAAAATCAAAAGTCATATGAATACACTTAATCCAATGTTCTAGTGGACCGTGCAAACCCCAGTCTCCCTAGCCTCGAGACCAGAAGAACTAGATGATGCCTGGTGACCACTCCCAACCACTCTGAAAAGGGTTGCATTAGAAGGTCCTAGACAGAATGGAGCAAAATGTGAAACAGAATGTAAGTACTCGGAGACCTGGCTTACTGGTTGGGTAGAAATTCGTAGGGCCTGTGCCATTTAGGTCTGGACTGAAACTCACCTTCAGGTCAGAATAACCAACGATTTAAGATCAAAGTGGCAGCATTTACCCAGGGGCAAAGTTCAAGGTTTCGAAAAGGAGGCAGAATGGAAACAGAAACCAGAGAAGGTGGGCTATGTGATGGTACATCGGGGAGATTGCCGTGAATGAGCTGAAACACGATGCGGATGAATTGTTGACTGTAAAACTAATGATCTACTTTTGTAAACCTTCACCGAGTTCACAACAAAACACTTTTTTTTCTGTACTTAAAAAAATTTTTAATCATTTATTGGGGCGTCATACAACTTTTTAAACATTTTTAAGAATACAAAAATCTTAGAAATGTAGTACAACTCTGAAGAAAAGTTGGACGCACCGTCTGTTATCATGTGTGCTAGTAACTCCACTTGGGGAAGGTCTGTTTCACCTTGATTATCCCTGGGGCTGGGGCGGTGTTTCTAGTCAGAGAGTTAATGAGTGTTGTCTCTATGGCCTTTTGGCCTTTTTCCTTCATGTAATATCTCACAGATTCCCGAGTCTGCCTACCAGTACTTTAGGCATTTTTTAATAACTGAAGTCCCTGATTTAGCTTAGCCAAGTAAACTTATATGGCAGGATTTGGAAATATCAAGCATACATGAGACCACCTGAGAGTGATAATCTAAAAATAATATCAGCAAATTATGCATTGATATATTTGTGTTCTATATCAGAATGTATTCTACAAGGTTTCAGCTGATAGATATTTAAATCGTAATGGAAATGTCTGATGAACCGCTTAATGAGTTGAGGAGTCAGGCTGCAGTATGAATCTGGTACA
>NW_022103915.1:34889739-34891155 GCF_000313985.2 Echinops telfairi
CTAGGAGCAGCTCCTCTGGCCAATGGCTGGGCCCTGCTCTGCTGGTGGTATGTCAGCTTCTTTGAATAGGTAGGGGGTTTTGTCATTGTCTTGTTTCTCATAATTTTATATGAACCTCTGCAACCATGAACTGGGACTTCTATTGAAAGTCATTTAACATTTTAACAGATTTTTCTGAACCACACATGGAAGCCATTACCTTATTTTTCTGGAAGATATGCTAGGGATTTGTATTAGATATTTATTGCTGGGTAACAAGTAACATTAATAGTTACCAGCTTAAAGCAATATTTATTACCTCTTAGCTTCTATGGGAATATTTTGTTGATTGGCTTTGACTTACCTTTGCATGAGGTAGTTGTAGTCATGCTATTGACCAGGAATGACTAACGTTCTCTGCAGATTCTACTGAGGAAGTTTCCAGTTCCAGATCTACTCCCATCATTGGTAGCAGGCCTCCCTTCCTGACTGGCTACTGGCTGCATATCTTAGTACTTTACCGTGTGAGCATCTTCATAATTTTCACCACATGGTAGCTAGCTTCTTCCAGAGGTGAGAGATTAGACTCTTGAATAACCTAATCTTGGAAGTGACATGAAGCACTTTTGATGTAGTCTACTAGTCACACAGACACTGATATAATGTGGGAATACCAGGAGGCAAGAGGCACTAGGGGCATTGTGGGCGCTACCACCTCACAAGAGAAGCAGGCATTGTATTATTTATTGTATTTAGCCACATGCTAGAGCCGAGGAGTGCATCCGTGGTGTGTGACTAGAAAAATAGAGCCAATGAGTTGTCCAGTGATCATAATTCTGGAAGAAGGCTTGTGCTTAAAGTTTTAAATTTCATTTTGTTGTTGTTGAGACTATACATGGTACAACATATACCAGCTTAGCATATTATATATGTATAATTCAGTGACATCAATTTCTGTTCTTCAAATTGTGCAATCTTTCTCACCTTCAAAAGGCATAGATTTTTATTACAAAATTCAGAAGAAATTCAGAGATTGGAAAGGATTTTAAACTTTCCTTTATGTTCAAAATTCTAGTAATTTTGTTTGTTTTTCTGTAAATGCAATTTTCTCATTTTAAAATTGAAAATATTTTTTAATACTGAGGTGTTAAAGTGTCATTGATTTTAACACGTTGACTTGAAGCTCACTTGGTGGTAGGGATCTCCTGAAAGACTGTTCTGTCAGTCTGTCCTACGCTGCACTCACTGCCGACTACGTCACGATGTGATCTGGGGCACTCCCCCTGCCTATATGGCCCTGAATGGAGCTATTCAGTTGTTATAGATTGAATTGTATTCCCAAATATTATCTCCTAAAAAAAGATGTCTTAACCATTGGTACTTTTGAACATGATCTGGCTTGGAAATAAGATCTTTAAGATATTGTCAGCGTGAGGT
>NW_022103915.1:34891767-34900149 GCF_000313985.2 Echinops telfairi
GGTGCTATACTGCACCTGGGTTGGCTTGTCCCTTCCTTGTGACCCTTCTGTGAGGGATGTCCAATTGTCTGCAGACCACTCTTTAAGGGAGTAGAAAGCCTCATCTTTCTTCCTGAGAGTGGCTGGTGGCTTCAAACTTCTAACCTTGAAGTTAGCAATCCAACACGTAACAACTGCACCACCAAGGCGCTCATCTTATCTGAGTAGTTGCTTATGAAAAAGAAGAGACAAAGAGGGGTTTCAGCCAACTGAAGATGCAGCTACAAGCCAAGGAATGGTTGGGGGTACCAGAAATTAAGAGAGACAGTACAAGATGTTCCCCTAGAGAGCTGTCAGAGAGAAGATAACCCTTCCAGTGCCCTGAATGCAGATTCCCAGTCTCCATATCTATAAGATAATCAACTTCTGTTCTTACAAGACAGTCAGATTGTGGTAATTTGTTACAGCCCTATGAAATGAATACACCAGCCTATTGGATGATTCTGTGAGATACCCTATAGCTTTCTAATTAATCTATTTTATGCTCAAATCAGTTCCATTTGTGAACCCTACTGGTACAATATAATTCAACTCCAAATGCACCAGGGGTTGACATTTTTGTATGTTAGGGAAGTTGATGGGCATCCAGAACGAGGTTTGCCATCAATTGACATTTCACCTCTTTTGAAATAAAACTACTCATACACTTGAGTTTTTCCCATAGCGCTGTCCTTGTAAGCTGTGTTCAACATCACAACAGTTTCTGTGGCATTTTTCCCTAGCAGAAAACAAAATTTCACAGCTGCACGCCGTTCTCTTAAATGGACCATCACAAAGAAACAATGTTCGAGCAAAATTGTTTTTATGAAAAAAATTCACTGTGACCAGAGAGAACCTTCCCAGGCGACACCACTGGGTGCACTAAGATTGGGTTGCTTGATGCTCACCTAGTGCAAAAAACACATACTCGCCTAGCAGGAGACATGCACATTATGAAACTCCTCTCTGCCCAGTGCAATTACAGTTTTTTGAGGGGGTGCCCCATCGTATGATGTCAAAACTGCGAGACTCTCGCACTGTGATGATGAAATGGGGACATATCGAGCCAAGTAAGGACGTTCTTTTCGAGCAGATGCTGTTCCCGGTGCAGTTCAGCTCGTACTCCCGACTGTCACAGGCGTTGGTGTTGTGTGGGTGCCCTCTAACAATGGTAAAATGTGGTTTTGTAATCACAGAGTTGCTGAAGTTGCCCAGATGTTCTCATCCCTTTTCTGACACCCAAGATCTCTGCAGAGCTGCCGAACTGCATCTGAACTACTGCAGACTTTGCTGGTGCTGCATAATCTGTCACAGTGAAGGCGATCATCTATTATTGCCGTCCTTTCCTTACCTTCTGCTTCAACCCTCCCACAGACAGTCCGTAGAGCCTTTATCACTGAACTCCGGGCTGCAGTGTGGACCTGAGAGCGAGCTATTCGGTCACTAAGGTTGAAGGGGCAGAGGGAAAGCATTCGAGTGAGAAACATACTTATTTCACTTATATGTGAAATATACTTATGTACTAAATAATCTTACAAGTGGGAGTGTAATATATCTGACTTTACAAGATCATGCACCCCCAATACAGGGCTTTCTGGTTTGTTTGTTTTTTATAAATCAAAGGATAGGCTCTTTGGTGGATATTAAGGAGGCTGCTAAAGGCTAATATTAAGAGAAAAACATATGAAAGAACTTGTGATACAGCATTGAGAGTGTTTATTAATGATTTTCCTTCTTTACCTCCTTCCTTTTTCTCTCCTCCTAATCTTCCTTTACTTCCTATTTCTATCAACTAAATTGCATTATAGTTAATGCATTTGCTCTATCTTCAGCAAGTTCCTTTCTGTGCTGTTAAGGTATTGCATTTCTTGAGTTGGCTGTTACTTGATTCCAGGAATCCTAGTGGGCCAGCCTTAGCTGCTAACCAAAACGTCAGAGTTTGAACCCACCAGCAGCTCCCCATGAGGAAGAAATCTATGAAGATTTCCGGCCTTGGAAACCCTATGGAGAAGTTCTGCTTTGTCCGACAGGGTCTCTATGAGCTGGATTCAACTTTACATCAGCGCGGTTCATTACTCAATTGAAAAGCGGCCAGCACTGTCAGGGCCACCTCCGCCTGAGAGAGAAGCTTACAAATAGGTAGGCTGTGATGGTGGAGGAAAGGGGAAGGCCTGGAGTTCAGATAAAATCGCATGTGTTCCTGGAAGGGCAGTCTTAAGGCCTGAGTCTTTGGGGGATTGAGGCCTCTCAGAGAGCTGGAGGGCAAGTACAAAAATGTAGCCAATGGCTCATTTCCCAGTCTAGCCCATTAGCTTAGAGAGCTCGGGGATCATCATACTCATGTTTTCAGTGGTTTCTATACCCACATTACCAACCTTTTTCAGTTTAAAAGAAACCCAGAAAAGTCCAGAGATTGGAGGAGAAGTATTGTCTTGTTTTATTTTTGTAGTACTCAATCTGAGCTTCTTGAAGTCCCCCTGTGCCCGGAGGAAGAAACCCAGCCAGCCTCATGCCCCATGAGTGCAAGGTAACGTGGAGAGGTTCCCGCTGGTAAAAGTACCTTTCGTTGGATAGGGATTTCTTGGACTCCCCTGAGCTGTGGATAGGGAGCCAAGACGCAGGCCTGTTCCCTGAACTCTGATTTAGCTTTGCCCCACGTCAACCGGTGACCAATTTTCCTTGCCTTTTCCACTGCAGCCACCCCTGAAGCTGAGAGTAGACAAAGAACTTGTTAGAGTAGACTATAAACTTTCCAACACTATCTATTCTACTATGAACATACGATTATTTAAAATAATAGTTTTAACAATTCAATATATGTGAACTCTAGTGGTGCTTTGGGTTAGGCATTAGACTGTGGTCCTAGCCAGTGGTTCGAACCCATCAGCCACTCCTTGTGAGAAAGATGGGGTTGTCTGAGCCCCTAAAGTTTTAGTCTTGGAAACATGGTGCAGAATCACTGAGTCAGAATCAACTTGATGGGTTTGATGTATATGAAATAAAATGTGATAAGTGCTGAGGTACAAGAGCAAAGGATTCAATCTTTGCGCATGTGATCGATTGAGAAGAGGAGGGGGGAAGGAATACCAAAGTGTGACAGTGACAATGAGGAGTATGCAATCCGACCTCTTTGAACTCTGCCTTCAGGGAGGATATCTTCTTGAGTCTCCAGCTTTCCTAGCTTAAACACGGAGACGGCTGTAGCTACTTCAGAAAAGGGTGGGGAGGACTAACCACCAAAATTCATGTGGACATTTTCACTGAGTTTCTGAGCGTAGTAGGTGCTAGATTCCTGGTGTGGGGAGGTCGCCGTTGCGTTGGCTCTGGCTCGTGGTGGCTTTCTGTACAACAGAAAGGAACCTTTCCTGACCCTGCACCGTCTTCCTGCTCATTGGTTTATTGGAGTCCAGTGAGATGGGGTCAACTAGATGGCAGCTAACAACAAGTGCCCAGTTAGAACCGCCCTCATGTGCTTTCTTTAAAAAGGGGTGGGGAGGGTGTAGAGGAGTTTGAGGTGGCAGGAAGTTCCCTTGGTTTGAATTCAAAAGCTGAGACTCTTTTTAAAACTCACTGGCAGCCATCCTAACTTACATTTAGGCACCATTCTAGTCTAGGCTGGGTTCTTCTCTGGGACAAAGCCTATGTTTTTGCAATGATGAATTGGAATGAGTGAGATTGTTTATTTGTGACAGTTGCAAGGGAAGGGGAGTTTAAACATTATCCTCCTTCACACAATTAAAAAGCGGTGTTTGTTTTCAACAAACTATGCAACTATCATTACCACCTTCTCCCAAGTAGCTGTCTGGAATATAAAGTATCTAGATGAGCTTAGTAGATAGAATTGCTTCCCAACAAACACCAGGCTTCAGGAGGGTCCTATTCTGCAAGTAAGGTCAGGCCAGAATAGAATTTGAACTCAACTCAGACCCATCCTGTTGTCATTGAGCCAATTCTGACTCACAGTGATGCGAGAGGGCAGGGCAGAACCGCCCACGTGGCAATTTTGGAAACTGTAAATCTTTCTGAGGCTGCAAATCTTTCTAGGAATAGAAATCCTCACCTTTCTGTTTCAGTTTGGCTGGTGGATTCAAACTGCTGATTAGCAACCCAACACGTAACCCACTATGTCACCAGGGCTTACTCAAGCCCATAGTGGAACAATTTTTTAAAATGTTTTAATGTCGTTGACATAGCCCCAGTCATTTGTAAGTTCAGTGACTGCTACATCTTCTGTGTGTAGATATACCATGTACATGGATGGCAGCTTCAATAGGAATTATAACTTAATGCAAGCAAAACAAAAGCCTCACAACTGGACCACTAGGTCACATCGTGCTAGAGAAAAGATTGAGAAAGAATTTCATTTTTCTTGGACTTGCAGCCAGTGCTCACGGAAGCAGAGAGTCAAAAGATCAAACGACAAATCTGCTGCACAAGACCTCTTTCAAGAGTTGAAAAGCAAGGATGTGACTGAGGACTGAGGTGCACTTGACCCCAGCCATGGCGTTCTCAGTCGCCTCATAGGTATTTGAATGTTGGACAGTCAGTAAGGAAGACCAAAGAAGAATTGATACATTTAAGTTACGGTGTTGGGGAAGAACATTGAACCGACCACGGACTTCCATAGAACAACTAAGTCGATCTTGGTTTAGCAGGATGTCTTAGAAGCCAGGAGGGTGAGACTTCGTCTCCTGTAGTAGCAGGCGTGGCTCATTGGTAGTCTCTCTGCCAGTGGTGACTCCATAGTGACCCCTTGTGGTTTCTGAGCCTGCCGCTGTTTGCTGGAGCAGAAAGTCCAGTCTTTCTCCTGAGTACCTGCTGGTGGTTTCAAACTGCAGATCAAGGGGATTGCAGTTCAACCCATAACCACTACACCACCAAGGTCGTTAAAAAGGAGGCAGACCCTGAGCCTGATGGATTGACACAGTGGCTGCAACAGGGCCAGACATAACGATTGTGAGGCAGGTACAGGACAGCGCAGCCGTCTGTTCTGTTGTGCACATTGTCGATATGAATCAGAATGTAAACAAGAGCATCGAACAAGAGCAACACAAACTTTATAGAACACAAACTTTCTATAAGTCCATATCAATTAACCAATTCCTTCCCACTCCATTCATTATTTCAGGTATTCATTCATTCAACAGACATTACTTGGGTATCTACTATATAGAAGACAAGCTGCCAAGGACTGACTAGGTAAGTAACATCAAGCAAACACAGACATGGCTATGTTCTTATGTAATTTGCGATCTAGAGAATATCTTTTTAGAAAAGAGTCTGAATTCAGACCCTGGAATCATAGAAGTGTTCCTCTAAGGAAGGACTCACATTGCTATGGGTACATTGGGGTACCAGTCCCCACAATCGAACGGGTGCAAGGGCCGGTTGTGACATTGAGGGGTAAAATTAAAGAGACATCAGACAAGATATAGCATGCAAGTGCTCCCCTCCCAGACGGCCATGATCTCAGCAGCCCTCGCAGAGAGAGAGAATATATTTCCAATCACGGTTTATATTCATTTTCGGGGACATGCAAGCCCCCCTAATTATATTATAACAGGAAGGGGTTGTGCAATGGGCATCCGCACATCAGAACGGGATGAGCTAGGGGTGTACATGTAATAGGAAGGGGCGGCGCTAAGGGTACACATGTGACAAGATGGACGGACTCTAAAGTCAAGATGGCAGCCTAACCTCGACTCCCCCTTGAGCTGGCTTGACCTTGTCTTTGGGCTTTCCTTCAGGGGAATAATCCACTATCCATATTAGCAGGGAGCAGGCCCACCTAAGGTGGGACAGATAATAGGGTCTGAGTGCTTTAGATGGCTGATGGCCTCAGGGAGATGACCTCTAAGCAGCTGACCTCCAAGTGTACAGTCAAGGAGTATGTGTTCTTAGGTTTGGCACATATTATGGGGGGACAACCTGGGGAAAAACCTTTCTGTGTCCCACAGGTACAGAAGTAGGATGACATGAAGCATTTAAATTTAGAATACTGGAGAAAGTGTTAGAGACGCCAAGAGCAGAGTGTCAGTATTTAAATGGAGCGTGTGTCAGGAAAAGCTGTCGATTTGGAGGATAACTTGACCGAGGAAGGCGACTTTCACACATTATAAATGATCTATAAGCATCAATGCTTTAACGGATCAGAAATCATTTCTGAAAAGCTTGCTTTTCTCCTTCCCTTGCACTCTCACGCTTGCATATGAAAACATCTCAGTTTCCCAAATCATGAAGCCTTGAGACAACGCTGTATGTGAGGGAAACAATTACAATTGTTTGCATATAAATACAGAAAAGGGATTAGTGTATATCGGGATCACTGATGTTATCAAAGAGATAGTTTATAGATAAGTCGTGTGTGTGTGTGTGTGTGTGTGTGTGTGTGCATGAGAGAAAGAGACCCACGCGCACAGAGATTGATTTACACTTTACACAATAAACCTTTTCATCTTGCTTTTTATCAAGGCCCATGCTAGATAAGTGGGCGGCTGGAACCTTTGGTCAGTCATTCAGAGACCCTGCCTGGGTTCTCGCCTTTTAATCTATGAGCTTAAGGTCTCTGGCCTCTAGCTGCGGGGTGCAGAGAGAAGGCAGAGACAACACACATGCGCTTAACCGCTTTGTTCTAGAGGTGGCATTAATTACTTCACTCACGTTCCATTGATGAGAACCAGCTACAGAACTACCTCAATGCAGGGGGTAGTGTTGGTGGAAAATGCAATTTAACTGTGTCCCCAAGAAGGATCAAAGTTTGGTAAACAGCCAACTTGTCCGTTTGTCTCACTCTGTCTCCTCATTTGAAAAATGGGAGTGGTAATAGGTTCAGCTTCATAAAGTTGGGAGAGAACTAGATAATGTATCAAAGGGTTTAATGTAGTCCCTAACCCACAGTAAGTGGGCCCCATATACACAGCCAATATTTTTGACATCTGTAAACAAACTTCTATTTGGACTAATGCTTTTGTAACATTCATTGCCTCAAGATGCTTTAATAGCTATCCATTTGCTTTTAATAACAAGTAAATTATTCACAAGTTTTCCATGATTTGGTCTCTGCCTTCATTTACGGTCTCTCCTCCCACCATTTTTCCATACTTATTCCGCTAGACCCAGCCCTTTCCCACCTCAGAGCCTGTTGTTTCCTCTGCCCGGAAAATGTGCACTCCAGCTCGCCACCTGACTCACCCTCCGCTCTCAGTTCAGATATCACGCCCGAGAGGCTCATCCTGACCCTCCTGTCCAAAGTGGTTTCTTCCAGTTGTTCGCTAGTACAGCGTCCCTTGCTACTTGTTACTATACTCTAGAATGCTTTCATCTCTTTGTTTACTTGTTCGCTGTTTGTGTTTGCCATCAGGTGTGTTGACTCCTTGAGAGGAGGGGCTCTGTCTGTTTACTGCTTTAGCAACTGCAATGAGGGCTGAACAAGGCCTGTAAAAAAAAAAAAAAAAAAGCAAAGCAAAACTAGTCGCCAACAAGTCCATTTTGGCTCCCGGTGACCCTGTGTGAGCCAGAGCAGAACTGTGGTCCATAGAATCATCGGTGGCTGATTTTGGGGGGCAATATACAGTCAGACCTTTCTTCCAAGCTCTGGGCAGAAGCCACTTTTCAATTAATAGCTGTGTTAACAGATGCTGCACATGCATAGTAGGTGTTACAATGATTCATGAACTGATGAACAATTGAAGATCCTCTCTGTCGGGTCTTTCACCTTCGCCTGTCAACAGCTTCTCATCTCAGTTAATCCTGCCCCCGCTTCCAGCTAGCGCGCTAGTGCCAGCCTTCTCTTTCCGGCCAAGCTTCTGGAGGGCACCGCTCGTTGTTCCTGAGTGTACTGGCTTCTGCCTCCATCATTCCCCAGAAAGTCTTCTTCTTTTTTTTAAGTATCAAAGCATTTTATCCACAAAGTGAAGAGACAACCTATTGACTAGGAGAAAGTGTCTGAGAACCGTGTATCAGATCAGGGCTCCATAACCAGGATCTACAAACAACCCCTACAACGTAGTACGAAAAAGGCGAGCAAGTCCATCAACATTTGGGTAAAGAACCTGCATAAACCTTTCACAAAACTCAAAACTTGGTGTCTTCAAGTTGGTTCCAAATCAATGTGACCCTGTAGGCCAGAGAAGAACTGCCCTTCTGTCAATCTTCATGCGAGCAAAGAGCCCCAGCTGCCTTCCAGGGAGCAGCCGGTCAGTTCAAAGTGCTTACCTTTCTGTGAGCAGCCCCAATTGTTTTTGTTTTCTTTAATCATTTTATTAGGGCCTCATACAACTCTTAATACAATCCATACATACATCAATTGTGTAAAACACATTTGTACATTCATTGCCCTCATCATTCTCAAACATTTGCTCTCCA
>NW_022103915.1:34901818-34928279 GCF_000313985.2 Echinops telfairi
CGGAACTGCCAGTCCCATTGTTTTCTCCACCCCAGAAAGTATTCTCATGAAGGGCTTTCTATTTGCCAAATCCAATACTTGCTTCTTATCGCTTACTTTGTTTCACCTACTTGACATTGTAGAGCACTTGTTTCTTCCTGAAACACTTCTGTTTAGGACTTCATGCTTCTGTATACAGCAGTGGTTCTCAGCTGGAGGGGTTTTGCCTCCAACTAACTGGGGCACTGTCTGGAAATGCTTCTTTGGCCTTTCCAGTGCACAGGATTGCCCTCGCCCCCCACCCCAACCCCAGCAACTAGCGAGCTGGTCCCAAATATCAATAGGGCAAATGTGAAGACATTCTAGTCTACTGGCTGTACAGACACTTTGTACACAGTACAGACATGTTAAAAAGATCATCACCTTCATCTTATCCCTTTGCTTGCTGTCTTTGTTTTCTCTAATTGGGTTCCTGGCCCCTAGATTTACAAAGCAAAACCCTCAGAATCATGTTTTGTTCCCCTCGCTCCCTCCTTAGTCTAAAACTCTTAGTCACTCATTTCCTTTTGATTTTATCCCTTACAAATCCTTACCTCTCCTCTCACCTCAGCCACCACTACTTCTGCATTTACTGTAGATACACATCCTTTAGTTTGCACTAGACTCCTAGCTGGTCCCCCTGCTTTGAGTCTTATAAAACACTTGTAGCCTCTTCAAATGATCTTTCTAAAATGGAAGAATTGCATTTCTTCCATTGCCTACAAGACCAAGGGTGAGTTCCCAGGCTGCTGGTTTACCATGCTCATCCTGTGTTTTATCATCTCCAGCTCATTCTCTCCCTATCCTTCCTGATCTATTTCTCCCCTAAGGAAGAAAGCACAACTAACAAAATAAAACAAAAAGCCTGATGCATCTTATTTCTGTTTATTGGACACAGTGTTCCTGGCCTTCCAACTAGGACCTCCTAAATTATTTCCTCCTGGAAAATTCTTTCCAAACTCTGCTCCTGTGGGTCTTTTGGCTAGGTCATGTAGTACACACATTTTGGGGGGTATAAAAAATCTCAGTTAAAAAATTCAAATGTATATGCAATGTCATTTTATTCCACTTCTAATATATTGCACTTCCAGTTCATGAGCTGGAAAATTCCAGCAAATTCACCGCACTCCTTGCCCTTGGCTTCAGAATGGGCACCATCCCTCTTCTTTGTAGGATGCTTCAGGAACCCAAGGCGCTTCCGATTTTAGCGTTCTCTTCTCAGAAGCTGAATCTTGTTTACAGATCTCATCATCATTTTGCTTTTATGGGGGATGATGGAGTTTGAAATCTTTCTGAGGCCCTTCTGTGGCTCCCCAGTACTCCCGCATGCTGCAGAATCATTCTGTTTTGGGAGCCTTGATACCTACCCCAGACTTCCTGAAATCTGCACACTAGGCTGTTGCTCTGAGACCAGGAGAGTATACCCTTTCCTTAATCGTTGTAATATCTCTATTCACTGGCATTTACCCACATGTAAATTTTTTTTGCCACCAAGACAAAACAAAACACTAAATCAGCTGCTGTGAAGTCCATTGCCACTCATGGTGATAACCCACAGAGGCATCAAAATATTTGAACGGTTTTAGGCTTTTCATTCATTGAAGCACATAGAAGCCAATCACTCAAATTCACTCTGTAAGTCCTGTCCCATTCCCACCCATGAGGCACGTGCAAAAGAGAATGACTAGGTGTTACGAGCAATTTGCACTGGAGCCAGAATGCTCTTTGGAAGCAAGAGACAATGTTTGTATCACTTAATTTGGGTCTGTTATTGAGCTAAGGTGAAGGACCAGGTGTGCCTGAGAAAGTGGTGGGATGAAACGGTGTGATGAGGCACACCCAAGAAAGCTCTAACAAGAGGAGAACTGGAAAAGGCTGAATTTCAGAAAGCAACAAGATGTGTCACCCCAAGAAAGTGTCAACATGGGGTGGTGGTGAAAAGTTGAATTTAAGAAAGTGGTGGGATGGAACCTGGGGCTCTTCTGTTTTGAAATTTTTACCCATTTGATTTTCTGAAAGAACCAATACTTTGACTACAATTTTAGCTGACAGAGCATGTCTTAATTTCACTGAAAGGGTACGTACCATGTCTATGATTTTAGCCAAAACAGAACATATCATGCTTATAACTGAAGAATCCTCTTTGTATGTTTACCCTTCCTGGTTATCCCAAGGGATCACCAGATGGTTTGGCAGGGCTTGATGCATGTCTAGTCATACACATCATCCACTTTCTTCACATTTGCTTATGCACCCAATTTGTTTTCAGCGATCATGTTGGGAAGGAGAGAGATTGGAGCACATTCTGGCCCACCAAGCCACAAGGCTGATATTCCTGCTCAGAGCAGCGAATGGACAGAGAGGACCATAGGGCCAGCCCCACCATGTCAAGACATCCCTCACTGATCCATAGCACTACAAGGGACAACACTGGAGGCACAGTGTGGGAATTGTGCCTGATCTGACCCCACCACACCGGGGTGAAATGCTAAGGGTGTGCAACAGAGCAGTAAGTGGAGGAAAGCAATGAATTCCCCGAGGAATACCAAAAATAGATTTTGGGGCCAGGGCATGACACCCCATCAGACTGGACTGGAAAACACTCCCAAAGGTCAACAAACAGATCTGGAACTATTTATAGGCTTTTCTTTTTTTGGTTGTTGTTGCTGTTATTTTGTTGTTTTGTCTTGCTCTGCCTTGTGTTTATTATTGTCTTTGCATGTCTATCTAGATAAGATAAGTGGGATAAACAATACAGAAGAGAAAGCAACAAGACCGATGGTTCTGGGGGAACATGGGAGAGGGGGAGGTGGGGGAAAAGAAGTGGATATTAAAAAACCCAAGGGCAAGGGAACAACAAGTGATCGAAAATCAAAAGCATGGAGGGTGTAGGATGCCTGGTAGGGCTTGATGAAGGGCCATATGACCGAGAGGAATTACTGAAATTGAATGAAGGCCAAACATGATAGTGGGACAAGAAGAAAGTAAAATAAAATAGAGGAAAGAACTAGGAGGCAAAGGGCATTTATAGAGGTCTAAATACAGGCATGTACATATGTAAATATATTTATATATAATGATAGGGAAATAGATCTATGTATATATACATATTTTTTTATATGCTAAGTATTAAGGTAGCAGATGGACATTGGGCCTCTACTTAAGTACTCCCTCAATGGATGAACACTTTGTTGTAATAACCTGGCATTCCATGATGCTCAGTTTCCCAACACAATCGCTGAAGACAAAATGGGTGCATAAGCAAATGTGGTGAAGAAAGCTGATGGTGCCCGGCTATCAAAAGATATAGCATCTGGGGTCTTAAAGGCTTGAAGATAAGCAAGCGGCCATCTAGCTCAGAAGCAACAAAGCCCACATGGAAGAAGCACACCAGCCTGTGTGATCATGAGGTATCAATGGGATCAGGTATCAGGCATCAAAGACCCAGAACAAAAAATCATACCTATGGATTGTGATAAGAGTTGTATGAGCCCCTAATAAAATGATAAAAAAAGAACACCACCACCCCCAAATCGTATCAATGTGAATGAGGGGGAGTGTGGATTGGAGAACCAAAGCCCATCTGTAGACAATTGGACATCCCATTACAGACGGGTCACAAGGAAGAGAAGAGCCAGTCAGGGGGCAGTGTAGCACCGATGAAACATACAACTTTCCTCTAGTTCTTTAATGTTTCTCTCCCCTCCTCCCCCCAACTATCATGACCCCAATTCTACCTTACAAATCTGGCTAGACCAGAGCATGTACACGGGTACAGATAAGAGCTTGAAAAACAGGGAATCCAGGACAGATAAACCACTCAGGACCAATAATGAGAGTATGATACCAGGGAGGTAAGGGGAAGGTGGGGGAGAAACGGGGAACCGATCACAATGATCTACATATAACCCCTTCCCAGGGGGACAGACAGCAGAGGAGTGGGTGATGGGAGACATTGGTTAGTGTAAGACATGAAAAAATAATAATTTATAAATTATCAAGGGTTCATGAGGGAGGGAAAGTGGGGGAGGGAGGGTAAAAATGAGGAGCTGATACCAAGGGCTCAAGTCGAAAGAAATTTTTTTGAAAATGTTGATGGCAACAAATATACAAATATGCTTGACATGATGGATGGAGGTATGGATTGTGATAAGAGCTGTATGAGCCCCCAATCAAACGATTTTAAGAAAAAGAAATATCGACATATTTCTAGAATAACTTTTCAATTTTAGCATATACTATACATGAAGTATGATATGGGAGAAGTTGAGTGACCATGAATTCTCCCAGAACCCACCACTCTTCCTCTAACTGTAGCGGTCTGAGGTGACCTGCCAAAATAGTTCGCTACTCACTTGACCCAGAAAACCCTACAAAATCCTGCAAATCAAGAGGGTCGAACCTCCGGGTCCACTTCAAGAACACCCATGAAACGGCCCAGGCCATCAAAGGCATGCACATCCGGAAAGCCACCAAATACTTGAAAGACGTCACTCTGCAGAAGCAGGGTGTACCCTTCAGACACTACAATGGTGGCGTGGTAGGTGTGCCCAGGCCAAACTGGGGTTGGACCCAGGGTCGGTGGCCCAAAAAGAGTGCTGAATTTTTGCTTCACATGCTTAAAAATGCAGAAAGTAATGCTGAACTGAAGGGTTTAGATGTGGATTCTCTGGTCATTGAGCACATCCAGGTGAACAAAGCCCCCAAGATGCGCCGTCGGACTTACAGAGCTCATGGTCGGATCAACCCATCCATGAGGCTCCCCCTGCCACGTTGAAATGATCCTGACTGAGAAGGAACAGATCATTCCCAAACCGGAAGAGGAGGTTGCACAGAAGAAAAAGATTTCCCAGAAGAAACTGAAGAAGCAAAAACTCATGGCTCAGGAATAAATTAAGCTTAAAATAATAAACGTTAAAGCAGTAAAATAAAGTATGATATGCATATTTTATTTGATATTTTTGTATGTGATTTTATAAGTTGACTAATTCCAATGTTGATATTATGGTTACTCCACTCTCATAAAATAAGTGATGTAGCTTTCCATTAGAAGCACTTTGTATAAAATTAAAATAATTTTTAAAAATCATTTTATTGGGGCTCATACAATTCATCACAATACATACAAAGAGACCGGACCATACGCCGGTCCTAACCAGAATTAGCCCAACCCCCACCATGGAACGGAGTACCACAGAAAATGGAAATAGACCGTCTGGTGTGAGAAAGGAATGGCCCTACCGCACCACACTGAGAAGGAAGCTGGAGCAAAGGAAGGAGGAGGAAAGGAGCGGAGCACACCTGGGCCCACCAAGCTCAGAGGACGATAGCCCAGCTCGGAGGGCCCAGTGTACAGAGAGGGCCATATAAAGTTAAAATAATTTATCCCTTAGGGAAGAAAAAAATATGCTGAGTATGTTCTTTTCTTTCGATTTCCTAATTCTGTTCTTTACACATTTCATTCTAATATTTGTCTTTTGTCTTCTCGAGCTGCCCTTAGACATATTCTATCCAGCTCCTTGACTTCATCTTTTCTTCCATTTTCTTTAGCGACTCTATGGTTAAGAGCAAGTTTCAGAGTCTCTTCTGACATCCGCTTTCTTCCCTTCCTGTCTTTAATGATCTTTTGCTTTCTTCATGAATGATAGACAGTGTCCTCCCACAACTCATCCGGTCGTCTGTTGTTAGTGTTTACTGTGTCAAATCTTGAGATGTTCTTGAAATTCAAGGTCGTATTTTGGTTCTCATGGACGTGTTTGAGTTTTATTCAGCTTTAACCTGAACTTGCATATGAGCACTTACTGGTCTGCTCCAGTCAGCCCCTGGTCTGGTTTTACCTGTGGATATTGAGCTTCTCCATCGTCTCTTCATGCAGATGTAGTCAATTTTATTTCTGTGCATTCCATCTGGGGAAATCCAGGTACATAGTTTCCTTTTGTGTTGTTGAAAAAGATATTTGCTGTGAACAAGTTATTGGTTTTTCAATGCGATCTCCAGCTTCATTTCTATCACAAAGATCATATTTGCAACTACTGTTCCTTCCTTTTTTCCAACTTTTGTATTCCAATCATCAATACATATTAATGCACCTTTTTTGCATGTTTGATCCATTTCTAACTGAAGTCATTGATAGAATTCTTCAAATTCCTCAACACTAGCTTTTGTGATTGATGTATAAATTTGAATAATAGTTGTATTGATTGGATTTCCTCGAAGTCAGATAGTTATAATCCTATCGCAGACAACATTGTGCTTCATGATGGATTTTCTAATATGCTTTTTGACAATGCCACATCATTCCTTCTGAGTGTGTTATTCCGAATATAGTCATTCGTGTGATTTTCTGATTCAAAATGACCAATACCAGTCCATTTCAGCTCACGAATGCCTAGGATATCGATCTTTATGCGTTCATCTTTATTCATTTTTGACCACTTCCAATTTTCCTAGATTCTTACTTCCAACATTCCAAGTTTCGAGCATTAGCAGATTTTTGCAGCTGTTTCTCCTTGGCTTGAGTTGTGCTCCATCAGCAAATGAAGCTCGAGAAGGTCCAGTCCCATAGGCTTTACCTGACCAATGTAACCCTGGTCGACTTCATTCCGAGAAATCAGCTCCCCCTTAGACACAATTTGTGTGCCCTTGGACCTGAGGGACCCATCCTCTGGCAATGTTCTGCTTACGTTCTTTGGGCCTTCAGTAGCTGTCAATACTTTGAAGTTATGCATCAGGTTTTCAGTGGCTCTTTCCTTTGAAGTGGGCAGTGCTTAGTCTGGAAGCTCAGCTGAAACCTGTTCACTTTGGGTGACCCTGTGGCATTTGAAATGCCGGTGACAAAGCTTCCAGCATCAGAGCAACACACAAGCCACCACAGTACACTGACAGACCAGTGGCGGAATAATGAATATATATTACTCCCATAAGCATATAAAGATTCACAAGGTCCTTTCGTACTCCTGGAGAGTCACTGTGATTTGCTTTTTAGCCCACATTGAACTTCCCTTGCAAAGCTCTTAACTTCAATAATGGTTCCCACACTTAATGCACTCAGCGTTTCTATTATTATCACGTAAAGTTGCAGCCGGCAACATTATTGGGAAGAACCAATTCCTGAGAAAAATATCACAGCTAACTAGAGGGTCGGTAAAAAGAGGACGACCCTCAATATAGATAGACATAGTGGCTGCCACAATGGATTGAAACATAACGATGTTTGGGAGGATGGTGCTAGACCCTGCAATGCTTCATTCTGGTGTGCACAGGTTGGCTGTGAGCTGGAACCAACTCCCCAGCACCGAACAACTCATCCAAGGTGGGCAGTTGACACCCTTTCAGTGGTAAGCTGAAGAAAGGCCCAGAAATCTAAAATCTCATGGAACAGTTCACTTTGAGTGAGAATGAACTCACTAGAATGTTTCGTTATGTTTCTTCTTCCCAAAATGAAATCCATTACAACTCTATTACAACACTAGTGACCCTATAGAATCGAACAGGACTTCCCTCATGGTGTTCCCAAGACTGCCAATCTTTTCATTTTATTTTTTAATTAAGAGATCATGTTATTGGGAGCTCTTACAGGTCTTATAACAATCCATATGTCAATTGTATCAAGCATATTTGTACATATGTCGCCATCTTTATTTTCTAAACATCTACTTTCTATTGCGCCCTTGATATTAGCTCCTTCCCCCCCTCCCGTGACCCATTGATAAATTATAAATTATTATGTTCATATCTTACACCAACCACTGTCCCCATGGTTTCTATTGTTCCTCCCCCTGGGGGGTGGGGGGTGGTTATGTGTAGATCGTTGGAATAGGTTCCCCCTTCCTCCCCTCCTCTCCACACCCATCTTTCTCACACAGAGCAGAGGCTGGGTTTGAAACATCGAGCTTAACCATCCAAGCGCTTAACCACTCTGCCATCAGGGCTCGCGCGTGTGCTTAGAACTGCCATAGGGTAGGGTAGAATTGCTATTTAAGTCTTTCCTGGAACAAGCAGCCTCATCTTCCTCGCTGGCTGGTTGCAACAGCTAACCTTGCAGCTAGTAGCCCAAAGCTTAAGTACTACTCTACTCAAACGCAAACTCACTGCCACCGAGTCGGAGCTGACGCATAGACACAACCCCCCGTGGGTTTCTGAGACTGGAACTGTTTCCCGGAGTAGACAGTCTAGACCGCTGAGGGTTTCGAACTGCCGACCCCGAGGAGTGCGGCTCTACTAAGGCAGCGGAAGAGGAAGGCACTGGGCCAGGGGACTGACTCGGTGGCTGCAACATTGGGCTCAAACAGGAGAACAAATTGTGAGAACGACGCCGGACCGGGTGGTATTGTGTTCCTTTGTACGTAGGGTCTCTAGGAGTCAGGACGGACCGACGGCGCCAAACATCAACAACTAGCAGGACTCTGTATTTTGCAAGGTTGTTGTTAGGTGCTGTACAGTCTGTTCTCCTAGCGCCCCAGGCATACAGCAGAATGAAACACTGACACTTGTTTAATTTGAGCTCATTGTTGCAGTCACTGTGCCAATCCATCTCACCGGGAACCTTCCGGTTAGCACGCAGGGCTGGTCTTTGGACGCTGGTCCCAGGGATTCCCAGCCAGTATCCCTCCTCCCTATCCCGATCCCGCCCTCAATCAACCCCGCTCCTCTTTTTCCCGCCCACTTTTCTGTTTTACTCTCCACCTGCCCCGCTCATGTTGGCTCCGCCCCTTTGCCCCCAGCCGGGCTCGCACCTTCTAGCTCCACCCCTCTCTTTCCAAGTCCTCTCCGCCCTTCCGCCGCTCCAACAACAACCGGCCACCTAGAAAAACAATTGTGAAGCTGCCGGAATTGGGCGGGGTTTCGTTCTGAACCGACCACAGCGCTGAGCAGCAGCCTCCCGCCCCGCCTCGCCCCTTTCCTGTCTTGCTCCGCCCTCTTCGCCCCGCCTCTTCCACGTCAGCTCTTTCTGAACTAACCACGGCGCAGAGCAGCAGCCTCCCGCCCCGCCCCTTTCCTGCCTTGCCCCGCCTCTTCCACGTCAGCTCTTTCTGAACTAACCACGGCGCAGAGCAGCAGCCTCCCGCCCCGCCCCTTTCCGGCCTTGCCCCGCCTCTCCTTCGCCGGCTCTTTTTCTCCCTCGCATCCGTAGCATCTGCAGTCGACTTCTTTTGTCGTCACGGCGTTTACGCGTACTCGGCACCGGAAGGAGCAGCTGTGAGCGCTTTAGGAATTATGGCGGCCGTGGACATCAGAGGTAACTGGTGCCGTTATGTTTGGCTCTCTTAATGTCTTTGAATTGGGTTGAGGTTTTATAGATCTTGAGGGCTCACCTTTAACTCCTTCCTGACGTCTTCTCAGCGCATTTGAGTGGTTTCTCGCCAAAGGTGGTCGGTTTTTCGCAGTTCCTGTAGGAGCCCTGCAGGCATAGTGGGTTACGCTTTGGGCTTCTCCCGAAAGGTCTGCATTCTCAGCCACCAGCCGCTCTGATCACGTGAGAGTTCTGTCCCAAACTCACTGGCATCCATAGGACACATCTACCGCACGTTTCCGAGACTGCAACTCCTTACGGGAGTAGAAAGCCCCTTGTTTCTCTCTCGGTGCGGCTGATATTCGAACTGCTGACCTTTAGAATCTCAGCCCAACGTGTAACCACAGCTTCAGAAATCCAGAAGGCATACCGTCTGCCCTGTAGTAGGTTCGCTGAGTCAGGATGGATTCGATGGCAGTGTCTGTGTTTTATTTGTTTTGAGCAGGATCTCTGCAGTGTGGAAGTGAAGAGATTGAAGGAAGCAATCAGGCAACACTACGCCATAACTTTGTAACCTTGTAGGGCATATTTTATTTGAAATGAAGGGTGGGTCTTCATTTGGTTCACCCCTTTGAACTTGCTTGTAGCTGCCTTCTGGACTTTGTGGTCCAAGGGTCCCTATGTTGGAAGCCCTAGATGTTAATAGCAGATGCTTTGTTTACTTGCATTTTCGTCTGGAATACCTCCCATCTAACACCCAACGGTTATTGAAGGCAGGGGCATTTCTTTTTACCCGCTGATCTAATGTTAAGGTGCCAACTAAACGGTTCCCATCTTAGCCATGGTATGTCAAGCAGAACGGAACACTGGTCCTGTGCCATCGTCACAATCATGTCCATGTTTGAACCCCTGTTGTAGCCACGGTGCCACGTCTTAACAGTGTGGGTCTTCCTCGTTTTCTCTGCCCTCATTTATTAAGCATATGTCTTCTAGGGACCGATCCCACCTGTTAGCATGTAGAAGTCCTCAAATATTTGTTGAATCATTGAATAAATAAGTGGAGATGCTGTTCCTTGGTTAGGAGGCACGGAGGCCTTAGTGGAGCCACGGTAAAGTGCCTGCCTGCTAAGGAAGAGGTTGGCAGTTAGAATCCACCAGCCACTCAATGGGAGAACAACCTTCCAATCTGCTTCCATAAACATTACTGCTTGGCAACCCAATAAGGTAGTTCTGTTCTGGGGTGTCAGAACATTGTGATGGACTCCAGTGTAATGGGTTAACCCCTTAATGGCTGCTACCTGATCTTGAGTTTGCATTAGGTGGCATCTCATTTCCTTTAAGCACATATACACACATTTCAGTGAGTCTGATTTTCATAGAGGGGGGGTGGGGCAGAGCTAGAAATTGTGCTCTGAGAATCTGAAGAGGAAACAGGAGGACAATTTTTAAAATATCTGAAGCATAAGAAACTTAATTCGAGCAGATCAGGCAGGGAGGAAGAGGTCATAGAAGTTCAAGAAAAAGTGGGAGAAAATAAATTTGACTCTTCTGGTGGTGGTTTCCCCAGGTCCACATATATGTATATAAAACACTCAACTGTAGAGAATGCTGTTGTGAGGTGCCATCAAGTTGTTTCCAACTCAGAGCGACCCTCTGGACAGCAGAATGAAACGCCGCCCGGTCCTGCCCCATCCTCACAATGGCTCTGCTGTTTGGGCACGTTGCCACAGCCATCGTGTCAGTCCATCTGGTGGAGGGTCTTCCTCTTTTTGCTACATGATGTCCTTTTCCTGGGATGGTGTCTCCTGATAACGTGTCCAAAGGATGTGAAATGAAGTCTGGCTACCCTTGCTTTTAAGGAGCATTCTGGCTGTTTCCTCCCCAAACAGATGTTTATTCTTCTGGCAGTCCACGGTTCTTTCAGTATTCTCTGCCAGCACCATAATCCAGGTGCATCAGTTCTGCGGTCTTCCTGATTCAGTGTCAACTTTCACATACACAGGAGGCTATTGAAAATACAGTGGTGAGACCTGAAGCAGCTTGTAGCTCTTTTCCCTTTGGGGGCCATCGCTGAAGGAGCAGCAGCCAAAATGGAGTCCAGTCCTTTTGTGACTTAGGACCAGAGCAAAAACCAGAAAAGGCATTTCAGTGCACCTTCCCACGTTTGCAGGAAGATTGTGCAATCTTCACCTCGTTCCAAGGAACTGGGACAAATACAATGTTTGGTCTCTGCCCACCCACAAGGATGATGAAGTTCAGGCTGTGTGAGGACACTACAAAGGTCAGCAGATTGGCAAAATGGTCCAAGTTTACAGGAAGAAACACATTATCTACATTGAGCGGGTGCAGCGAGATCAAGCTAACGGTACCACTGTCCTTGTGGGCATTCATTCCAGCCAGGTGGTTGTCACAAGGCTAAAACTGGACAAAGACAAGAAGATCCTGAAACGGAAAGCCACATCTCGCCAAGTAGGAAAGGAAAAGGGTAAATGCAAGGAAGAATGGCTTGAGACGATGCAAAAGTAAAATGTTTTGTACACACTTCCATTGCAAACTGTACATTTGAAAAAAAAAAATAAATTGCCATGACTTGGGTCAGCCTCCCCTTAACCCTCAGAGTGATATCCTTGACCATGATTAGCTTTATTTCCATTTAAAACTTTGTGATACTTTTCCTTAAATAAAACTTTGATTTTCATATCTAGAGGTAAGCTTAGATTCATGGTTAAGTAAACATCTTTCCCAACAGATCAAAGACATGGGCTGTGTTAGGCTGGATTGACTAGAGAAACAAATCCAGAGGCAGTCTTGTATGTATAAGAAAGAACTTTATATCAAAGAGTAATTATATATTAAGAAAACAGCCCAGTCCAGTCCAGATCAAGTTGCTAAGTCCGATATTAGCCCATATGTCCGATACTAGTCTATAAATTCCTCTTCACACTCACGCAACACATGCAACGATGCCAAATGCAGGAAGATCTACAGGCCTGTGGGTAGAAAGTCTTGTGGATCCAGTGGTGGTAGAAGCATCTCCAGGGCTCTAGCTGCCATCAGCGTGGCTCCCATGTAGCTTGTCATGTAGCATAGTGGAGAGAATGTGTGTCCTGCCTCCAGGGGATGAAGAGAGGCTGTAACTTGATTGACAGACTAGACTCTACCCCTTAATTTTTTATCAAGTTGACATGAAATTGTATAACTACCACATGGGCTTTCCTAAAGATAATCCTAACGGTTTCTACTTCAGGTTGCCCAGTGTCAATGTGCTAGGTATTGGTTTGCTGACCACAAAGGCAGAGTGGTTCAAACACACCAGCTACTCAAGGTTGAGGTCTGCCCTCTCAAAGATTTGTAGTCTCAGAAACGTCCTATAGGGTCACTATGAGATGCAGTTGACTTGATGGCAGTAGCCTTGTTGTCTGGGTTTATCCTGGCTTTTAACGGCAAGTGTTTGAGATGCATGTTTCTTCATAAAGTTGGGCTTGCCACTCAATACAAATACTTTTTCAAGTTATTCAAAATACCCAGTGAACCGTTAGCATTGGATAAGTTTTTATATGTTTGTCTTTCATTATAACTGAGAGATTAAATGCCTAGTTTCGTACTTGTTGATTGTTAGAGAGCTATACTTGGGGTATTTTAACATGCTGTTACGCTGGTGATTAAAAAGGAAAAACATTTAGTCTATCATTCTCTCCTAATACTTAAAAAATTTTTTTTGAAGTTTTATTGGCACTTTATCCACATATCATACATTCAGTAGCTCAATCATATTAAGAGCTGTATAATCTTTACCACAATCAATTTTAGAACGTTTTCTTCTTTTTTGTACTCATTGTTATTTCTGTAAATTTGTTTTCAATTTTGGCAAAAATCTACCCAATAAAACATTCTTCAATTCAACAACTTGAACATGCATAATGCAGTGCCACTGATTATACTCTTCATGTTACATAATCATTATTGATATCCTTTTCCAAATTGTTCTAGCACCATTAAAATAAACTCAATATCCCCTAAGCCAAAACTCTTCCCCTTTCACTCATGGTAACCATAGGTCAAGTTTGGTTTCTTTCATTCTTTAAAAAAAAAGTTTTCTTGATATAATAGTCACACTTCTATAGTTACCGTATATACTCGTTTATAAGCTGAGTTATTTGATGCCGTTTTTGTGGTAAAATTGGGTGCCTTGGCTGATATTCGGGTCAGCTTACACTCGAGTATGTATGGTAACTCACTTTTAAAAGAGTATATCCATCATCACAATCAGTTCTAGTGCTCCTTCATCACTCCCACATTAATTGATTGCTCCCCATTATTCTCCTTTCACAGTACTTCTTATGTACATTTGGTAGGATCCCTGGAAGGACTCTTGTGTTAGAGGAGTAATAAGGAGGCCGGTGGGACTAGGATGGAGAGAGGAAGTAAGAAGCAAGTGCTAGAGAAGTAAGAGGTGTCTAGCTATTGTAGGTCATTGAAAGACCGGGGTGGTGCAGTAGTTAGTTCTCGGGAGCTAAGAGTGTCTGGCTTCAACCCTCCAGTCATTCTGTGGGACAAAGATGTGGCAGTTTGCTGCTGTAAACAGGACAGTTTTGAAAACCTTACAGAGGCAGCTTTACTCAGTTCTCTAGTTGCTATGAGTTAGGACTGATGTCATGGCAATGGGTTTTATAGGGTTTTTGGCTTTTCCTCTCTAAAACGGAGAGCCACTGGAGAATTTTGAGCAGAGGGATAGCATGATTTGACTTACGTTTTTTGCATACAGGCTCATTGGATGCTAAGAACTAAGTGTAGGAGTGGGAGGGTGGAATTAGACCAGTTTGGAGGCCATCTCTTTCCTTTTGTTCCCTGCTGTTGCCCCCATCTCTGGCTTAGGTGGCTATGTTTGTAATGCGTAACAATTTTATGTTAGCTTAAATTAGGGGATTTCAATAGAGATGATGATAAGTAGTTGATGGCTGCTTGGCTTTATAGGGTGTGGTCACAAATAATCTCTTAAATGGGACTGATAATTTTGTTGTATTCACAGCTATAAGCTAGAGACCCTGCCCTCCCCCATCCTTAATCTTAATTTATCACTTTGTAAATGAGCATTCTTCTATACTGGTGGCTGTCTAAATGGATGGATGGAAATCTATGACCAGTAGAGGTAATTGTAAGGGTTTTTGGGGCACGAAGCGGAATTAAAGGTCCAATTGGTAAAGTTTTAGAAGCAGGCTTTATTGAGAAGCTTGCGGGCGGGTTCAATAACTCATGTATTGAGCTAAGGAAACCGCGCGAGGGGAATTTCTGGCTGCATTTTTATATCCCCTGGTGGCAGGCACAGCTGCACACAGGGACTTCAAAGGGAAGCGCTCATTGATTTTATCTATAGGTCCGGGATGGGTGGAATAAACACATCTTCAAGGGATGCAGGGAAGTGGTCGTTAATCTTATCTATAGGTACCGGGGTAAGTGAAGTAAACATCTTCAAAGAACATTCTTTCTCGGGGATGTCTGGTTCTCAGAACTGGTGATTTTCAGCGAGGGGAGGGGAGGCCGATGTGAGGGAGGCCCATGAGAGGTGAGTTCTGAGACCCAAGAAGGTGCCGGATTCAAAATGGAGTCCCTTGTGCCAAGACCAGGCAGTAATCATCATACTTTTCTTGTCCTTCCAATCAGGGATAAAGTAAACATCTGTTGATTATTAGATATCAGATCTTGTGCTAGATTGTTATGTGTCAGGCCCTAGGACATCCTGGTGAGTAAGGAACAGATTCAGTTCTCTAAAAACTCATAATTTAAAGGGAGAACATTGGCCTGTGGGGGTTATGTTATGATATGATGGGAGATGACAGTATGTAAAAACTGCTATGAAAATATGAAGAAACTATTATTTCTGTATTGGAAAGTCAGGAAAGGCTTTCCAGAGATAATGACATTTAAAATAAACAATATGCACTCACTGCCATGGAGTTAAGTCTGGCTCAGCAACTGTATAAGATCGAGTAGAACCTACACAATTTCTGAGACTCTACAGAAGTAGACACTGGGACCCTCATGAGAATGAAAGCGTCCTCTATTTAAAATAAATATAAACTAAACTAGCTAAATAAAGGAAAAGAGGTATAAACTAGCACAACTTTTTTTTTTTTTTTGACCACCACAACTTTTGTTGAAGCAGCTTGGTCTTAATAATTTCCAGGGAGTAGCAGCACGTCATCATAGCTGTCTTTGTTAGGTTATTACATCGAGCTAAGCATGCTGCTATTTTCAGTGGCTGATCCCTCAAAACTGGGCTTTCTACTTCCATAAGTGTTACAGTCTCAGAAACTCAGAGGGGCAAGTTCTATGCTGTTCAGTAGGGTTGCTATGAGTCCGCACTGACTAGATGGTAGGGAGTTTGGTTTTGTTTCAGTCCCTCAGAAGTGGACAAACTTTGTAGTCTGTTCTTAATCTGGAAGCTTTGCTGAAGCCTGTTTACCCTGGGAAACCCTGTAACCATTGAAATACTGGTGCCATATTCTCCACTTCACAGAATCATGGAAGCCACCACAGTATGACAAACAGACAAGGAGTGTATCCTTTCCCCATACTCAATTAATCTGTATGCCGAGGAAATGACCTAAGAAGCTGGTCTAGATGAAGGAGATTGAAGCATCGGGCTTGGAGGAAGGCGTACTAACACACTACAATAGACAGATGACACCACCTGGCTTGCTGAAAGGGAGGAGAACTTGAATGAAGCGTTTACTGATGAAGCTCATAAACTTGCAACTCAGTGTGAAGAAAACCAAAGTGCTCACAACTGGACCAATAGATAACACCATGATAAGCAGAGAAAAGACTGAAATTGGTGAGGATTTCATCTTGCTTGGGTCCACAATCAATGATCATGGAAGCATGCTCCGTGAATCCAACAATGCCCTGCACTGGGATAATCTGCTGGATCAGACCTCTTTAATGCTGGCGAACAAGGATGTCCTCTGCTGCACCAAGATGTACTGGCCCAAACCACGGTATTTTCAATAGCCTCCTCTGTGGGTGAAAGTTGGACATTGAACAAGGAAGACTGCAAAAAAAAAAAAAAAGGAAACATTTGAATTATGGCGCTGGTGAGGGATTTTGCAAGTACTTTGGACTGCTAGAAGAATGAACAAATCTGCCCAGGAAGAAGTACAACCAAAACATCCCTAGAAGCAAGGATGATGAGATGTCATCTCTCATACTTTTCAACAGGTTTCCCGGAGAGCCTGGGCCCTGGAAAAGGACAGCCTGCTTGGTAAGGTAGAGGCTCTGTAAGAGAGGAAGACCCTGGAAGAAGTAGATTAGTAAAATGGCTGCAACAATGGGCTCAAACAACAATTGTGAGGCTGGCACCGTTGCTGTGAGTCAGAATGGACTAATGGCACTTAACAATAACAGGCATTCTGCACACATAATCTAGTGTGTGAATACTATTACAGCCCTCACCTTATGGATGAGGAACATCAACTGTTGATGAGATTAACTAGCCCTAAGTTTTGTAATTGCCAAAATCCAAGTCCTTTTCCTTGTTCTATCCTGTTACATGATGGATACTTTTGGATAGATGATTATCTTTTTGGACTAGATGTGCACTTGAGTCTATCTCAAGATGGACCATAAAGTCCATCTTAAGAATATATTTGATGACTTGAACAACACTAATGACCAAAGAATTCATTAAGGACATCGTACATGAAGAAAGCAAAAGGTCATTAAAAAGGAAAAAGAAAAGATGAAGGTGGATGTCAGAAAGAAACTGAAGCTTGCTCTTGAACAAAGTAAATGGAAGAAATGCTGAAATAAAAGAGTGGAAGAGATTTCAAAATGTAACTTGAGAAGACAAAGTATTATAAGAAAATGTACAAAGACCGGAAGTTAGAGAGCCAAAAGGGAAGAACACTCTCAGCATTTCCGAAGTTAAAAGAACTGAAGACAAATTCAAACTTTGACTTTTGCACGATTGAGAGAGTCTAGGAGCAAAATATTGAATGATATAGAAAACATCAGAAGATGGAAGGAACACAGAATCACTTTACCCAAAAGAACTGATTGATATTCAATCATTGCAGGAGGTAGCATATGATCAATAACTGATGGTATTGAAGGAAGAAGTCCAAGCTATGCTGACAACATTGATGGAAAATAAGGTTCCAGGAATGGTTAGGATTACCATGGAAACACTTCAGCAAATCCATGTAATGTTAGAAATACTGACTGGTTTATGTCAAGCATTCTGGAAGACAATTACCTGGTCAGCTTGTCTGGAAGAGCTCCAGATTTGTGCCACTTCTGATGACGGATGATTTTACAGAATACAGACATTATCAGACAATAACAGTAACATCACACTCATGAAAGTTTGCTGCGGGTAATAATTACAGCTATACATCATCAGATAATTGCTAGAAATTCAAGCCGGATTCTGAAGAGGACCTGGAATGAAGAAGATCCATTAATAATGTCAGATTAATCTGCTGAAAGTAGAGAACACCAGGAAGATACTTGTGTTTTATTGATCAGGCAGAGGTAGATTGTTTACACTGTGGATTGTAACAAATTGAAGGCTGATAGGCCTAGAACGCTTAATTCTGTTCATGTAGAAGCTATACATAGGTCAAGAGGTAGCTTTTCAAACAGTACGGGAATGCTGCATGGTTTAAAATCAGGAAAGGTATGCATCAAGGTTGTATCCTTTCACTAGATCCTTGCCTCTAGAGGCAAGGATGGCAAGAATTCATTTTAGGTACTTTGGACTTATTGTCAGGAGAGACCAGTCCCTGGAGGAGGACGTCCTGCTCGGTAAAGCGCATGGGCGGTGGAAAAGAGGAAGGCCCTCAGTGAGACGGACTGACAGCATGGCTGCAGCAGTGGACTCAGTCCTAGAAACCACTGTAAGGGTGGTGCAGGATCACGCAGTGTTCCAGTCTGTTGTGCACAGTAACAATTTAATCTGAGAAGCTGGACTGTAGAGGGAAGAATAGCATTCAGGACTGAAGGAAGAATCATTAACAACCTGCAGTATGCAGGTGACATCATCATGCTCACTGAAAGAGAAAAGGATTTTAAGCACTTACTGATGAAGATCAAAGACTATAGCCTTCAGTACATGTCACGCCTCAGCGTAAAGAAAACAAGAACTCTTGCAACCGGACCAGTAAGCAATGGAGAATAGATTAAAATCGTCAAGGGTTTCATTTCACTTGGATCCACAATCAACATCCATGAAAGCAGTCGTCAAGAAATCAAAAGACTTATTGCACCGGACAAACTTGCTGCAAAAGACCTCTTTAACGTGTGGAACAGCAAAGATGTCAGGCTGAGCACTAAAGTATACCTGACTTAAGTCATGGTATTTCCAATCACTTCACATGCATGTAAAAAGGCCGGATCACCATGAGTAGGGAAAACCAAAGAAGTATTGATATATTTGAATTGTGATGGTGGTGAAAAGTAATGAATATACCTTAGACTGCTGGAAAATAAGTCTGTCTTGGAAAGAGTATAGCCATCATCTTCAGAAGTGGGGATGACAAGGCTTCACCTCGTTTTCTTTGCATTTGGCGTCGGAAGGACCAGTCCGTAGAGAAGGACGTCACGCTTGATAAGGTGGAGGCTCAGGAATAAAGAAGAAAGGTCCTCAATGAAACGGATTGACAGAATAGCTGCAACAGTGAGGTCAAACACAGGCACTTGTGACAATGATCCGGGACCAGAATGCTTTTAGAAACTACGTACTTGATAGCACCCAACTATAACCATATCACATCTTTACTTAGGCCAAAGTATTCGCTAATCAAACAATATAGTAGTGTAATTCCCTATGTCTGTGTATGCTCGGAATCACGTGAACTTCTGTTTAGTCTTAAGATATAGCTCTAAAACCCACCCCTTCCACACCCTTTGAAAAATAAACCCTACTCCCCAGGTAATGTAGTCTGCTCTTTCCTCTATGCCTTTACAGCACGTTTATCCCTGTCTTTGTTATAGCATTTAGCATTTTGTGTGGTGGTTGCTTTTTTGTGTGCTTGTTTCTTCTAGTAGACCAGCTGTAGGCAAGATGACTAGGTTCATGTCATCTGTATATTCAGAGCATCTAGTACATTGTGCCTAATGTTTGTTGGATTGAATTCTTTCCCTTTTCTCATCATTTATCATTTTGTTTTTCTCCTGTAGATAACCTGCTGGGAATCTCTTGGGTCGACAGTACATGGATCCCCATTTTGAACAACAATAGTGTCTTGGACTACTTCTCAGAAAGAAGTAACCCTTTTTATGACAGGACATGTAATAATGAAATGGTCAAAATGCAGAGACTAACATTAGAACATTTAAAGTAAGTTGTTTTTAGAACTTGGCAATTAGAATTTTACAGTGAATGATTCAGTTTGTTTTTCATGAAATACACAGTAGAACTTTTGGAAGAACTGGATTTATACTAAGATGATGTGAGAGAGTTATTATTAATCAGTTGGAACTGAGAAAATCTTGTTCTAAAAATTTCATGTATTACTGTCAAGTGGAGTATATAACTAGTAGGTTAAATGTACATCTGATGAGTGATTTTTAGGACATTATCTCCATTCTTGTTCTCATCCTTATTAGCTTCCCATTTCTCCCCATCTTCCCCTGCCATACCCTTAAGGAACCATTAATCCAGTTCCTGTCTCTATAGATTTACCTCTCCTGGATTTCATATACTGAAAAACATTTAAAAAGTAAATAAATAAACGCAGAAACAAAAACTAACAATAACAAAAACAGATAAAAACCGTAATTTAAAGAAAGCAGAAAATATTAAAAGCTAAATGCATCATAATGATAGAGTGCTAAATTTTAACCTAACTGCACCTGCAACAATTCACTTTGCAATGCATTCTAATAGCAAGGCTGTTCACATTCCTGGTCCATGGTTAGAGAGGATTAACCAGGGCCTCAATCTATGTGAATTTTCCCATCACTTTTTTAAAAATTTAACTAAAATAGCAAAAGGGAGATCATGTGATAAGAATAGTACATTTTGACCTGTGTGTGCCATAATCAACTTTACAATGCTCTCTGATAACAGGGTTGTTACAACCCTGAATGATGATCAGAGGGGATTCACCAGAAGTTTAATCTATGTGTGGACCCTGAAAATGGATTTTAGGTCCCCCCTGTCATCCATGGCTTTCTATAAACCAGGTTTTCACAATTTAAGCTCTAAAACCATTTCCTCCATCAAATATGGATTTTATTAATTTGCAATCCTTGGATCATACATGTGGACTTAGTAGATGGCTGCTTGTTTGAAAACAAGCCTTTAAGACTCCAAATGCTATATTCTTGCCGTTAGCTGGGCACCATCTGGTTTCTTCACTACACTTTGCTGTAGCACCCATATCTTTAGTGATCTCTTCATGAGGGCAAGCATGGAGCAGGGCCATGTCATAAGTACTAATTGTCCTTGGATTGGGGATAGAATTAAGTGCAAGCCCAACATCCATTCATGCATTTATGGTTTAGATATGTCTCCGGTTCACCTCAGAGACACCATTCTTAGTCATCTTCTACTGCCATCAAGTCAGTGCTGACTCATAGGAACCCCAGGAGCATGGTAGAACTGCCCCTGAGAGTCTCCTAGCTTGCACATCTTCACAGGAGTAGACAACCTCAAACTGCTAACCTTGTGCTTAGCAGCCCAATGTGTAGTGGATGACGAATTTTTGTGAAAAAATTTTGTTGCAGTTTGAAAGACTAGTCCGTTTTCAACAGCAAACCTTCAAAACAAAACAAAAAGCCTGTTGCCAAGAGTCAGTTCCAACCCACCAACCCTCAAAGGAGAGCAGAACGGTCCCATGGGGTTTCCGGGGCTGAAATGTTTGTCAGGGCTTGTGGCCGCTCCTTTCTTTCATGAATTGGCTGTTAGGTTTCCACTGTGATCATTTGGGCCACTGCTTCACTGGAGCTCCTTAACGACAAACCTAGACAGTTTTCATACATTTTACCGTGTTGCTATTCTTTTATAATGTTGTGTAGTAATTTGAATGTTCCGCAGAATTATTTACAGGGCTTTCCTAAACCTCTGGGTGCCTGTGTTCTGTTTTCAGTCAGATGGTTGGAGTGGAATACATCCTTTTACATGCTCAAGAACCCATTCTTTTTATTATTCGGAAGCAACAGCGGCAGTCCCCCACTCAAGGTAAAACGTGAACTTCAGGTGGAGGTGAGGGCTAGTCATGAGGCGGATGTTTCTAAAAATGTTGTTGTCAAGGCCTGTTCAAATGTAAAATACTCTTGTCATTTGACATAATGCTTTCACTCTTAAGATTACAGCTGCAGAAGATAGCCTACATATTTTGAAAAGATTTATATAGGAGGATATTATTCACTGAAACCTTGCTTATAGCATCTGTTAGAATATACTTAGTAGGAAAGACAGACAGGGAAACTCAATGGCACGAGACAGGTTTATTGGAGGAAACCAGAGAGGGGCCACTGATCTGAGTCAAAAGGCTTCTCTGTACGGACTAGCAGGGTTTTATAGGACTAGTCAAGGGGGGGTACGTATGTGGGTGGGAATGTGTGATTTGGCTAATTCTGGGAACTAGGATTATCAGCAGGTAGGTGGGAGATTACTGAATAAGATGTTTCTCAGGTGGGTGTACTTGCTGTCTGAGCAGGAAATCACTGAACAAGACATTCCTGCAGGTGCGAATCTCTGTGAATTATTCTCCCTTCAAAAAAAGATAGGAAATAATTTGCATGGCCATCAACAGAAGTCTCGTGAAATGGACGTATAGATCCATACAGTGGTATACCATATGGCTTTTAAAAAGCAGGTGCCTGGGAATTTTATAAAAATAACGTGGGAGCATAGTTTCCTTACTCAAAAACAGTTAAAATTTGGTCAGTGGATGCCCCTCTCTGATGCACGCTGGACCTGATCTGGTTTTCAACATTTTCCATATTTTTGTTCTGTTTTGTTGTATTAGGGCATTGCTCAGAGGTGTCATGTCATTGGGGGTCACCCTCCTGAAGTAGTGCTATAGGTTTCTCTGTGTTTCGGTATATGAAACCCAGGATTGGTAAGCTTATAGGGACAGCGAGTAGAATAAGGGTTTTTGGGTGTGGGGTACAGTGGTGGTTAGGGGTAAAAGGAAGATGATGTCAAGGAGGCCAGGAAGAAAAAGAATGTTCGGTTGAGAATGATGAGGGTAACTAATGTACAAATGTGCTTTGTACAATTGATGTATATATGGATTGTGATAAAAGTTGTATGAGCCCCCAATAAAATGATAAAAAAAAAGAAAAAGAATGTTCAGATATTGCTGTGGTAGCAATTGTACAAGACTGCTTGACTTGGTTGCACTATGGAATGATGGGATATAAGAATTAACTCCCAATTAATACATTTTTAAAAAAAGATAAAAAAGAACCCACAATTTAAGTGGATGTGTTAGGACAGAAAACAAAGGGAAGCAACACGGTGGTGCCTGTTGGATCCGGGAACAGTAGAACTCTGGAATAGGCAATAGCTACTTATTTTGTCTCACATGTGTTAGACATGGTGAGTGAGACCAGTCTCTGGGAAAGACATGCTGGGTACAGAAGCAGGGCGGTGAAAGACAGGAAGGCCCTTGGGAAGATGGATTGACGCAGTGGCTGCAGCAGTGGGCTTGCACATAACAATATTTCGGATGGTGCAGGAGCAGGCAGTGTTTCGTTCACTTGTAGCTTAGGGTTGCTGTGAGCCGGAACCTACTCGGTGGCACCTTCCAGCAGTGTCACCTCTTCCTAGGAAAGACGGCAGACTAGTTGAGAAGAGCTGCCGAAACGGTTACGGCCTTTTCCCTCTTAAATCAGGTCAACTCAGAGGTCTCAGTAGTAGGAAGGGCTTTCCGTCTGGCCCTGAAGAACTCTGACAAGTCCCCTCACAGCGCTTCTGTATCAGATAGCATGCGGAGGGGCAACTGTTGGGACTGGAGTGACGATGACCAAAGTGAGGGGGAATAGAGCCAAGAGAGCGCAGAAGACAAACTCCCACAGGTGTTTGTTTAGCCCGGAACAAAAACAATGCAAGTTAGAAAAGGTTTTGTGAACCCTGTATTTTTAACTTGGAATAAAAACAATGCAAGTTAGAAAAGGTTTTGTGAACCCTGTATTTTTAACCTGGAATAAAAACAATGCAAGTTAGAAAAGGTTTTGTGAACCCTGCCTCATTAAATGATGTGACCTTAAAGGAACAAAGCAAGCAAACAAAACTTGCTATAAGAAATTAGGAAGCAAAGAGCATGTTGTTTAAAGGGGGAAAATTTTATCATTAGACTTTTTGACTGATACGTTGTTAAAAGAAAGTAGGAAAAGATAACTCAAGGAAAAAACAATTCAGATAGGATTTAAGTCCACTCTAAACCGACTTTCAGGTAAAAAGGGCATAGACATGCTGTTATGAACATATATAAGTTCATGAATATTGTTCCCGTGAGAGCTCTTCTTGAAGAAACTAGTAGTGAGTGAACTTCAGACAGACTCATAGAGAAACAGCAATATAGAACTAACCAAAACCCAAACAGCCATTGCCACTGCCAGACTTGGAATGCCTAGTAGATTTGAACTGCTGGTCTTTATGTTATCAGCTGGGTGCTTTAACCACTGTGCCATTAGGGCTTCTCTAAGGATTACTGTACACACATACAAAAGCAAACCAATGCCATTGAATCATAATCGACTCATAATCATCTTATAGGATAGGGTACAGCTGCCCCTTTGGATTTCAGAGACTTACATTTTCACAGGAGCAGACAGTCTCATCTTTCTCCAGCAGTGGGGCCGGTGGGCTTGAATCGCCGACCTTGCAGCTAGCCGTCCAACACTTACCTAACAGAGCCGCCAGGGCAAATGCTTTTTAGACTTTGTGGGTCTCCACCAACTAGTACCAATGTATCCATCAGTAATAGTAGATAAGCAGGTGTGGCAGTGTTCCAATCAAACGACAACAATGGGCATTACAAAACTCTAAGGTTTACTGTGACGAAGTAGACAGCCTTTACTGAAGCAAGACTTGTATTCACAGCTGTTCCCAAATTCTTTTTTCCCCAATTATCAGTTATCCCGCTAGCCGATTACTACATCATTGCTGGAGTGATTTATCAGGCACCAGACTTGGGATCGGTTATAAATTCTAGAGTGGTAAGTGTCTTTCTGTTCTTTAAACAAACAAACAAAACAAATCTTTCATTTGAGGTCCTTTGTTTCTAAGAATTAAACAGAAACTCCTTTATTTTCTAGAAATTAGTATATAACCCAGAACCAAACTCCCTGCCCTTGAGTTGATTCCATCAGCAATGCAGGACAGGCTGGAGCTCCCGGTGGGTTTCTGAGATGAACTCTTTATGGGAGGGGAAGCTCATCTTTCCCCCACAGAGCCGCTGGTGGCTCAAACTGCTGACCACATATAGCAGCCCAGCGTGCATAGGGTTTACTATTTGAATGTGATGAACATTGTTTATTTTGAGTCAGTTCAGTGATAAAAATAGGTGCCACAATCCCAGCTAGGTAACAGTTTAGGTGCTGAGAAACAAGACATGTTGATCTAGATAATTTTGAGCATTTACTGTGGAAATTTTAGTGAACCTAGTGAGAAATTCATACTTTGTTTTGTTTTTGTAAGCTTACCGCAGTACATGGCATCCAGTCAGCTTTTGATGAAGCTATGTCCTACTGTCGGTATCACCCCTCCAAAGGGTACTGGTGGCACTTTAAAGATCATGACGAGCAAGGTAGGTAAAGACACAAAGCCCAACAACCAAGCCCATTGCCATCAAGTACATCCCAACTCATGCCAACCTTACTGGGCAGCAGAATTGCCCCCTAGGGTTTCCACGGCTGTGACTCTTTGTGGAGGCAGACTGCTACCTCTGTCTCCTGTGGAGCAGCTGGTGGGTTGGACTCTCCTACCTTTTGGTTGCACTTCAGTGCTTGACCACTGTGCCACCAGGGTGCCTTGGTAAGAAGACACTTGCTAGGTGCTGTGGAGTTTGTTCCAGTTTACAGCGACCCTCTGTTCAACTAAATGAAAAGCTACCCGAGCAGCTTTCTCTGAGCCCATTTTCAGCCGGGGTGTCAGTCCATCTCCTTGAGGGTCTTGTTCTCTTTCATTGACCTCTACTCAGCCTACTGCTCTTCTTCAGGGACTAGTCTGTCCCATAACCTGTCTAAACTACATAGATGAAATCTGGCCTTCTTCACTTCTTGGCTGTACTTCTTCCAAGACCGCTTTCTTTACTGTGCTTGCAGTCTGGTGTATTCAATATCCTGCACCAACATGGTGAGGTCCTCCAGTGACATCTTTGAGATTTGCCCAGTGTAGTAAGTCCTTTGATTTCCTGACTACTGCTTCCATGTGTGTTAATGAAATCTTTGACAATTGCAATCTTTCTCCATTTATCATGATATTGCTTATTGGTCCAGTTGTAGAGATTTGGGCTGTCTTTATGTTGAGGCTGTAGTCTGTGATCTTCAGCACATGCTTCAAGCCCTCTTCACATAGAGGAAACCAGGTTGTGCCATGGGTATCACGGGCTACTCGTGATTCTTCGCTCACCTTGATGCTGTCCATGTTCCTTGTAGTTTTGCGTTCAGAC
The DNA here is from genome assembly GCF_000313985.2 of Echinops telfairi. Taxonomy (NCBI): domain Eukaryota; kingdom Metazoa; phylum Chordata; class Mammalia; order Afrosoricida; family Tenrecidae; genus Echinops; species Echinops telfairi. The sequence continues at coordinate 34,927,697 of NW_022103915.1, forward strand.
TGAGTAAGTTTGGTGAGAGGATATAATCGTGACACATGGCTTCTGCAACGCGAAACCACGCAGTTCCCTTTGTTGAGTTTGTACAAGTTCTAAGGAGCAAAATTACTTTTGGGGGCAATTAATGTACTTACATAAATAGTGTGCTCTTGCATATGAAAGTGTGCATAGGGTGATAAGAATTGTACGAGCCCTTAATAAAATGATTTTAAAAAAATTCAAATACAGTGTTTGGAACAGTAAATGCCTAATAAAAAGTAACTGTTATTTAAAAAACCAAAAAGAAAGTGTCCATAGGAAACTAATACTCAAAGGAATCGAGCCGTTTTCACCACCAAAAACATTATGCATGTTCTTTGTGCTCTGGAATTCCCATTCTTCACAATGTTAGCGCATCATTTGTTATAAGCTGCACAGGTACATGCCTTTGCATAGTCCGTAAACACAAGTAAACATTTAGATCAGTGGTTCTCAACCTTCCTAATGCCACGACTCTTTAATACAGTTCCTCATGTTGTGGTGACCCCCAACCATAAAATTATTTTCGTTGCTACTTTATAACTGTAATTTTGCTACTGTTATGAAT
>NW_022103915.1:34929242-34935006 GCF_000313985.2 Echinops telfairi
TTTGTCTTCAGTGATTGTATCATGGAGGTGAGCACACAATGATATGATTTTTTGTTCTTTGATGCCTGATAACTGATCCCTTTGGTAGCTCGTGATCACACGATAACTGATCCCTTTGGTAGCTCGTGATCACACAGGCTGGTGTGCTTCATCCACCCTGGATTCCCTGTGTTTCCAGTTCCTATCTGTAACAGTGTACACCCTCTGGTGTAGCCAGACTTGTAAGGTAGAATTGGGATCATGATAGTGGGGGGCAGAGGAACATTTAGGAACTAGAGGAAAGTTGTATTTTTCATCGTTGCTACATCGCACTTAGGAATACTTTTTGATCCTCTGAGAAGGAAACTTTTGTTCAGAAAACCAGCTATTGCGTTGCCTAGATGTGTTTTACCTCTCCATCAGAAGACTCTCTAGATGACCTTGCCATAGTTGCAAGTCCTCTAACTAGCTGGATAATCAACATAGGACCATGTAAAAGGTTTGCTGTGTAAGATAGTTGGTCATCTTTGTCAAGGATTTCGTTCTACTCAGATCCATAATCATTGCCCATGGAAGCAGTGATCAACAAATCAAATGGCATATTGCATTGGGAACATGTGCTGCAGTGGACCTCTGTAAAAAAATTAAAAACCAAAGACGTCACATTGATGACATGAAGTCATTTGATGACGTTGCGTCATCTTGGAACGTGGAATCCTCTGTCCTTCTATTCTTCAAACGCGGCGTCTTGCTGTTAGAGGCTTGTCACCAGGCGACCTGTCTGTTTTCTTCAGGTGCCTTCGTTTCCATTCATGCTATTCTGCTGCTTGTTCATCATACTTTACCAGGAAAACTACTTGCAGAAACGCCAGCGGTAGGATTTCTTTATGTGAGAAATTGCCAATCAGAGTAAATTCCTGGAGGGCAAGGTAACCTTGCATAGGATTCAGACCAGTGAACTTTTATTCTTAATGATAACCAGTACAATTTGATATGGAAAGTTTGCTTCAGTTGAATTAAACTGGCCCAAAACCTGTTTGCCCTTATCCTAATGAAATATTTCAAGTAAATTTTATTTGTATCCCTTTATTTACTCATGGAGACGGGCTCTCCTATACCCTTTTCTTCAGGCAAATCGCATGCGATTATTTCCCACGTTTCTCTTTCATGTTCTGTTCTGTTTTGTCTTCATGGTCTCTGGTGTTGTTCCCCAGTGAAGTGCAGTCCTAATAGATTGTGGTATCTTGAGCTGGCAAAGCTTGCATTTTCTATTTGTATGAGTAGGATTCGGAGAAAATATAATTTATGCTCTACTTTATATGAAAGTTAAATTTAAACCAGTCATCTGAATTGTGATTTAGGTGATTATGAGAAACTTCAGCTGTGAAGTATCTATCCATGTTTACATAGTAAAAGAAAAGTATCTTCAAAAACATATGTAAATATATTAAATACTAGAATGTTAAGTTTATTTAAGATGGCGAGTTGGAACAAGACTATACTCACTCAGCATGAAATGCTTTGATTTGAACTTCATGTTTTAACAGATAAAGTCAGACCTAAAGCCAAAAGAAAAGAAGAGCCCAGCTCAATTTTCCAGAGACAACGTGTGGATGCTCTGCTCTTAGACCTTAGACAAAAATTTCCACCTAGATTTGTGCAGGTAATGAGAATGTGTGCTTCTTTTCTTTTTTTAATCATTTTATTAGGGGCTCATACAACTCTTATCACAATCCATCCATACATCAATTGTGTAAAACACATTTGTACATACATTGCCCTCATCATTCTCAAAACATATTCCTTTCCACTTAAGGCTTATTTTCTTAATTTACTTCACACTTTATGGCAACATGTTTACTCATTTTTTAACTGGGAATATTTCAAGTGTGGCCGGAACATTGACGCTCTTCAGTAGCTGAAGTCAAGAGCTCGGCAGCAGACGTGGAGAAGGAGACCGTCAACGGGAGCCCTGCTCTGTTCTCTCGTGTCCTCACTGACGCTTCACAACTGTCCTGTGGGGACTGTACAGTAGATAGTGCTCTCCTGCAAAAGCTCGCTAACGCGCCAATCCGAGACTTCCTGCTCTTTTTATAGGACGTGCTTAGCTAATGTAGTAGATCTCGTTAAGTGATAGGACTGTTTAAAATTGCGGTGACTAACAAGAATAGACTATTTGAAATAGAGGATATGGCATAATAAATGGAGGAATTAGGAATAGCGTGTTATGGGTATTTAAGTTATATAAATTTTAGAATGTTCTTTTGGGGGAGATGTCAAGTAATAATAGCAAAAGCATCTATCAGTCCACTAATGAATTTTTGAAATTAGTAGCTATGGGTTAGAATATGTGAATAGATTATGTTTCCATTCTTATGAACTTGTACAGTATTGTGTACATACATAATCATACTTAAACTCACTGCCATCATGTCAGTTCTGACTGATAGAGGACTTACTGGGCATTGCAGACTCCTGTGGGTTTCCAAGACTGCAAGTCTTTATAGGAGTAGAAAGCCCTGTCTTTCTTCTCAGAGCAGGTGGTGTTTTTGGACTGCTGACCTGACGGTTAGCAGCCAAATACTTAAGCACTGTGCCATGTGCACTTATAGATACTGTTTTGTTTTAAGGGATCTTTAAGGATGAATTTAGATAAAAAGAATTTTGCATATCTTGATAGGTCTCCTCTTCTCCCTTCTGAAGACAGAGTTGGACTCATGACTAAAATTTATAACAGTAACATAGTAAGAAAAACTAGTAGGTCAGAAGGCGGAACGACATAGGCAGAGTCCGAAGGCATCCATGTGTCAGCTTCCTTATGTGCTCGTCTTACCAGGCGTCACTCAGAGTGTACTCACCGCAAGTGGTGACCATGAAGCCACACCGTGTGTGCTTGTCCTGCCAGAAGTCCACTACGAGCTGGACAGCAGGGTTTTCTGTGTTCATTTTGGAGGGGAGCAGTTGTCGCAGAGGGATGCTCTCCCTAACCTGTCACTAGAACTTCTTATTTCCCAAAGGAAAGCAGATACTTGAGGTAAACTGTCCAGGTACAGCTACATCTCATTAGGGAATGGGGAGGACCCACTTGAAATCTAATCCCCTAGACATCAACGAAGGGCCAACCTGGAAAGCGTGCATCACCTAAGGATAAAAACCTTAGGCCATCGTTGGTTGGAGCTTTGGTAAGTCGGAGTTCTGTTTGGGTCTTATTCAGTGTTTGGGAGGTTCCCAGGATTTACAGTTAGAGTAACCTAGCTGGCGCTTGGCAGCATGACCTGGAACATGTGTGTCAGAAAATTTTGTCGTCTGTAGTCCTGGGAATATGCAAGAGAGTTTAAGGAGTGCATACAAATTTAGAAATTCAGAAAACAATGAAAGCATTACCTATGGGAATGAATATATCACTTCTTTCCTCTGAAGGGACAGGGCAGTATTTAAAGTTAGTAAAGGAGTTCAAAGTGTGGACATCTTTTTTAAAATATACTTTTCTAACACTGAAGGCAGGATCATCGGTGAAGAGTGAAGGTGGGGTAGGTAATGGGGAAGGGAAGTTGCTGGGCCCAGCGAAGTAAAGGAATTGCTGTATCTAACAGAAGGATTAGTCCTGGTCCCTCACCTCTCCACACCATCGGGTTTTTTTCCATAGTACAATCATCAGAAGGCATATTATGCTCATAGGAAAATAACCCACGTCATCTTTACTTCCATGCAGTTTGCCGTCTTGCCAATTGTAAACTTCAAGAGATTTCCTCAAAACTTAATTCTCCTTTCTTATAGCTCATAACCTCTGAGCAGATTTCCTCGGGAGTCCTGAGGCTCCACTGTTCTTTCTCATAGGTTTTTGGTAAAGCATTCTTGACGGAGAGTGGAAGGTAATGGGCTTTTGTAGCTGAATGTCCTGTTCTAGTTTTAGATTTGCGTCTACTTTGAAATACAGAAAGAACAAAATGAACAGTTTAGTAAAGTTTTCCCTCCTTGATTTTATCATTCTTATTAAAACTGTAACTTTATTCAAATTGTTATAAATGACTTCATAAAGAGGACCTAGTGCTCATAAACCACAAAAAAGTAAAACTATCATTTCGTAATTTTTATTCTTCCTATTATATCTTTCAATTACAGCAAAAGTCTGGAGAAAAGCCTGTCCCAGGTATGATTCACCTAATGTTCTTATTAAACTTGGCATAGTACTAAGGCTCAGATGAGCGGTGCTTATTTATCCTCTTAGATTCTTTTATTGTAGTTTATCTTTCTTGCCTAACTTTGAGATAAGGTGGTGCTCTGGCGGCCAGTGGTGCTGATGAATGGGAGCGGGAAGAGCGTATTGAAGTTCGTAGATGCCAAAGGGACTTGAGGTTTTTTTCATTCCTGTCTCAGTATGAAAAGTGTGTTCTGTTTCACTCCTGAAAACAAGAATTAAACTGTCCAGCAAGCTGGGATCGGTTGATCATATATTTCATGTACACATAATGCTTTATTTAATGCCTTATAACTTTGTCTGGTTTTACAAAGTACCTTGAGTTAGCAGTTTTTTTATGTTTGTGAATGGATTCTAAATACATGTCCTTGGTGAAACAGCTGAACTTAGAAGTTAAAATAAGTAATTAAAACTTAATCTGAAAGAATCTAAACCATCAGATGAACTGCTACCTAACTATCCATCCCCTCGATCCTCATTCCCTCACCAAAACATTCTGCTTTTGCTGTCCAGTGGATCAGACAAAGAAAGAGGCAGAACCGACCCCGGAAGCTGGGAAGTCTGAGGAGAAAGAGACTACGAAGAACGTGCAGCCAGCGGTGAGCACAAAAGCTCCCCCTGAGAAGCGCATGCGGCTCCAGTGAGCATCTGCCTCGGGCTGCCCGACTGCTCTCGCTCACTGCCGGGCCTCCGAGCTGGCGGTCCCTGTGCTGACGGACTTTGTCACAGCTCTCTCCTCTGTGTGGAATGTGCTTATTTTTTAAGAAAGGATGTTAGTCCCATCATGTTTTCTGTGTGGACATTTCTTATGTATCCTTTGTAACCCTTCCTCTACTGGACTTGATCAACGTACCCACCCTCTTGTGTACTGGAATGTATACGTTTCAAACACAATAAAAGTATTTGTATAGATTTCTTTGTCAGGACTTTTGGGACTCTGTTCTGCACTTCTTGAAAATTTGTGGCTAAACTTCATGAACACATTAAAGTAGCTTAACAATCCTTAGTTTATTTTTTGTTATTAGTTATATTTTCCTCATTATTGAAACATACAGTTCTTGATCATTTGAAAAACAGAACAGGAATAACCCATCCACCAAAACCACCACTCAACAAATACTATAAGTTTGTAGATTTTTTATTTTTACCCTCCTTTTTCTACATATACATACATTTAAAACTATGGTTAAAATTATTCTGTTCTTACAGTGTTAACTTTATTATATCTTTGTTGTAAACATTTCCTCTGATCTCATTTTTTTTATGCTAGATGTTAATTTTTTAATATATCATTTTATTGGGGGTTCTTACATCTCAAAAAACAATCCATGCATCATTTGTATCAAATGCATTTGTACATTTGTTGCCCTCATCATTTTCAAAACATTTTTTTTTCAGCTTGAGCCCTTGGTATTAGCTCCTCTTTTTCCCCTTCCTCCCAAACCCTCCCATCCTCATGGACCCTGATAAATTATTATTATGTCATATCTTACACCATTCACTGTCTCTCTTTGCCCATGTTTCTGTTGTTCGTCCCCCTGGTGGTGTGTGTGTGTGTGTTATATGTTGATCATTGTAGTCCAGGGG
>NW_022103915.1:34936245-34942683 GCF_000313985.2 Echinops telfairi
GTAGTTTGAGGACCCCTGTCAGTTCCCCATTTCTCCCCATTCTCCCCCACACCTTCCCCGTACCCTCATGGTGTTCTCATAATTTATTTTATAAACCATCTACTTTAGTGATTACATTATTTTCATGTGTGATTTTTATCAGTTTTTTAAACTTGGTCTTATGACATAATTTAGTTTCTTCCACCCCCCCCCACCCAATTTCTATTATTTTAAGCCAAGCTATAGTGATTATATGTGTTTAAAGCACTTTTACAATGTTTGATTTCTATTTCCTTAGGATGTTGAATTATTAGGTGCTGTCAAATTGATTTTGACTCAGTGATTTTTGTACAACAGAAGAAAACCTTGTCTGGTCGTATACTGTCCACACAATTGCCCCTGTGTGTGAGACCATTGCTACAGCCACTACATCAGTCCATCTCATTGAAGGCCTTTTCCCTTTTTCACTGACCTTGTAATTTCACCAAGCATGTCCTCCTCCAGGGACTGGTCTGATAACATGTCCAAAGTAAGTGAGATGGAGGCTCACCATCCTTGGTTCTAAGGCACATTCTGGCTATACTTCTTCTGAGACAGATTTGTTTGCTCTGGAAGTCCTGGGTACTTTCAGAACTTCTCATCGGCACCATAATTCAAATACATCAATTCTTCTTTGGTCTTCCTTATTCCATGTCCAACTGTCACTTGCACGGAAGGAGATTGAAAATAGCATAAATTGGGTCAAACAGTTTTTAGTCCTCAAAGTTACATCCTTGCTCTTCAATGCTTTGCCCAATGCAGTACATCGCTGGATTTCCTAACTGCTGCTTCCATGAGCATTCATTGTGGATCAAAGCAAAATCAAGTTCTTGAAAATTTCAATCTTTTTCTCCACTTACCATGATGCTATCTATTGGTCCAGTTGTTTATGACGATTTTGGTTTACTTGACCTTGAGTTTTAATCTATTCTAGGCTGTGGTCCTTGATCGTCAGCAAGGGGTTCAAGTCCTTCTTGCTTTCAGAATCAAGATTGTGTTATCTGCATATCATAGGTGGTTAATAAGCCTTCCTCCAATCCAGTTATTTCCAATTTTCATATAGTCCAGCTTCTCTGATTGTTTGCCCTGCACGTGTATTTAATAAGTATGGTGGAAGGATACAAACCCCATGCACACCGTTCCTGATTTTAAACCACATGGTATTCCCTTGTTCTACTAACTGCCACAGGTTCCTGCTGAACACGACGTTCTGGAATTTTCATGCTTCTCAATGTTACCATAGTTTGTTTTGATCCCTACAGTTGAATGCCTTTGTGTAGTCATTAGACACAAATATCTTGATGCTTTCTTTGCTTTCAGCCAACCTCCATCTGATGTTGAGATGTAGTCAAGTAATACGGCACTTGTAGCCTTAATGCCTTAAGTCATGTATTATAAATCCTGGTCTCTCTATCTGGTTTTAACCCTACTTTAGAGCGGGTTCTCTGCTATGCTACTGGACAGAATTAGGGTGGGATTAAGTCTTACCTCATAGAAGGTGTAAAAGAAGTCATACCCGTTGTTACCGTGGGCAAAAACCACACCTCCAGCCAAGTGATGCCTCTGTGTAGAAGACCCACCTCAAGGACATAGACATTCAAGAAACCAAGAAAATAGACTTTTTAATGCTGCCACCCAGGAGAAGGCAAGGAAGGGAAGATGAAGCAAAAAGCTAGAGGGTAGACAGGTGTTAACTGGGTGAAGTAGAAGATAGTATCCCACAAGAGGGAGAATAAAAAGGGGTGCTAGGGAAAGTTAAAGGAGGATTTAATAAGTTGTTGAATGCAAACTTGAATATCTGAAATATAAATTCTCCCCTAATTCAAAATAAAAATTACGTATAAAAAAATCTTAACTATTAAAAGAATGATGGAGAATACTTTCTCAGATAAAGGAAATATGAAAGACTATCATTAGAACCTATTATTAAAGAATAGCTAAAGGAGGTTATTCAAACAAAAATATGCTTATGCTAAAAGGAAGCCTCTTGGAGAATTAGGAAGAAATGCAATGGAAAGAGACAAATATACGAGACTATCCTCATGAATCTTATAAATGATCTTTGGTGACTAAAATGGAAATTCTACTAGTTTGTCGGTGTGCTGTACTGTGGTGGCTTGTCTGATGTGGGGAGCTGTGTCACGGTATTTCAATGCCGGCAGGGTCACCACAAGTGAACCAGTTTCAGCAGAGCTTCCTGACTAAGAAGAGACTGAGGAAGGACTAGACTGCCCACGTCAGCAGAATTAGCCATTGAGAACCTTAGGGGTAACAGTGAAACATGATCCCACACTGAAAACCTCGTGAACAGCAGCAGAACATCGCCAGAAGGAGAGGCAGAAAAAGAGCCCCTCGGGTCAGACGGCACTGAAAATATGACAGGAAGAGCTGCCTTCTCAAAACAGTGGACCACAGTGCAGTCGATGGAATAAAGCCTGGGAGAATAAAGCCTTTGGAACCTCCTTTCGCTGAAGGGGCAGGACTCAAAATGAGAAGCGACAGCTGCAAACATTTATTAATCATTGGAACTTGCAATGTACGAAGGGTGAATCTAAGAAGTTGGAAGATGTCAAAAGTGAAATGGAGCACCAAATGATTGATATTCTAGGTGTTAGCTGAAATGGACTGGTATTGGCCATTTAAAATCAGGCAATCATTTGTTTACTATCCTAGGAATGACAATCATGAGGAATGGCATGGCACTTATCATCAAAAAGGACATTTCAAGATCTATCCCGAACTGTGAGCCCTGTCAGCGATAGCTTAATATCTAGCCACATACAAGGAGATCCAGTTAGTATGACTATTACTCAAATTGATACACCAACCTCTCAAGGGAGAGATGCTGAAATTAAAGATTTTACCAATTTCTTGACCCTGAAATTGATCGAACCTGCATCAAGATGCTTTGATAACTATTGGCAATTGGAATGCAGTCTGGAAATAAAGATGATGGGAAATATAGTCTTGGTGATAGACATAAAGCGGGGGTTGCATGATAAATTTGTTGCAAATACATATTTTCAATAACACAAAAGGTGGACTTCTCCAGATGGAATGTACAGACATAAAATTGGCTATCTGTGGGAAGAGACAATGGAGAAGCTCAATACCAGCGGCTAAAACCAGGCCAGGGGCCGACTGAAACAGACCATCAATTGCTCATAAATAAGTTGAAGTTGAATCTTTAGAAAATTCAAACAAGTCCACAAGAGCCAAAATATGACCTTGAGCATATCCCACCTGAATTTCGAGAACACCTCAAGAAGGAATTTAATGCACTGAACACTGATGACAGAACACCTGATGAGCTGTGGGTGATATCAAGAACATACTCTAGGAAAGCTAAAGGTCATTACAAAGACAGGGAAGAGAGTAAAGATCAAAGTGGATGTCAGAAGAGACGGAAACGAGCTCTTAATCGTAGAATAGCTAAGGCAAATGGAAGAAATAATGAAGTCGAAGAACTGGATAGAAAATTTCCAAGGGTACCTTGAGAAGACAAAGTAAAATATAATGAAATGTGCCAAAAAAGGAATCCCACACCCAGCAGCCCTATTGTGTCATTCATGTATGTCATCCACTTCAACAGCCCTATATTTTCCCTTTCAGACTTGTTTTTGTTCCCAGGCCGCAAAGAACATTTCAAAGGAATATGATTTGAGTCCCTGCATTTTGGCCTGGGTTAAATCAGAGTGAGGAATTCTCTGGAAAAAGGGTTCAAGAGATGGAAACACTACCTTCAGAAGTGTATGGACCTAGACAGGATATATTGAGAAATATTAACTTCACATTTTGATGTGATTATTTAATAAAAGTTTCTGTGACTTTATACTTTTGGACTTGCCCTTGTACAACTCAGAACTTATACTGTTGGTTTTTAATCCAAGATAAAAGAAAACCTATTCACACACACAAGACCATGAGTAGTTGTATCAGTTTATTCAGATTCAACACAAATTAGAAACAGCACAGTTGTCCTCCATTGGTGAATGGTTTAAAAAGCTTCAGTAAAAGGATATTCTAGAATAATAAAGGGACCAAACCTTTGATACATGCAACAATTTAAAGAGAATTTTTAGGGTATTATGGACTATACGGAGAAGAATGCAGCATCAAGAGTGGAGGAACATTTATTAGTTAGCCGTATGCGGGAGACACAGTCTTCTTTTCTGAAAGCAAAGAGGGCTCAGGGTACTAATGAAGCTCAGTCTACAGCTTTCAGTACAGATTACAACTGAATGAAAGGAAGACAAAATTCTCTACAAGTGCACCTAAAAGCAACATCTTGATAAATGGGCGGCAACATTGAAGATGTCAGGGATTTTAAGTTACTTGGATCCACAATCAATGCCCATAGAAGCAGCAGTCAAGAAATCAAATGACTTGAGCAGATCTGTTAAAGTGTTAAAAAGCAACGATGACACTTCGTAGATTGAGGCTGGCCTGACCCAAAAGCTGTGGTATTTTCAGTTACCTCCTATGCAAGTGAAAGCTAGGCGATGAATAAGGAAAAACTCTGGATCACAGTGCTGGACAAGAAGACTTGGGATGCCCTGGACTGACAGAAGAACAAAGCAACCCTGGGTTGGAAAAGGTGCATCCAGAATGCTTTTTAGAAGCCAGGGTGACACAACTATCTCACACTCTGAACATGCTTTTAGGAGGCACCAGTTCCTGGAAAAGGACATCACACTTGGTAAACAAAGGGTCAGTGAAAAAGGAAATCCTTCAATGAGGCAGATTGACACAATGGCTGCAATCATGGGTCCACGCCCGGCGACGGTTATAAGGGTGGCTCGGGACTGGGCAATGTTCTGTTTCTGTGAGTTGGCACCTAGCAGTAACTTTCTGCCAGACACTTAGATGAGCAGAGTCCTAGACCAGGCTTAGCACTTCCTCTTTCTGTGAGAGCTCCCTTTGCCACTCTCAATTTTAATTAGAATTTGAATGCTCCTGATCTCAGTTTCCAACGTTCAGTGTCTCAAATGCAACAGAGAACACCAATAAATGGAGGATAGGGCCACTCAGGAGAGAGAGATGATGCACTGATGAATGGTTGTTCTCTGGAAGGCTCAATCATCCATCTTTGGTTATTGCCTCCTCCCCTACTTTGTTTCCGTGACCATGTTTTCAATTAGCTCACCCTAATGAGCCCTCTCGTGGCTGGGTGCTGCACCTAGGTTTTGCTGTAGTCTTCCTCCTATACACTGTAACTATAACTCACTGCCATCGAGTCCGTGCTGACTCATAGCGACCCCACTGTGGGATTCCCAGACTAACTTTATGGAAGTGCAAAGCCAAGTCTCTCCCTCAGAGCTGCTGGTGGTTTTGAACTGATGACCAGGTGGCTCACAGCCCAACAATAAACCACTACATCACCAAGGCCCCTCTACACTGTAGGAGCCTACTTATATTTGGGCTGACAATCAAGGTGAACACAGGGCGACTTTCCTCCATGGGGCATGAGGGGAGGGAGGCAGAATTATTAACTGAGATAGAGGATATATTTAGTATTCTGAAATTCAACAGGACGTATTACATCCAACATATTCGATGCTGACTCATAGCGACCCTATAGGACAGGGTAGAGCTACCGCCTTTCCAACATATTCGATGCTGACTCATAGCGACCCTATAGGACAGGGTAGAGCTACCGCCTTTGAATTTCCCGAACTGTCCCATCTCCATTGGAGTGGCTGGTGGCTTCAAAGTCCCTACCTTACAGGGCACAGCCCAACTTGAAACCACTACACCACCAGGACTCCTGACTTATTACATATGTACTTAATAAATAGCCTTGGAATATGAGGAAACTTCAAGAAGTTCATGGAAAAATGGAATAGATATTTTCATCAAACTTTTGGAAGCACCTCAGCTATAGAGCAAAAGTTGAGATTACAAAGAGAGAAAAGTCCAAAATCTAGTTAAAGTTGTCAACACACTTCACTCAGTAAATGATAGGTCAGATAAGAAATGAGCCAGGGAAGCAGGGCACTAACCCAGTGGGGAAGTATTGTTTGGGTCTCCACAGAATTGGGAGTGTGCATTCAGACCCCAGCATGGCACCCCAAACCTTGAGGGCAATGCAACCATGTGGAGAAATGCATGAAAAGATTGGGCTTACAGGGCTGGCCCCAATCAGCCACACTGACCCCTCCCTAGAAGTATGTGCTACAGAGAATAACACTAAACCTACATGTTGGAGAGAGGGGCCAGCATGCCACGCCCACACGGAAACAAACCAAGAAGGAAAAAGAAAGGGACTGTCTAGACCCCATATCGGCACACCAAGCCTGGAGGCAGACAGCCCTGCATGGGTTTGCTAAGGCACAGAGCAGACTGCAGGGCTGACACCAGCTCAAGACAGGTCATCCGCTCACTGGAGCATACCGTGTCAGAGGACAAGACTGGGGACGC
>NW_022103915.1:34943833-34945360 GCF_000313985.2 Echinops telfairi
AGTCAGCATGCAGTAAGGCACCAATGAAACACAATACTCCCCTGGTTCCTTGAGGCTTTCTCACCCTCCACTATCATGACCCCAGTGCTGCCTCTCACTGTGGGCTAGACCGGAGCAGGTGCACAGGTACAGATAAGAGACAAGAGCTCACGACACATGGAATCCAGAAACAGGATTTGGAGTAGTGATACCAGAAGCGTTGGGGAAAGGTGAGGCAGAAGGGGGAACTGATCGTGATAAGGAGGAAGGTAAAAGGAACACGCACATGGAAGAAGCTTAGGGCCTCACGCACACACCCCTCCCAGAAGCGTTGGGGAAAGGTGAGGCAGAAGGGGGAACTGATCGTGATAAGGAGGAAGGTAAAAGGAACATGCACATAGAAGAAGCTTAGGGCCTCACGCACACACCCCTCCCAGGGGGACGAACAACAAACCATGGGGGAAGGGAGACAGGGTCCATGTAAGATATGAAAATAATAATAATAATTTATCAAGGAGTCACAGGAGGGGGAGGGAGGGCAAAAATGAGCTGATACCAAGGGCTCAATAGAAAGAAAATGCCTAGAAAATAATGATGACAATGTATGTACAAATATGCTTGATATAATTGATGTATAGATTGTTATAAGAGCTGTAAGAGCCTCCAATAAAATGATCTTTTAATTGAAAAAAATGAGCCATGACAAAGAAAATTAAATAACTTTTGTAAAGCTTAACTAATGGGCCTATAAAAACATACCAAGCATTTGTGGGATCTACCTTATGTTGAAAACATGAACAAACTGAAAATGAACGCTTATTTTAGATTCATCAGAGAATTTTGGGTAAACCACCTTGAAAACTGTATAGACCGACATGTGGCTACAGAATCACAGCTTATTGAAGACAGAAGTTCAGGAGCAGAAGTAGCCAACAACTAGAGCAAGTATTATAGGAACAATTTGAACTTCAATTATAAATCACTTAAATCTTACTGTAGATAGTCTTGAGAATTAAAAACTCCAAGGGGACTCAATCTTAGCTTTTTAAGCATTGCCCTTAAGAATTCAGAGACTGTTGTGATATACCTAGAGAGGGCCCACTCAGATGGTAAAATTGAACTATTCATTCCACATACCAGGGCTCCTTTAATTCTCAATGCCCTAACTTCCACATGAGAGTCTTGTCAAATCTTTATACTTAACTTACATTGTAATTCTGCAAACCACAAATTTTTATTTTTCCTCGAGTAGACCACCTGACGTGTGGCTACAAGAAATGAGATTCTTTTAGGTCCACCATTACAAATTCTCTGAGCTGAGAATTTATAACATTGGCGTACTTGTGTAAAATTTCCAGCATAGGAAGATATGGCCATACCTCCCTCCCCACAGTCCTTGAAATACTTAGAGTCATCATCATAGAAGTCACCTAGTCCCTGTTCACATTTGCTTAAATAGGTACTAGATCATAATCAACATTGAGTGGTAGCTTAATTGTGATGCCCCTACATGTCATTTCTCATTGAACTGGCATTTAGCATGGTGTT
>NW_022103915.1:34946825-34957580 GCF_000313985.2 Echinops telfairi
AGAGACCTCTGAGAAAGGGGCACTGTCTCGTCTGTTTCTCAGGGGCTTTGAGTAAGGCTTTGCAGGGCTGGTTCTCAAATTTCCCTGTAAAGGGTACTGGTCAGCCGGCACACATACCTTGCATAGGGTTTGATGGAGCTCTTTGGAAATTGTTTTATCAACCAACTACCTCAAGCAAAGTAAAGCACTGTTCTTGGGGCTCTGCAGTATAACAGATCCCGCTTCCTCCCGTTGTCCGTTAATCTCTCTGTAGTACCCTTAGGATTCCTGATGGCACTGTGGTTAAATGTTTGATTGCCAAATCAAAACTTAGCAATTTGAACCTACCAGTCACTCCATGGGGAAAATCTGTAAAGATTCACAGCCTTGGAAACTCTATGTGGCAGTTCTACTTTGTCGTTTAAGGTTACTGTGAGTTGGAATTGAATCGGTGGCAGTGGGTTTTGTTTTGTTTTGGTGTAGTGGTTTTACTGGTAAACCTCACAGGAAGCCAATTAACAATGAAGGAATATGTTTTTCAGAGTCCCAGCCCCAGTAGCATGAACCAAAATATAATTTTGTAGTGATGGAACTGAGTAAATAATGAGAGGTGCCAACAATATCAGTGCTAACTTCTTTGTTGACAGGAAATGCCCGAGTGGTACTATGAACTATGTAAATCATTTTCATCTTCCTTCTTCATTGTGCTTTGCGTTCATGACACACACACCCCCATGGCTTGTGGTGCATAGTTGAAAAGCACGGAATTAAGCTGTGACTGAGAGGAAGTGGAGACTTAAGAAGAGCTTTTTGAAAAGTTCAAGGTAGTGCAGAAATGGACGTGTTATTAACTGATGCAGAAGAAGAGTCCCACAGTGCTTGGCAGTGCCAATAATATTAGAGGGAAGGTCTTTGAAGTGACATTGGCTCATGTAATTAATTGTTATTAGATGCTCCTCCAAACTGCTCAGTCTCAAAGTTTCTTAGCAATAATTTTTTTTTATTATTACCTTGCAATATTTCTGACATAGGTTAATTTCCTTCTCTAGAAAATTGTATTTATTACAGTAGTCTCCCACCTCACTTATCTATATTTTAATACATAAATGTCTAGGCAAATACCAAGACATTATTAAAAAAATAAGGCATGGAAAGGACATCTGAAAGATTTCACCGCTATCAGATGTTTGCTCTAAGAGGCTCCACCTGGTGATACTGGTTTCTGCTGTGGGATGTGGAAGCCCGTCATTAGTTCTAGGAAAGTACTGAAAGTTCTGGGAGATTCCCTTGCCATCATGGGCATAAAGATAATGTTCATCCTATGTGCTAATGCTAATTTCATCATTTGTCTTCTTATCTAGCCTACTCAGGCTGCCAGGATCTATTAATAATTTGTTGGCTATTTGTTTTAACTTTGCATCCAAATGTTAAGAAAATTATTTTTTTTTTTTGTTAAGAAAATTATTAATGATCCTTTAAACTCAACTAGTAAATGAAAAAAACTAGCTTCTACCCGAGCTACAATTTATGTTTTCAACAATAACAAGATTTCAAAGTGCACTCAAATTGTATTCCTGATCATTTAATGAACTTCAGGCTTCAGCGCCTGTCAATCAGGTTGCAGCTTGATGACCTCATTTGGAGGAGATAAATAGCTCACTGGAGGCGAGGCACACACTCACTCCCTGTGAGCCATTTATGTTTACAAGATACATGGAGCTACGCTAGAGCCCTGCAACTGGAGTTGCTGTGTGGAAACCCATGCCAGCGCTGAGATGCTTCCACCACCTGTGAATCCACAAGACCTTCTACCCACTGGCCTGTGATCTTCCTGTATTTGGCGTCATTCCACGACTCCGTGAGTCTAAAGAGGAATTTATGGACTAGTATTGACATATGGGGTAATATCAGACTTATGGACTTGCTCCGGACTGGTTTGGATGTTTTCTTGTTTGTGTGTTTTGTTTTAATCATTTTATTAGGGGCTCATACACTTGATATAAAGTTCTTTCCTATACATATATGAGTGCCTATAAATTTGTTTCTCTAGTCAACCTGGACTAACACATCCCCACTTAATGTGTTTTAGTCCTTTATCAAAATCCAGGTGTATGTGGCGAGGTGGTTGTGCTCCTGGATTCACAATTCTAACCCATTGGTCTACCAGTGCCAAGCTGCTTTGATTACCATGGCTGCATTATGGGTTTTAGAATCTGGAAGCGAAAGGCCTCCTGCTTTGTTTTTGGTTTTGAATAGTATTTTTTTTTTTTTTATCCTGGGTTTCTTTCCTTTCCATATAAAGTTTTCCCGTTTCTTTGAAAAATTGTGCTGAGATTTGGATTGGAACGGCACTGAATTTGTCAGGTGTTTTTGATAATATTGATGTTTTCACCCTATTTAATCTATTTAACCGAGAGCATGAGAGATTGTTCCATTTGTATGAGCCTCTTTTGGTTTCTTTCTTTCTTTTGGTTTCTTGTAGGAGCGTTTATAACTTTCTTTGTCTAAGTCTTTTATTTCTCTGATAAGATTTATTGCTAAATATTTTATCTCTTGGGTAGTTATTGTAAATGGCATTGTTGTTTTAATATCTGTTTTGGTATCATCTTCTTTAATATACAAGAATCCAGCTGATTTCTCTGCATGATCTTACACCTGCTATGCTGCCAAATTTTCCAATTAGTTCCAGCAATTTTTAATTTAATCTTTGGGGATTTCTATCATTGGGGCTTATATCACCTGCAAATAAAGAGCGTTTTTTTCTTCTGTGGCAATGTATGCCTTTAATATCTGTTTGATATCTTATATCTCTGGTTAAGACTTCCAGGGCTACCTATGAAGTAGGAATGATGATAAAAGCAGCCCTGTTTGGTTCCCATTCAAAGGGAGAATGTTTTTAATTTCTCTGATAAAAGATATGCAGGCCATTGGTTTAGCATATATGGCTTTTATTTTACTGTGGAATTTCCCTCCTATTCCTATTTTATTAAATTTTAAAAATTAAGAATGGATGTTGAATATTATCAAATACCTATTCTGCACCAATTGATATACTCACATGATTCTTATCCTTTATTTTATGTATTGAATTATATTGATTGTTTTTCTAATAGTAAACCACCCTTGCATATCTTGTATGAGTCCCACTTGATAGTGACTTTTTTGATGCTTTGTTGAATTCTATTGGCTAGAATTTTACTGAAAATTTGGCCTCTATATTCATCAGAGATAATTGATTTATAATTTTCAATTCTGATGATGTCTTTGCCTGGCTTAGATATCAGGGTTATATTAGCTTCGTAAAATTAGCTTGGAAAAAGAAAAAAATTAGCTTGGGAGTGTATTGTCTGTCTGTCTATTGTGAAGTAGTTCATGTAGGATTGGTGTTACTTCTTTTCTAAATGTGTGGTATAACTCCCAACTATACCATCTGATTCTGAATTTTTTTTTTTAATGTTATGTTGGGTATTTTTTATTATCAGATTTCTTCTCATTTTACAGGTTTACTGGTATTTTCTACATCGGTCTGTGGTAATTTAGCTAGATAATGTGTTTAACATTTTTCTGATACATTTATTTCTGCCCCAATCTTTATTATTCCTTTTCTTCTAGGGTCTGAGGGTTAGTCTTTATGTTCTTTTTCTAGTTGTTGTAGTTGACATATTAAGGTGTTTATTTAAATTACTTCTACCTTTTTGATGTGTACAGTTATTGCTGCAGACTGCCCTCTGAGTGTTGCTTGCTGTGTCCAGAGATTTCGATATGCTATATTTTTTGTTTAATTTGTTTCAAGGGATTTCTTGATTGTGTTCTTTACTCAATTATTAATTACTAATTAGTAATTCTTCAATGACTCTGATTTTTAAGTAAAATGTTGTTCAACTTCCATGTATTTGTTTGTTTGGTTTTGGTTGAGTGTTGTATCGTTGATTTATAATTTTACAGCATTATGATCTGAAAAAAATGGTTTGCGGTAACTCCATGTTTTTAATTCATTGATGCTTGCTTTATGGCCTAAAATATGGTCTATTCTGAAGTAGATGCCATGAGCTCTAGAAAAGAAAGTAAAATGTGTTTTTGTTGCGTGAAGAGTTCTATATATGTCTGAGATCAAGTTGATTCATTGTGTTGTTTAATGCTACTGTATTTTTGTTGACTTTCTTTCTAGTTGATTGATCTCTGCTCAAAAGTGGTGTGTTGAAGTCTCCTGGTATCACGTTATGGTCTGTTTGTCTCTTCACTTTCTAAGGGTTTGATTAATGTACTTTGAAGGTCGTCATTTGGCGCACATGTAGTGAGTATGGCTGTGGTTTCTAGTTGAAGCTTTCATGGTGATATATGACGCGCTTTGTCTCTTCATGTCTTCTCCATTGGTGTCTGCTTTGTCAGAGATTAGCATGGCTACTCTTGCTCTCTTTTGACGGGCGTTAGATTGGTATATTTCCCCCATCTTTTGATATTTAATCTATGTTTCCCTTTTTATATAAGGTGAATTTCTTAAAACAGTATATCAAAGGTTTATGGTCTCTTATCCATTCTGCTAGTTTTTGTCTCTTAGCTGGTAACTTCCATCCATTTACATATTCAATGCTATTATTGATATGTATGGTTTTATTGATGTCCTTTTGTTATATATATATTTTTAGCAGTTTGTTGGCATATAATTGACATATACTACAGTTTAATAGTCTAATAATATTAAGAAGAATTATACAATCATCACCACAATCAATTTTGGAACATTGTCTTCTTTTTTGTATTCCTTGTTATTCGCTCCCTATGTCCCTCCCAACCTCCCTTGCCATGTCCCCAAGAAACCATTAGTCTGGTTACTGTATCTTTAGACTTACTTAACCTGGATTTCATATACAGAAAAGCATGCAAAAACAACAACCAAAATAAAAAACTGACAATTACAAAGTAAATAGAGAAAAATCCTTAACTGAAGAGAAAGCGGAAAATATTAAAAACTAACAAACTTCAAATGAGTCAGAAGGGAGATCAAATTATACGGTATTACATATTAGTCTAACTACACCTGCCACAATCAGCTTTACAATGTCCTCTGTCTGAAAACAAGGCTATTCAGACCCCTTGACTATGCTCGGAGGAGATTCACCAGAGGTCAAGTCCATGTAGGGACCCTGCAAATGGATTTTGAGATTCCACTCTCAGCCATAACCTTCTACAAACCAGATGTTCACAATTTAAGCTCAATACTATTCCGTATTTAGCATTTGGATTTTGTTGTTTACAATCATTGTATCACAGAGGTTTGTGTGCTTCTTCCATGTGGACTTAGTTGATGCATCACTTAGGTGTTTACTTATTTGCAGCCAAGCTTTTAAGACCTTACACACTATTCTTACTGATAGTTGGGCACCATATAGTTTCTTTGTCCCACTTTGCTAGAGCACCCAAATCTTCAATGACTTCTTCATTAGGTCAAGCATGAAACAAGGTCATGTCATAATAGCTAATTGTTGTTAGATTAGGGTTAGAATTAAGTGCAAGCCCAAAATTCGTTCATATAGATATCATGTATATGTCTCTGGTTCATTTTAGAGTAAGGTGACCAGACTTTTGTCGGGACAGTCTCAATTTTTGGCGTTTTAAAAAAGTCCCGATTTTTTGAAAGAATGCACGACAAGTTAGGGAATGGTCTATTTGGTCCATATAGACCAAATTTTTAATCAAGAACACCCCCCACCCTCCCGTCTATGGTGTCCCGCTTTAAATCTGGTCACCTTATTTTAGAGACATCGTTATTATTTTGCTAGAGAACGTTATCAGTTCTCCCTCTGGAGCATCAGGTAATTCTATTGATAGTGTCATTAGTTTAACCCATGGTATATCATTTAAAACATTGTTGATAAAAGGACATTGTGCAAGTATAGGCTAGCTGTGAACCACATTACAAAGTAAATTGCTGTCATGTACTGATAAACTTTACACTCTTTACACAAACGCTGGGAGTTGGTGATAGGGCAAAATTTTCAATAGCATTAATTCACAAAGGCAGAAACATGCCTACCAGATTAGTGTATGTCATAATAAAGCAAGGTGAACATTAAAATAGTAAGTACTATATATACTCGTGTATAAGCCGAGTTTTTCAGCACATTTTTAATGCAGTTTTTGTGGTAAAATTAGGTTTGTCAGCTGATATTCGGGTTGGCTTATACGTGAGTATGTATGGCATAGGGTAGTCCATGGTCACTATCCCTTGGGCACATTCCAGACAAGAAATCTGAACCAAAGTCCAATGTCCACCAGTTCTATACTCTTGGAATAGCAGTTATCTGCTTCTCCCACTAGGGAACTTTAAATCTAAAGGCTGCAGGTTAGTTTGAGGTAAATCCCAGTTCACTTAGTGGGCTTTCCACATCCATCCTCTAGAGTTGTCTATGAAAGGTGTGTGCTTTATAAGAACAGAGTCAAAAGTTCTAGAAATCTACAGGTCATGGATTGGGTCACCAGTGGCTGGATAGAAACTAGGTCAAAGTCTCCAATTAGGAACATGGTACCAGATATATTCATACATTCTCCTCTTGTGAAGTTCTGTATCAGTATTTTTGTGTTTTTTCCCAATGGGAGGATTCTCCACTCCCCACCCATTTTCCTATGAACAGGAATGTCATCCTTGTCTCCAAGACATGCAGGTCCCCTCCGCACATCTGACTTGAATTTCCAGTACAGTTCACTTATCACTCCAGTATGAGTACTTGTGGCTTTGGGGTGAGCTTAGCACAATGTTGTATGGCAGCAACTGAATTGTCTTCTCCCTCTCCCCCATACTGAAAAACTGACCCCATCTGAGAAGAGGGCTTCTCTTTGTAGTGAGGTGCATATAGAACAGGTGATATATGGTTCATATAGGATACCTAAGCGCGCTACCTCATTGCTTGTGTATTAGGCAGGATTCTCTAGAGCAGGGGTCCTCAAACTTTCTAAACAGGGGGCCGGTTCACTGTCCCTCAGACCATTGGAGGGCCGGACTATAGTTAAAACAAACAAACAACTATGAACAAATTCCTATGCACACTGCACATATCTTATTTTGAAGTAAACAATGGGGCAAAAATACCCGGCGGCCTTTATTGTTAACCTAGGCCTATATACCTTTGGGGGAAGTACAAGCCCCCTCATTACAGGTAAAGACATACGTCACAGGAAGTGGTTGTATGTTAGGTAATACAGCAATGAGGGGGACAATCTAGGGATATACATGCAATAGGAAGAGCAGGGATTGGGGGCACACATGTGACAAGATGGGCGGATCCTTGATTCGGGATGGCAGCCTAACTTTGGATGTCACTGAGCAGGTTTGATCTGTTCTCTGGATCTCCATAGAAACCATTACAGTAGGGTATAAACCCCACCTACAGGAACAAGTTAATGGTCCCAAGCCTTTAGGCCCAAGCCTTTAGGGAGAAGAAGCCCGTTGTCCTTAACAGCAAGGAGTAAGCCCTACCAGTCCAGGCAGTTGTTTGACAACTGACTGCCTTCAGGGAGGTAATTTGACCATCATTTACCATTAGCTGCAAGCAGTGTCCTAAGTCTCACATATTTGGGGGGGAAGACTTGGGAGAAATCTTTCTGTTTCTCACATGGGAGCAGAAGCCTGCCTTCATTTTGGTGTTTATCTTTGGACTCATCCATATGTCCTTTTGTGATTGACTATCCTCACTCAGGATAATGGTTTCCAACTCCGTCCATGCCATGAGGTGTATTTCATGTTTTCATTGCTGTTTTTTAAGGGATGCATAGTATTCTGTTGTGTGTATCACAGTTTCCTTATCCATTTTTCTACTGCTGGGCATTTGGACTGTTACCAGCATCTTGCTATATTGAACTGTGCTGAAATGAGCACAGGAGAGCACATGTCTGTCTGTGTTCTCTTATTTATTTGAGGTATATGTCCAGCAAAGATATTTCTGGGTCTAGTGATATTTCTATTACCAGATCTATGGGCTTTATTTTTTTAAGGAAGTTTTTAGATGTGCACATATTTTATTTCTAATAGATCCAGTCATCTATTTTGTATTCCACTGTATGTGGTTCCTTTATTATATTTGGTAGTGCATGTATGCCCTTCAACAGGGCCCTTAAGTTTGTCCCAATTTTCTTGTTCATGATCCTGATAGCACTGGGGTTTTATATTTAGTATCTGATCCATCTTAAGTTAGTTTTTGTGTATGAGATGAAGTATGGGTCCTGTTTCACTTGTTCTGCAGATGGAGAGCCAATTTTTCTAGCACCATTTGTTGAAGATAGTGTCCCCTTTCCATTTAATGTTATTTGATCCATTGTTGAAAATCACTGGTCTCTATGTGGATGCTTTTATTTCTGGTTTTTCTATCTTGTTCCATTTGTCTATGTATTATACCAGTACCAGGCAGTTTTGATAACCGTGGCTGTTTAATAGGTAGTGAGATTGGGTAGCGCAAGACCTCCTACTTTGTTCTTCTTTCTGAGAATTTCTTTGCTTATCCTGGACCTTTTCCTTCTCCATACAATATTAATAATTAGTTTTTCCATTTATTTAAAGAATTAAGTTAGGATTTGTAAGGTGGTCGAGAGGCATCAGAGACCAAATCAGTCTAATTTAAGCAAACAGGTTTTATTAGGGAGAAAAACCCAGGCTGTGCAAAGTCCCACAGTCCACAGTGTCCAGGCTGAGGAAGTTGTACCCCAGGCTACAGGGGTGGTGTTTATATTGCCGGGGAACATGTGACTGGGCTGCCTTGAGTCCATATAAGGTAAAATAGTCAGGGATTGGGAGATACAAGTATGTCCGGGTTTCTGGAATGTAAGGTGTCTTCCTGGTCCCGGGTGTATGAGCCAAACGGGCCATGTGGGTGGGGTGGGGTGGGGGGGACTTGCAAAGTTTCTGACAGGTTACATTATCCAGCTCTGGTCAGCTCTGCACATGGGTGGGGAAGATTCAAGGTCACTTGCTGCTAGTTGCTTCAGCCAGCTCTGGTCAGCTCCACACGTGGTGAGGGGAAATTCAGAAGTCACTTGCTGCTTGGAGCTAGTCTGATATTTATCCGGCCAGACAGGATTTAGATCCAAATTGCATTGTATTTGGAGATTGATTTGAGTAGTATTAATACTTTCACAATATTAAGTCTTCCTATTTATGAACAGTTAATAAAACAAATGGAGAAAAGGTTTAAGTTGTGAAAGATTTTGCATTTGATTCACAATCAATGACAATGGAAATAGCAGTCAAGAGATCAAAAGATGCAATCCATTAGGTAAATCTGTTGCAAAAGACCTCTTTAGAACACTGAAAAGCAAAGATGTTATTTTGAGGGCTAAGGTGCGCCTGACCCAAGCCGTGGTATTTTCAATTGCTTCATATACATGTGAAAGTTGGACATTGAATAAAGAAGACCAGAGAAGAATCCATACATTTGAATTGTGCTGGAGAAGATAATTGGACATGGCCTGCGTAAGGACAAACTGGTGTTGAAAGAAGTATGGCCAGAGTTGTTCCTGAAAGGCAAAGATGGCAAGGTTTTGTCTTATATACTTTGGACATATTGTCAGGAGGGACCAGTCCCTGGAGAAGGACATCATGCTTAATGTTGAGATTAATCGACCTCTGATAACTGCTTTTGTTTTGTCCCAAAAGCTCTGGTGTGAAGCCTTATCATTATCATTTGTTTCAAGGAATTTCTTAATTTCATCCTCTATTTGATCTATTACCCATTATGTTCCTGTTCTTCCCGTTGTTGATTTCCAGTTGTATAGCATTGTGATCTGAGAAAATGGATTGTAGAATCTCAAATGTTTTTGAACTTGTTGAACTCAAATGCTTTCCTTGTGGCATCACATGTGGTCTTGCCTAGTGTATGTACCCTGTGAGTTTTTCAGGTTCTTCCAGGGTTCTCAGGGTATCTCCCCACATCCCTTGAAAGAGCCTGAATATCATTTTTCTGTATCTGGTAGTTTCATGGCCTCGTCTTCAGAGTACTTCATTTGGGTGACTTTCCATTGGTTGTGTTTGTTTTTCTTGATTTGTGTTTGTTTGTTTGATTGTGGTTGATTGCTGTTTCCTGGACATCATGATATAGCTATTAGTTGTGTGTGCAATGTTCATGAAAAGATGTATGTCTCTGTTTATTGATGTGGATAGGTGCTGGAAGATACATGGTGATGAAATGGAGAAAAGGGGAGAGAGTGGGTAAGTGGTCAAAGTGGAGGAGGGGCCAGGAAGAAGAGTAAGAATAAAATGAAAGTAACTAATGATAGTAATAATGTAGGCTCTCTGTATAGGCCAACACATTTGTAAAAATCATGGAAAAAAGTATTTTGTGGGGATAATCTGAATTAATAAATTCCTTGGAAATACATTTCAGGAGGAAAAGCAGCAGAAAGAGGTGGATATCCAAAAGACTTGGGTGTGGCCTAGATGTGGGTGCTAATTTCTGTTGCTATGACAACGTGAATGTGGGCATGTGGCCTTTAGTGGCTGGGGTTGAGGGTGGAGGCAGTACAAAAGCCCGTGTTTGGGTGGGTGTGCTGGAATCTAAGGAACTGCCTGGTTTTGCCTGGGTTGAATGGGTATTCTCAGGGTGGGAAGGCTGCACTGAAAGAGGAAGTTGGAGAGAACTCCAAGAATATAATGAGAGTATTGTAGTTGGACAAATGTACACAAACGGAGGAAAATAATATAGAGACTAAAAACCCTGGTGTGGTGGTGATTCCTGTTCTTTGATAGTGTTACACATGTGTGCCACATTGGGTAGGTGTGGCAAGTAGGGG
>NW_022103915.1:34959097-34960063 GCF_000313985.2 Echinops telfairi
CATTTGTTGTCTCTGAATGGACCGGTATCTTCTCAATGTCTATTACCGTACATACTTGTATATAAGCCGAGTTTTTCAGCACATTTTAAATGCATTTTTTGTGGTAAAATTAGGTGCCTCGGCTGATATTTGGTTCGGCTTATACTCGAGTAGATAGGTAATCATCTACACTGTTCCCTCTATTACTATTATTCTTTTTTGGCCTTCCTTGCTGAATTGTTATCTGTGCTTCCTTATTTTTATTTGTATAGTTCTATTTGTGTATTATTTAAGTAGTATATTCTCTCCATAACAATGTCTTTTTGATTATTTTAATTTAATGTCTGTTGTTATTGATTCTCTGTCCAAAGAATTCCTTCTAATAGTCTTTGTAAAAGTAGTTTTGTTTTTATAAATTCCTCCTAGTTTTTCCTTGCCTTAGGCCAGGTTAACTAGAGAAACCAATTCAGACATCATAGATGCGTAAGAAAGAGCTTTACATCAGGAAGCTTTTTATGTCAGGAAAACATCCCAGTCCAGTCCAACTCAGGTCCATAAGTCCAGTACTCGACCATCAGTCCCTCTTCAGACTCATTCAGTCACAAGCAATGATGTCAAATGCTGGAATATCACTGGACAGTGGGGGCACAGTCTTGTGGATCCAATGGCGGTAGATGCATCTCCTGGGCTCTGGCAGGGCTCAGAGTGGCTTGGTGGCATGAAGGTGAAAGCAGAGAGAGGGAGAGGAGGTTCCCAGGATCCTCCTTATAAGAAGGGTACACCCACAAGGAGGTACCATCGGACCTGTGACCTAATTGACAGGTTAGACTCCACACTTTTTTTAAAAAATAGTTTTATTAGGGGCTCATACAACTCTTATCCCAATCCATATACACATCAATTGTGTAAAGCGCATTTGTACATTCATTGCCCTCATCATTCTCAAAACATTTCCTCTCCACTTAAACCCCCGGCATTAGGTCCTCA
>NW_022103915.1:34963997-34972390 GCF_000313985.2 Echinops telfairi
ATAGTCGGGGGGAGGAAGCGTTAAAGAACTAGAGGAAAGTTGTATGTTTCATCGGTGCTATACTGCACCCAACTGGCTCATCTGTTTTGTTCTTTTAAATAATTATCCAGTTCTAATATTTTATTGTTTGCCTTTTGAATTTCTATTTGGAGTTTTAAAATTATGTCTAGCTTTGGTATTTTAGAACACTGCAGAGTTCCTCTCTTTTTTTCTGTATTTATATTGCATATTTTCTCCAATCACTTAATGTAGCTGGAGACAATTGCTCTAAGCTCTCTCAAGAGAGGATCCAATGATCTCCCCTCTTCTGGAAGCACCTCTACACATCTGTACACATTCTACTACATTGAGTTGTTTTCTCCTTTTCCTGCAGATGCATAGAAATTATTGAGACATGGCTAAATTGTTTGTTTTATTTTTATTTGTCTCTGGGTACAAAATAATTTCCACAAACTTACTGTGGAAGGAAAACAAGGGTGGCCAGGCAGTTTGGCACCAGCCTACCCCCAGCAGGAGACAAAGGCAGAAAACAATTAAATATTGCCCCTGTCAAAATCCCAGTTTCCAGGCTGGCTCCCAAGTTGCCAGGAAGTGCCAGGCAATGATCACAAGACTAACGCAATGGGGGAGAGAAGGGACTGAACACCTGTTGGTGCTGGTTCTGAGAGCCCTGTAATGGCCCTCTTTCTATGTGGGCATGGGCCTCCAGACAGACATATTTGGGACCTTAAGTTGATCTCAAATTTCTTATTAATTATCCTTATAGCTCTTGGCTTTACATTTAGGTCTCTGATCCATCTTGAGTAGATTTGTGTGCATGGGGTGAGGTATGGGCCCTGTTTTTTGTTCTGCTGCACTCCCTAGTCAATGGAGATCCAATGGAGATCCTAATGGAGATCCAATTTTTCCATCACCATTTGTTGAAGAAGCTGTCACCTGCCCATTTAATGGTTTTGTTTTGTTTTGTCAAAAATGAGGTGTGGGTAGGTGGATGCACTGGTCTGTGGGTCTGTGTATCTGTCGTTTTACCAGTAGCAGGCTGTTGTGACTACTGTGGCTGTATAATATGTTTTGAGGGCAGGCAGTGTGAGGCTTCCTGTTTTGCTCATTTTAAGGAGGCATTTGTTCATCCTAGGCCTCTTTCCTCTCCATATGAAATTGGTACTTTATTTTTTCATTTCTTTAGGGTATGGAGTTGGGATTCGGATCAGAATTGCTTTTTATTTATAGATACTCCTGGGTATTACTGACATTTTCATTATATGTCTTCCTATCCATGAACATGGAATATCTTAGTCAAAGTGAAATTTAATCTTGAATTACAAATTTACTGTAATTGAATTCAATGGTGAAAAGTGATTACGCACTCTAGGACAAGGCAATAGCGTAGCTACTCTCAATCCGTTTATTGACGGTTTCTTTCATTTTTCTCAACCTTCTACTTTACCAGACATCAAAGTCAGAAATAAAGTTGTACAGAAATGGTGAGGTCAGAGCAAGGTAGGTTTGAAAGTTAGTTTGTTTCTGTAGAACTGAAAGATCCTTGTTGCTAAGCAGCTCAATCTAGAACTTAAACCTCTGAGAGACAAAGGGGTGAGAGGGCTTATGTTTCTCTTTGCTGTACCAGGTCTCTGTTATGAATCTTTGTTCATTAAAAGAGTGGTACAAATCATCGATGACTAGCGTCATAAAGAGGTCCATGAAATCCACTATTCCTTCTGTTGGTGAGTCACACATCACATTTAGCACTATGCATAGTTTGGTATCCAGACCAGGATGTGGAATAGCATGAACTCACTCTCTTTCTCTTATTTTTAATGTGTACTTTTCTTTCTTCTTAAAAAATATGGATAATTATTGAAACTATAATGTCTCTTACAACTGAGGACGTATTAGGGTTGAAGTAATATGGTATTTGTACTTGAAAACCCCCTAGTATTTGTGTACCTTATAAATGTAATTTGTCATTGTTCCCTACTGGGTTGTGAACTCCAGGAGAATTATAGAAATCGCTTTGGTTCGTCCCTCTCCAGTGAGCAGCACAGACCTTGCAGGGGCTCAATAAATATTAGACTGACGGGGCTTATATTTTTCTCACTTAAAAACAATTACAATGATACTCTGAAGTGAGACATTTACCTGAGTACAGGGACCATTTATTTATTTATTCAATAATTATTCACTGTGTACTCATTAATCACTGTGTGAGCTGCTGGGTCTACAGAAAGTGATGACCAGGATTCCTACCAACCAGGATGTTGTTGCTATTGTTAGGTGCACGAGAGTCGGTTCTGACTCATAGTGACCCCGTCTACAACAGAATGAAATACTGGCCAGTGCTGTCCCATCCTCATGATTGTTATGTTTGAGTCCATTGTTGCAGCCACCACATCTTGTGGAAGGTTGTTCTCTTGCTCGCTTACCTTTTACTTTACCAAGCATGATGTCTCTTTTGAAGAACTGGCCTCTCCTGATAACATATTTAAAGTATATGAGACAAAATCTCACCATCCAGGAGCATTCTGGCTGTACTTCTTCCAAGACAGATCTATTTATTCTTCTGGAAGTCCACAGTACTTTCCAAATTCTTTGCCACCATCATGGTTCTGAGGCAGGAATTCTTTAGTCTTCCTTCTCACTTTCAAAGGAGCTGCAGTGGCATAATGATTACACGCACCTTGGGCTGTGCTCCACTTGGTGGGCAGGGTGAAACCACCAGCAGCTTGGCTGGAGAAAGACTGGACTTTCTACTCCTGTAGATAGTTAGTCTCTGAAATCCACAGGGGTGAATCTGAGTATGAGTAAGCATTTGAGAAAGCATAGCTAACTCGCTATGAGTTAGCATTTACTCCTGACAGTGAGTTTTCTGTTGTCCAGCTTTCATAGGTATATGAGGCAATTGAAAATACCTTGGCTTAGGTCTTTCAGTTTGTTGTGTTGTGATGGCTTGTCTGTTGCTTTGATGCTGGAAGCTATGTCACTGGTATTCCAAATCCCAGCAGGGTCACCCAATTGAACAGGTCAGTGGGGCTTCCAGCCTAAAAAAAGGGCTCTGAAGGAGAAATGGGCTGTCCACCTAGAAGGAAATAGCTGCTGAAAATCTTAGGCATAGCATGGAAACGTTGCCAATACTGAAGGACTAATGGATAGAGCCAGAACATGGTAATGCCAGAGAATGAACTCTTCAGGTCAGAAAACCAAACAAAACCCACTGTCAACGTACGGCAACCCTATAGGACATGGGAGAACCTCTTCTGTGAATTTTTATGAGAGTAGAAATCCCCAGCTAAAGGTATGACTGAGGAAGAGCAGCCTCCTCAAAGTACAGTTGATTCTAATGACAATAACGGTGTAAAGTTCTGGGAGTAGGACATTCAGGACCTTCATTGGATAATGAAGACATAACTCAAAATGAGAAGAAACGGCTACAAAAGTCTTCTAAGATTGAAATTTGGAATATATGGAGTATAAATCTAGGAAAATTGCAAGTCATCAAACATGTTGAGTATAGCAGATACAGTTAAGTTAAAATGCAATACCTTATCATTTGATTTCCCTTTTGACCCATTTTAAAGTTATTTCCATTTTTAATGTTTTATGCTTTCTTTTTGAATGAGGTTTTTCTGTTTTCTGTAGTCATTGTTATTGAGTTTCTTGTTTGTTTGCTCTCTGTTTGCATTCTATATGATTTTCTGTGTACAAAGCCCAGAATACGTGGATCTATATAGAGATGGTAACTATAATGATTATTCATCACCTAGGGATCTAGGAGGGAGGAATGGAAGGAGATGGGGAACTAATGACAACAAGGACAAGAAGAAAATGCTCTGGAATCAGTTGTCATGATGGTTGCACACATCTTCTTAAAATTGAACGGTTATATTGTATGACATGTGAAACATCCGAATAGAAGTATAATAAAAAAATAAAACAAAAACAATAAAACCAAAATGGGACTCATAAAGATCTATGAAGGGTGCACCCCGACCAAAAAAACCCCCAAACAAACCTGGAACTTTTAAAATTCAAAGTTATGTATTTAAATTAAAAAAACCCAAACAAAACCTTATTGCCTTCAAAGCACTCTCCATTACACTCAATATATTTGTCGAATCTACAATTCCACTCTTGGAAGAATTTTTCAAACTAATCTGTTGGATGGCTGACAGCACCTCCCTCATTTTTTTCTTCACCTCTTCTATGTCATCAAATCGCTGTCCTTTCATGTCCCTCTACACATGTGAAAACAAAAAGAAGTCACACGGAATGAAGTCAGGTGAGTAAGGTTTACGGGGCAAGAGAGGCATAGTGTTTTTTGCCAAAAACTGGCCCCATTGAGATGGTTCCTTGAGCAGGTGCATTGTTGTGGTGGCAAACCCAGTTCCCAGTCCGCCACAAATCAGGCCTTTTTTGGTTACACACCATTATATAATCTTTTCAGAACCTCTAAATAGAAAGCTTGATGAACAGTCTAACCTCATGGAACAAACTCCAAATGCACCGAGTTGACATTTTCGTCCATTTGGGAAGTTGACGGACATCCAGAATGAGATTTGTCATCAATCAACATTTCACCATTTTTGAAATGAGAAAACCACTCATACACTTGAATTTTTCCCATAGCGCTGTCCTTGCAAGCTGTGTTCAACATTGCAATGGTTTCTGTGGCATTTTTCCTGATCAGGAAACAAAATTTCACAGCCATACTCTGTTCTCTTAAATTAGCCATCACAAAAAAACAAGGTTCACGCTAAACTGCTTTTACAAACAAATTCACTGTGACCAGAGAGAAGCTTCCTGGGAGATGCCACTTAGTGCATTAACTCAGAGCAAGTTGTTCAAAGCTCATTTAGTGGGAAAAATGTGTACTACGAAAGCTCCTCCCAGTGGAGCTTTTTTTGGGATACCTCCTCATATATCCTAGGCATTAGTGAACTAACATAAACTGGTAGTGGCCATTCTGAATCAGAAAACCATATGGTTACTATGTTGGGAAAGGCCCAATCAAGAAGAATGGCATGACATCCATCACCAAAAAGGCCATTTCAAGATTAATCTTGAAGTCCAATGTTGTCTGTGATAGGATTGTACCTATCCACATAGAAGGAAATCTAATCAATCAACCGATTACTCAGATTTATATAGCAATCACTAAAGCTAAGGATGCAGAAACAGAAGAATTCTATAAATGACTTTAGTCTGATATTAATCAAACACAATCAAGATGCATTTATAATTATTGGTGATTGGAATGCAAAAGCCTGGAAACAGTAGTTGAAAAATATGGTCTTGGTCAGAGAAATGAAGCTGGAGATCACATGATAGAATTTGAAAAACCAATGACTTGTTCAGAGTAAATACCTTCTCCACAACCACAACTGCTGACTATACAGATGAACTTCCCCAGATGGAACACACAGAAATCAAATTGACTGCGTTTGTGGGAAGACACGATAGAGAAGCTCAATACAGGCAGCTAAAACCAATCCAAGGGCTGACTGTGGGACAGTTTATCAATTGCTCATATTTTGGGGATAATGCTGAAGAAAATTAAAAGGAGTTCACAAGAGCCAAACTATGACTTTGAGTCTATTCTACATGAATTTCAAGAGCATTTCAAGAACATATTTGACAAATTGTACACTCATGATAGAGATCTGATGAGCTGTAGGAGGACATTAAGACCATAGTTTACGAAGAAAGCAAAATGTCATTAAAAAGACAGGAAAGACAGAAAAGATCAAAGTGGATATCAGAAGAAACTAGCTTTTAACCATAGAGCAGCTAAAGCAAAGGGAAGAATTGATGATGTTAAATCAAACAATATCATTAATTATCATATGCAAGTATCACATGGCATTCTCCATTGCCTCATATGCATGTGAAAGTTGGACATTGAATAAGGAAGGCAAAAGAAGAATCAATGTATTTGAATGGTGGTGCGGGAGAAAAATATTCAAAATACCATGGACTGCTAAAAGGACAAACCTATCTGTGTTGGAAGAAGTAAGGCCTAGTTGTTCGTTAGAAGCAAGAAACGTCTGATATGCTTTGGACATAATGTCAGGAGAGATCAGTTTCTAGAGGATGTCATGCTTGGTAAAGTAGAGGGACAGTGATCCTCAAGGAGATGGATGGACACAGTGGCGCCTCAGTGGGCTCGGGCATAGGAACAATTGTGAGGACCAGCCAGTGTTTCCTTCTCTTGTTCCTAGGTTAACATGTAGCATCTTATTTGAAAGCGCCCCCACCCCAACTTTTTGACCCATTTAAATGTGGTAGCAGTAAAAAAAAGCTAAGGGGAAATATAAGTGGACTAAGCCTTAGTTGAGCCCCCTCTGAATATAGACCAGGGATGTGAACGGCCTTGCTGTCATGCAGAGTACTTTGGGAAGTGGATTGTGGCCGATGCAGCCAGGTTACAATTTAACATCGTACCATTTAATCTTTCTTTTGCCTCATTTTAAAGTGGCTCTCTCACTTAGTCACTGCCATTGAGTCATGCTATCTCATGGCAATCCCTCCATGGGTTTTTGAGATTGTGACTGCTTATGGAAGTAGAAAAACCAGTCTTTCTCCTTCAGAGCTACTGGTGGATTCAAACTGCCAACATGTGGGTCACAGCCCAGCAAATTACCACTACTCCAGTAGGTTCCAGTTTTTAATATTTTCTGCTTTCCTGTTGATTGAAGTTTTTCTATATTTTATTTTGTTATTGGTGTTAGCTCCCCCCTTGTTTTTGTATGTTTTTTTCATATATGAAATTCAGGATGAATGAATCTATAGGGAAAGTAACTGAATGAATGAATTCTTAGAGGTATGGCAGGGGAGGTTTGGGGGGGAAAGGGGGCTAAAAACAAGGAGTAAGAAAATGTTCTAAAATTGATTTTGATAATCACTGTAGAACTCCTCTTGATATGACTGAACTACTGAATTTTATGATGTGTGGATTATGTCCTAATAAAATTTTTAAAAATAGATAAATAAACACCAAGACAAAGGTAAAACAAAACAAAACAACAACAACAAACTAACGGGGGATGGGTGAAGGAGGAACATGCACAAAAGATAAAGGTACACATAAGGAGGTTCCCCTTCAAGGAAGGGGAAAATCTCCTGTATCTTCCCCAATTCTGGCCAGGTGAATCAACAACAGATCCCTCCTGACTGTCTTTACATCACAGGCTTTTGGTAAAGGTTTTGGAGAAGTTACTGTTTTTGTTAACTGTTGAAATAACCAAACCTCTCCAACTCTGTATAAAAAGAACAAATCCTGTATGGTTTTTAGGATTCACCACCTTGATTGTGTGTCAGTTTGTTTCCTATCCCTCTCTTCTCTTGGATGCGTATACCAAATAAAATTTTGTTCTCTCCTAAAAAATAACAAAAGAGGTCTTGAGCAGCAAATTTACCCAATGCAATGAATGTTTTGATCTCTTGGACTGCTACTTCCGTGAGCATTGATTATGGATCCAAGCAAGACAAAATGGTTGGCAACTTCAACCTTTTCTCCATTTAACATGATGTTACCTATTGGTCCAGTTGTAAGGATTTGGGTTGCCTTATAATGAATTATAATCCATACTGAAGGTTGCAATCCTGGATCTTCATCAGCAAGTACTTCAAGTCTTCTTCACTTTCAGCAAGCAAGATTGTATCATCTGTGTATCACAGATAGTTAAATCCTTCCTCCGAACCTGATGCCATATTTAGCTTCTCTGATGATTTGCTCAGCATACAGACTGAACAAGTATTGTGAGAGGATACAACCCTGATGCAGATCTTTCCTGATTTTAAACTATCCAGTATCCCCTTGTTCTGTTTGCACAACTGCCTCTTGATCCAGGTACAAGTTCTACATAAGCACAATCAAGTGCTCTGGACTTCATATCCTCCTCAAGCTTATCCATCGTTTATTATAGTCCACACAATTGAATGCCTTGGCAAAGTCAATAAAACACAGGTAAACATCTTTCTGGTATTCTCTGCTTTGATCCAAGATCCATCTGACATCAGCAATGATTTCCCTTGTTCCATGTCCTCTTCTGAATCCTGCCTGAACCCCTGGCAGCTTACTGCTGCAACCATTGTTGCATGATGTCCAGTACAATTTTACTTGCATGTGATATCAATGATATTATTCTATAGTTTGAGCATTCTGTTGGGTTACCTCTCTTTGGATTAGGTACAAATATGGATCTTCTCTAGTCAGTTGACCAACTACCTGTCTTCCATGTTTCCTGATATAGACAAGTGAGTGCTTCTAGTACTTCATCCACTTGTTGAAACATTTCAATTGGTATTCCACAGATTCCTGAAGCCTTGTTTTGGGCTAATGCTTTCAGTGTAGGTATAACTTCTTCCTTTAGTACCATTGACTCTTGCTCATATGT
>NW_022103915.1:34974099-34975887 GCF_000313985.2 Echinops telfairi
TTTTTAGAGAGATCATTTCATTTGGGGCTCTTACAGCTCTTATAACATCCATACATCAATTGTATCAAGTATATTAACACTACTAGTAGCATTTGGATAAATGACGTGCTTCTGGCTTACCCCCACCCTGGGCTTGATTCCGATTCATGGTGACCTAATTGGCCAGCATAGAACTGCCACAGGGTTGTGGAGGCTGTCAGTCTTTCCCAGTGCAGACAGCCTCGTCTGTCTCCCTCGGAGCAGCTGGTGGATTTGAACTGCCTACCTGGAGGTAAGCAGCCCAATGCTGAAACCAAGGTGCCACGAGGACGCCTTGTATCAAGCATATTTGTACATATGTTGCCATCATTTTCTAAACATTTATTTTCTATTTGAGCCGTTAGTATCAGCTCCTCTTTTTTCCTTCCCTCCTCGTCTCCCACCCTTGTGCCCCCTTGATAAATTAAAAATTATTTTCATATTTTACACTGACCACTTTCTCTCTTTCCCCATGGTTTCTCCCCCGCCCCTCTCCCCACCTTCCACTTCCCCACCTGGTATCACTACTCCCATTTCTATTCCTGAGGGGTTTTTGTAACCTAGATTCTGTGTGTTGTGAGCTCTTATCGATACCTGTATACATGCTACGGTCTAGCCTGCAGTGAAAGGCAGACTTGGGATCATGATAGTGGAGGCGAGGAAGCCTCAAAGAACCAGAGGAATATTGTGTTTCATTGGTGCTATACTGCTCCCTGGTTGACTCATCCCTTCCTTGTGACCCTTCTGTGAGGGATGTCCCATGGTCTACAGTGACATTCTCACCTCATACACCCTCATTCTCAACAATATGTTTTTTTGTTTTGAGTCTTCTGATGCCTGTTACCTGATCCCGTCAACACTTCAGAATAACACAGGCTGGTGTGCTTCTTTCATGTGAGCTTTTTGCTTCTCTGCTAGATGGCCACTTTCAGATTGATGTCTGCTGTCTTGATGCTTATCAATCCAAAGAACTCCCCCTAGTATTTTTTTGTAAGATTGATATTGTTTTCACAAATTCCTTTAATTTATCTTTATCTGGAAATCTCCCTCATGCTTTTCTCGACATAAGATTCTTGGTTAGAATTTTTTCTTTCTTTCGGAGGTTTGTATATGTCACTCCATTGATTTCTTGTCTACATAGTTTCTGCTGAAATACCCTAGCTTATTCTTCTTGGTTATTCTTTGTAGGCAACTTTTCTTTCCCCTATGAGCTGTTTTCAAGTAGTCTTTTCTTGGCCTTGATATTGAAAAATTAATTTGATATGTTGTGATGATTTCCTTTTTGGGTCTATCCTGGTTAGGGTTCTTTCAGCTTCTATATTCTCATTTATGGTATTAGGGAAGACTTCTTCCAGAGGTTCTTGGACTGTTTTCTCTGTGCATTTTTTTGGTTTCTTCCTGTTCTGGGATGCCTGCCAGAAATAAGTTACTGCTCTTGAGAATATCCTATATAATTCTTAAACTTTCTTCCGATATTTTTACTCTGTTTATTGATTGTTCTTCTCAAGGTACATATTGAGAGTTTTATCTTCACGCTCACTAATTTGGCCTTATACTGCTTCAGTTCTACTGCTTTGCTCTTTCAAAATGTATTTATCTTCTGGATTTCTATTTGGTGTTTTTGTATAATTTCTAATTATCATTTTTTTTATCTGAATGGTAACTTTAATTTTTTTTCAATTTTATTTCATATACATAGTTTGCAGACCACTGCTCTGGACTATCTTACCACACCATGTTTTGCAAAACCAATGCCTTCTTCATCTTTTT
>NW_022103915.1:34976254-34978069 GCF_000313985.2 Echinops telfairi
CTCTCCACTGGTCCTGGGTTCACTGTATTTCCAGTTCCTATCTGTGCCAGTGCACCTCCTCCTGTCCAGCCGGATATGTCATTTATTTTTTACATTGCTTTCTTGATCTTTTTGTCCATCTGTTGAAAATACTTGAGAAGTATTCTTCTAAATTCCTTTTCCTGGTAGTTCCCATACCTTTCCTTTTCATGAAAGTCTTTTGGCTCTTTATATTGGTCTCTTGTTTGTGCTCCCTTGCTTCATTATGTAAACTTAGATTGTCTGTTTTCTCTGAGACATTGTTATCTAACTATTGGAGGTGTGTAGGTGCTAGGTGCTGTGGGGGCAACTGACTCCTCTAAGTGGTTTCAGAAAGAAAAAAGAAAAACAAAACCAAATACCACCATCAACACTAACAACCAACAAAACATTGCACACATCTACACAAATGGGAACCCCACACATACATACCAGTACCCATTCTCAAAACGTACAAACTGGAAACAGCAGCTGCTTCTGCTACTGAGTCACAGTGTGTGTTTACCTAGATTCCACCCAGATTACACACAATTGACATGTAGCTATCAGTGCGTGTGGGTGGAATCTGGAAATTTTGTGGGGCAGCATGGGTTGTAAGTAGTTGAAGATTATTCCCCACCTCTTGTGTCCTGTGTCTCTCCACTGGTCGTTTATGAAAACATCAAAAGGGGTAATGCTCTGAGATAGATGTGATACCGATTGTACAATTCCCCTACGATCAAACAATGGAACGATTCAATTATATGATATGTAAATTATGTGCCCAGACAACTGTTGGGGGGAAAAAACCAACAAAGGAGAAAAAAGAGAGAAACAAAACAAAACAAAAGTGGCTGGATCCTCTCCTGTTGTGGTGATGGTTTATCAGTACAAAGGAAATGGGAAAATAAAGCAACAACAACAAAAAAAACCCAGCCACATGGCTACTTCTTGACTGAGGATAGTTCCAGAGATCTAGGCTTCTGCTCGAGCCCAGTGCTGGAGCCATATGGGTGGTCCCAGCCTCTGTTTGTTTGAGCACTGGGGAGCTTGGGGAGCTCAATATAATTCGTCCCTTTTTGTTAGCTTTCTGTGCCTCCCATCCTTGTGACATTCCCTTGCTAGACTATACTCCTGCCTTGTGTGTGCAAAAGGAGGAACACAGCCAGTCTGGGTACACCAGGTGTGGCTGTGTTACTGTTCTCTTCACCTGGGTGGTATAGGGAACCAAGAGGTGCCCACCTGATGGGCTCGTCATTGTAGGAGCAGTGGTTCTACTTGTACTTGGCCTGGAGATAATTTACTGTTGTTTTCTCTGGTTGTTGAGCACCAGACTTGCCCAGCACCACAGGTGAAGAAGTTCGGTTTGTTGCAGCTGGCCAGCGGAGAATTTGCCAGTGATTGCCCGTGGACTCTACTCCCTGCTTTCCCCATAGGTATGTTCAACCCACTCAGCTCCCCTTTTCTCAGAGATCTAAGACTCCAAGTGTCTCTTCCACATCTATGTTATGACTTCTGTGTGGTACAAAGAATGAGTAGCACGTCAGTCTCTATTACTGTCTTTTACTGGAAGTCCTGTCATCTGAGTTCTTGACTGCTGCTTCCATGACCGAAGTAACATAAAATCTGTGACACTTTCCATTTTTTCTCTCCATTTATAATATTACACATTAGTCCAGGATACCTTTTATTGAGAATTAGGTCAAGTTTTACAGAAGGGGAGATAAAAATACAGTTGAAAGTAGGGTAAGCTGATAAAATCAACTAGGTAGAGAGATTTGATCTGGCAAAGAATCAACTTTTCAACTCATACTTGAG
>NW_022103915.1:34978182-34982329 GCF_000313985.2 Echinops telfairi
TATATATATAAAACTGTATAACAGAGTAAGAAATCCATTTTAGATAGTGTCCCAGTGTACACACACACAAAACACCCCAAAACTTTTTGAACCATGTGGACAAAAGTTTCTTAGGATCTGCTAAGCTGCTTTCTGACATTTCTGTTCAATTGCTTTCAATATTACATGTTTATATACTCATTTTATTTTCAGTAGGCTTACTGTTCTTAGCCTCATTTTAAAAATTTTGTTGAGAATATGGTGTAGCTTATGGACATAGAGGCAAGGATTATGAGATTTCATCTCACCTATGTTGAGAAATCAGTCCTGGCAGGACATCATGCGTGGTAGAATAGAAGTGCAGTGAAAAAGAGGAAGCCCTTCGATGAGATGACTTGCCACAGCAACTGCAACAATGAGCTCCAACAGGAGAACAATTGTGAAGGTGGCGCAGGACAAGGCAGTGTTTCGTTCTGTTGTGCACAGGGTTGCTGTGAGTTGGAAGCGACAACACCACCTAACAACAGCACGGGCCATTCACTGTCAGGAGTCCCACTGGCGCAGTGTTTAAGGACTTGACTGCTAACTGAAAGGTCAGCAGTTGGAACCCAATAGCGGTTCTGTAGGACAAAGATGTGGCGCTATGCTCCTGTAAAGATTTACAATCTTGGAAACCTTATGGGCAGTTCTGCTCTGCCTTATAGAGTTGCTATAGGATCACGCTGATTTGGAATCAACTCAATGGCAATAGGTTTGGTTTCAGTATGGCCCTGTGGCCAGGAAAAGAAAAGGCTTACTTCATATATAAAATAATGTATACTATTTTATAAGTCCCATAATTTTCTTACTCCTATCATAGATCTCTTCACTAAGTTTATTATATCCTAAGCTTATTTTATTAATGTCCTATGCCTTAGTTTTCTTTCCCTAGTATCTTAACATAATCACTGCATTTTATATGCTCCATATGCATAGAGGTTTGTTTAATGAATAAAGAAAAAAACAGGAATAAGAATTATTACATCCTAAGTTTATGATTTATTAATGTCCTATGTCTTAGTTTTCTTTCCCTAGTATCTAACATAATCACTGCATTTTATATGCTCCATATGCATAGAGGTTTGTTTAATTAATAAAGAAAAAAACAGGCAGACTGAGAAATTTCCCACTTTTATAAACTGTTAGCAAATTTATTTGAGTAATTTAAACTAAAGGAAAAATACCATAAGACCAATACAAATTGATATAAGAATTGTTGTAGTTGGTTTTCATGTCTCCAGTTTTGACAATTTCCCAACAACTTTGTTCTCTTGATACCTATATAGAAGATGTAAGATTGTTGTTTTGTATGAGTTATACCTTTTATTGAGAATTAGGTCAAGTTTTACAGAGCAGACTATAAATTTCACATTCAACCACTCACATATGTTTTGTTTCAACTCATTCATTGCAAGCCCCTCAATGCACCCTTGATTACCCCACTTTCTCCCTCTATTTCCTGTTTCCAGTCCTCCTTCTTTCTTAGCACCCTAAAAACTCTGTCATTGGATTAATACTGCCTTCCAAAACAACTTAAATGATTGAATATGCAAACACAGGAATGCATTGAAGGACAGAATTGAAGGACAAGTAAAGGCTATAGTCTTGGGGGTCCCACCAGTTTTTATCCAACCAATAGGTATGGCCTGTTTTATACTTTGAGTTGTATTCCATATTTTTATCCCCCCTCTATCCAACCTTCTAATGGGATCCTTTTCAAAGCGGTTGGTAGTGGTTGCTGAGTACCATCTAGCTCTGGTTTCGTGATGTTTGTGTGGTCCACTACTCCATTGGACTAATTATTTCTATGCTCTTTTCTATTTTTATTACTTTCCTTTCTTACAGATGGGAAGAGACTAATAGTTACACTTTAGATGGCTGCTCATGATATTTAAAAACCACAATTCCTGCAAGTAGGATGCACAACCTTGTCTTTGTGACCTATATTATTCCAGTTGACCTTGGTGTCCCCCAAGACTATGTTCCTGATTTCCCAAGTCCTTTGATTCCCTCAAGATGTTTAGTTATGCCTAAGAAGTTTTCATAATGTTGCCTGCT
The DNA here is from genome assembly GCF_000313985.2 of Echinops telfairi. Lineage (NCBI taxonomy): Eukaryota > Metazoa > Chordata > Mammalia > Afrosoricida > Tenrecidae > Echinops > Echinops telfairi. The sequence goes on from NW_022103915.1 coordinate 34,980,259, forward strand.
CTAAACTCCACCACATTCATGGATATTGTGATAGATTGTTTTTATGCCAAGTTAAAGATATATAATAATGTAGGGGTGGAATCCAACCTATTAATCAAGTCATAGCCTGATGATGCCTTCTTGGGTTGTGGACTTCCCTCTCTCCCTCTCCCCCTTGGTCTTTCTGCTTGCTGGGACTCTCTGCCACTGACCCTGAGAGCCAGTAGAGCCCTGTCACCTTTTCACACCTCTACAGAACTCTGCACCCACACGTCTGTGATCTTCTTGCATTCTGCATGTGGCTGTGTGCGTCTGACTATGGTCTTGTATCTGACTTGTGGACTTATGAGTGGGACTGGGTGGACATGGTTTCTTGATAAATAATTACTTCCTAATATAAAGCTCTTTCTTGTACATATATGAGTGTCTCGGGATTCGTTTCTCTAGTCAACTGGCCTAACACAGATATAATTGCAGCGGAGGTAAATGCACATGTAAAATATCCTTGGTCAAACACATATAGTCATGGGTATACTCTCACTCTCCCAATCACTGTTCAGCCTGCGTGTCTATCTGAGCACCTACTTACAAATCACTATCGTTGCAGGATTGTGTATATATTTGTCTCTTTTGCCTTTAATTCTTTCAAACTTCCCAGTATCTTCCCCTGTCTCCACCATTTTTTCACTAACATCCTTCTTATTTTGCATTACTTTCCCCTTCTGTAGTTATCATTTGTCTACCCTCTATATGATGACTCCTATGACTATAGTAACCCAGATACTGTTCTTTCTGATAGTTAGGCGCTATCTGATTTCTTCACCACTTTTTGCTATAACATCCATATCTCCAGTGTTTTCTCCATGAGATCAACTATTCAGTAGGGCCACATCATAAGAACTAATTTTTTTTCTTAAATTAGGGTTACAACTAAGTGAAAGCTCAAAATACATTCATATATCTATGGTTTCTATATGTTCATGGGCCACATTAGAAACTTCATTATCATTTTATTGGGGAACATTATAAATCTTCCCCAGGAGGCATATGACAATCCTACTGATAGTATCATTAATTTAACCAGTGGCTTAGAATTAAAAATACTGTTGAGAAAAGAAAGTTATACATGTATGGGACAGCTTTTTAATCTACAAAATGGGGATGTTTTTATTTGTACAGATTAAAAATGTAACTCAATGGGTACTATACAAACAATGAGGGTTGGAGATAGGGCGAAGCTTTCAATAATGCTCGTTCACAAAGACAGAACTGGATTGCTGGACTAAGACATCATTAAAAAAGCATGGTGTGTTAATCTGGGTAGACTAGTGAAAGAAATTCATGGACAATTATGTGTGTATAAGACAGAGTTTTATATATTAGCCCATATGTCTGATAATGGTCTATAAAGTCCTCTTCAGACTCACAAAACACATGAAATGATGCCAAATGCAGGACAATCACAGACCAGTGGGTAGAAAGTCTTTGGATCCAGTGGCAGCATAAGCATCTCAGCATTGACAGGGGTCTCTACGTGGCTTCTCCAGTTCCCAAGGCTACACCAGGGTAGGTGCATGTGGCTTCTCCTCAGGGATGTCTCACAGGGAGTTAGCCTTGTCAGTAGAGAGTCTCCAAGGAAGTGAGCCAAGAGAGAGAGAGTCTGTCTCCTACCTCTAAAGAGGAAATTACGGGAGTTCCCAGAATTCTCAGGAGCTGGCCATGCCCACACAGAGGTCTCATTGGCTATGACCTGATTGAAACACTAGACTCCACCCCTTCACTCTTAATCCTCTCAAGTCCCAAGTTGACACAAGATTATGTAACTACCACACTTCAAAGTAAAAGCAAGGTGAGTTTGATGTAAAGCCCAGTTAGCTCACTCAGTGGGGTTTTTACATCGGGCCCTTCCGGTGTGGCCTCTTTAGGACATGTGTCTTGAAAGAACAGAGTTTATATTCTAAGTGGTTGGTAGGAAACAGACTGGGTCACCAAGGACTCCAAAACCTCGTTAAAAAATGCCCACTTTTTTAACCTAGTATTGAGCATTTCCCCCCCTTGGCTTCCACATTCAGTATTATTGTTTTCCATGCCT
>NW_022103915.1:34982433-35013021 GCF_000313985.2 Echinops telfairi
TCCTCCCTGTTTTCCTACTAGCAGAGATGTAATTGCCTTCTCTGAGACATATATGCCCCCCCTCCAATGTTGCTTGAAATTTCCAGTAAGATTTCATCACTCCTGTACGAGAGTTCTTTTTGGAAAAAATTAATTCTTCTATGGATGGGAATTTGAGCTGTTTCCAGCTTCTTGCTGTTGTGAACTGTGTTGCATTGAAGATGGGAGAGCACACCTCTGTTCCTGTTCTGTCTCTCATTTCTTTAGGGTATATGCTAGCAAAGGTATTGCTGGGTCTAATGGTATTTCTATTGGCAGTTCTTTTAGGTATCATCAAAGTGCCTTCCATACTGTCTGTACATATTTACAAGCCCACCAGCAGTGTACAAGAGTTCCAACCTCTCCACACCCTCTCCAGTATTTGTTGTTCTCTGTTTTTATAAATGGGCAATATTTGTAGGTGTACACTGTTTTCATTTGCATCTCCCTGATGTCTAGGAAACGTAAGCAGTACCTCATGTGTTTGCTAGTCATTTGAGTATCATCCTTTGTGAATTGTCTATTCATGTCCTTTGCCCTCTGTGTTAGACAGGGTTCTCTAGAGAAAGAAAACCAGGATACTTATGATTATATATCTACATATAGATATATACAGCATGAAGGAATATAACAGCTAATTAGTCCACACAGCAGTCAGAGGGCTCAGTTCAACTCACTTCCATGGAGCAATTAATATGCTGGAAGTCCTTCATCTCACGAGGGCTGGGTCCAAGATCAAGGAAGCAGGCAGCTGAGTTCCCTAGGGCAATGCAGACGGTGGGACTATAGGCAGCAAACATCAAGGTGGGTCACCAAGAGTCAGCAGCTCAGGAGCTTACCGAAGCAGGCTGGGATGGGATATCAAACTCAAGCAATGAAAGACAACAGGATCTGACAGCCTCAAGTTCAAGCGATGAATACACCAGCAGCTTGGTGAAGCAGGTCCTCGAAGGAACCTCAAGCTTTAGCTACACAATCCACGGGTTGGCTGTCCAACAGGTAGTGTAACTCACAAGTTGAAGCAGAGAACTAGCTAAAGCAGCCACATGCTGGTCCAATCACCAGAGAGCAAGAGAGAGGGGTGGGTCTTGCCGAGCCATGTATCTCTTTACCCTCCCATCAAACTGTGACCTATTAATCCCACATGTTCCTATTGGCCAGGTTGGCACAATAAACCTATCACACCCACCTTTTAATTAGGTTTTCTCTTATTAAAGTGTTGTAGAATTCTGTTGACTTTTGTAATTAGTCCTTTGTCCATTATGTCATTGCTAATGATTTTTTCGCCCAATCAGTGGGCTCTTTTGATGTTCCTGTTTCATTTTTAATAGGTCCCAGTCATCTATTTTGTCTTCCACTGTGTGTACTTCCTTTATTATATCTGGTAGCCCATGCATGTCCTGCAATAGGCCCTTAAGTTTGTCTCAATGATCTCATTGATGATTCTGATAGCTCTGGGGTTTACATTTAGGTCTCTGATCCATCTTGAATTCATTTTTTGTGCATGGATCCTTTTTCATTCTTCTGAAAATGGACATCCAATTTTTCCAGGATCATTTGTTGAAGAGGGGTCCCCTTCTTCATTTAATGTTTTTCAGTTCTTTGTTGAAATCAGTTATCTGTAGATGAATGCTTTCATTTCTGGGGTTTCTGTCCTGTTCTGTTGGTCTGTGTATCTATCATTATGCCAGTCTGTTTTGACTACGATGGTTGTGTAATAGGTCTTGAGGGTTGGTACTGCAAGCCTCCTACGGTTTTCTTCTTTTTGAAAAGTTCTTTGCTTAGACCTGGGTCTCTTCCCTCTCCATATGAAGTTGGTAATTCGTTTTTCTATTTCTTAAAAGAATGATGTTGGGATTTGGATTAAGATTGTGTTGTATTTGTAGACTGCTTTAGTAAATATTGACATTTTCCCAATATTAAGCCATCCTTTCCCTGAACATGGCATAGTCTTCCATTTGTGTGGGTGTCTTTTGGTTTATTGTAGTAATGTTCTGTAGCTTTCTTTTACAGGTCTTTTGTTTTTTTGGTTTGGTTTATTCATAGGCATTTCTTCTTATGTGTGGCTATTTTAAATTGTATTGTTTTCTTGATGTCTTTTGTGGAGCTATCTTCACTGATATACAGGAATCCTAATATTTTCTGGTTATTAATCTTGTATCCTGCTAGCTTAACAAATCCATCAATTGTTTCCAACACTCTTTTTGTAGAGTCCTTGGGGTTCTCTATATAAAAATCACATTGTCTGCAAATAGTGAGAGCTTCACTTCTTTACCCAATTGTAATCCCTTGATTTCTTTTTATTGCCTGATGGTTCTGGCTAAGACTTTCAGTATCATGTTGAATAAAATTGGTGATTTAAAAAAAAGTGGTGATAAAGGGAAGCCTTGACTAGTTCCCATTTGCAGGGGAAATGTTTTCAGTTTTCCCCCCTTGAGTGTAATATTGGCCATTGGTTTTTCATATGTGGCTTTTATTATGTTGAGGAGTTTTCCTTCTATTCCTATTTTATTGAGTGTTTTTATTAGGAATCAGTGTTGGATATTGCCAAATGCTTTTTATGCATCCATTGATATGATGCATATTCTTATTCTTTACCTTGTTTATATGGTTATATGATGGATTATGTTGATGTTGAAGCATCCTTGCTTACCTAGTATGAATTCCACTTGGTCATAATGAATGTTTTCCATATGCTATTGGATTCTATTGACTATGATATTGGGGGGAAATTTTTGCATCACTGTTCATGAGGACTATTGGTCTAAGTTTTCTGTCTTTGTGGGATCTTTGCTTGTTTTTGGAATCAGGGTTATGCTGGCTTTATTGAATGAGTTCAGGAGTTTGCTGTCCTTTTCTATATTCTGGACTACTTATTATAGAATTAGTGACAGCTCTTCCTTATATATTTGGCAGAATTGTAGAGTTCCCCAGTGAAGCCAGCAGGTCTGGGCTTTTCTTGGTCTGACATTTCTTGATGACCTCTATTTCTATTTTTGTCGTGAGTCTGTTTCAGTTTTCTATACCCATCTGCATAAATTTGGGTAGATGGTGTATATCTAGATATTTGCCGATTCCTTCTGGGCTATCACACTTGTTGGAGTAGTCTCTCACAGTACTGTTTATTTTCCTTTTACTTCATTTGGATCTATTATGATGTCACCTTTTTCATTTCCAATTCTAGACATTTTCATCTTCTCTTTGTTTCCTTTGTTAAGTTTGCTGGCAGTTTGCCGATTTTGCTAATCCTTTCAAAAACCAACTTCTTGTTTTGTTTATTTTCCCCATTATTTTATGTTTTCTAGTTCATTTATTTCTTCTCTAATCTTTTTAATTTTTTTCTGTTGTTGGAAGGTTTGTGTTGTCCTTGTTCTAGTTGTTGGATGTGCTGTATTAAGGTGTTCATTTTGAATTTCTTTTCTTTTTGAATGTTGATTGCTATAAGTTGCCCTCTAATAACTGCTTTTGTTGTGTCCCAAGGATTCTGCTATGATGTGTTTTTATTATTTGTTTTGAGGACATTCTTAATTTCATCCCTTATTTGAACTATTATCCAGTTGTTTAAAAATAGTGTGTAGTTCATTCTCCACGTGTTTGTCCTTATCTAACTGTTCTTTCCATTGGTCATTTCCGGTTTCATCGTATTATGATCTGAGAAAATGGATTGTAGATTCCCAATGTTTTTGAATTTGTTGGTGCTTGTTTTGTGGTCTAAGATGTGATCTCTTCTAGAGTATGTGCCGTGTGTACTGAATAAGAATGTATATTGTGTTGCTGTTGGGTGGAGTGTTTTGTATATGTCTAGGAGGTCAAGCTGGTTGTGCTGTTCAGCATTTCTGTTGCTTTTATTGTGTTCCTTTCATCACGATCTGTTCCTCCTTGAGAATAACAAGGTGAAGTCTCCTACTATTGTTGTTGAGTGTTTATGTTTTCAACTCGGTGAGAATTTTATTGCTGTCTTTTGAGAGTCTTTCATTGGGTGTGTAAACGTACATTAAGGTTATCGCCTCTAGATGTATTGTTTCTTTAATCATTATGTAGTGGCTATTCTTATCTCTCCTATGTCATTCACCTTGAAGTCTACTTTAAGCCAAACTTTTAAAAAAGTTTGGTGATGTCTTTGTTCCTCCTTAATTTCTGTGTTGTTTTGAGTGCTGCTTTCATCATATTGGTTTCTGAGTGGTGTTGTCCTCTCTGATGATCTCAGGTTTGTCTGCTGTTGTTGTTGTTGATTATCTGTCCATAGTGATCTGGTTACTATTTTTCGTAATGCTGGTCTTATTTTTGCGATTTCCTTTAATTGTTCTTTGTCCAGAAATATCTTTATTTTTCCTTGTGTTTGAGGAATAGTTTTGTTGGATAGACAATTCTTGGCTAGAATTTTTCCCCACAGTCTTATATATGCCATCCCGTTGTCTTCTTGCCTTCATCGTTTCTGTTGAGAAATCTGAGCTTATCCTTATTCTTTTTCCTTTGTAGGTGATTGTCCTTTTTCTCTAGTTGCCCTCCCAATTATTTTTTCCTTGAAATTGTGTATCTTGATCGTAATATTTCATGATGTTTTCTTTTGGGATCTGAGTTAGTTAATTGTGCCAGCCTGGCCGATAATCACATGTGGGGCTAATTGAAAGGTGGAGGGATAAATGGGTGGTGAAGCCTCGCCTTTCTAGTTCTCGGGTCTCTTGTTTTGTGATGGTTGCACCGGGTGCAGCTGCCTTAGCAGTTCCCTGCTTCAGCTTGCAAGATTGACTTCCTACAAGACATCCCCAAGGAGAAGCCGCATGGATCTATCCCGATGCAGCCCTGGGTGCTGGAGCAGCCGTGTGGAGACCCCTGCTAGTGCTGAGATGCTTGTTCGTTCACTGACTCAGCTTTCCTCCTGCAGTCGGCATCATTGCCTCTGTTTTGTGAGGTGGAGGACTTTGTGGACTGGTGTTGGGTTAATGGGTTAATGTTGGACTTGTGGGCTTGGGCAGCATTGGGTTGGGATGTTTTCGTGATGCACATTTTCTTTACATAAAACTCTTTCTTATACATGAGTTGCTGTGGATTTGTTTCTCCAAAGTACCCAGACTAATACAAGTAGTGTATGAGTACTGGGTCGTGTAGGGGTGATTGACTTTGTTTAGTGATGTGGTAGAAGTCTAATAGGTGCTGTAAAATATACGGTGGCGAAATGGAGGTAAAAGAGAGAGAAGTAGGTAAGTGAGAGATGTAGGCATAGAGAAGAGCAAGAATACAATGCAAGTAATAATAGTAATAAGTGTCTGTAACTGCTGACAAATTTGTATAAATAATATGGAAATGCACAGTAAGAGGGCTAATCAGAATTAATAAGTTCTACTGCAATATATTTCATGAAAAAAAATAAATACCAGGAAGAGATAATGGGTGGAATTGCAGGGAGATGAGGGAAAGAGACAAAAAAATCTGGGTGTGGCTACTAATTTATGTGGCTATGGCAATGTGAAAGTGGGTGTGTTAGTGCACTCAGAATGGGGGGAAAAGGGAGAGGAAAAAACCAGCCTTTGTTTGGGTGGGTATGTTAGGATCTAAAGAACTGCCTGTTATTTCCTGGGAGGAATGGATATTCTCAAGTGGGTGGAGCTGCTCCTGCAGAAGGCACAGGAAGAGAAAATGAACGAGATCTCCAAACATATTTTGAGAGTATTGTCATAGAACAGAAGTATACAAACTAAAGAAATAATATAAAGTAGAAGCTAAACCCACCGTGTGTATAGGAAGTCTACTCTTTGATTTTGTTATTTTGTGAACATATGTGTTGTGTAGGGGAGGTGGGACTAGTGGGTGCAGGGGGGCGCCAGAGACCAAAACCAGAAAGAAAGAGGAAGGGAGAAGGGAAAAATAAAAGCTAAAAGTTAAGTGTAGGTACTGAGTATGTCTGCACCAAGCTGCCAACTCAGAGCAATCTCTAAGAGGTAGCAAAGGGGTTGAGACCTACAGGTTGAGAACCACTGCTCTGATCAATGGTAAAGGGGGAGTCTCTCAGCAGGCAATGCTGCTCTCCTACTTTAAGAAAATTGGTCTACTTAGCTTTACGATTTGATTCTCACTGCCAGGAAGTGTAGGATATCCCTCCTAGTGGGTTTCTTTCTCTAGGAGTTTCTGAGTAGATCTTCCAATGCCTGTTATTCAGCAGATGTCTTTTCGCATCCTCAGTGTTTATCCTTATAGCTGTGGTTTCATACAATATTTGCCCTTTTTTGATCAACCAACTTCCTTCAGCATAATGGTTTCTAGGTCCATCAATATCACGAGGTGTTTCATAGTTTCATCATGGTTTTTGTAGGAATATGTTGTATTCCTTTGTGTGTATATACCAGCTTCCTTATCTACTCTTGTACTGAAGAGCACTTGCGCTGTTTCCAGCTCCTTACTATTGTGAACTGTGCTGTGATGAACATGTGTTTCTCACTTCTTTGGAGTCTATACCCAACAGATATTTCTGGGTTGTATGTATTCTCAACATTTTGAGGAAGCACCTTATTGTTTCCCACGGTGGTTGTACCATTTTATAGTCCCAGTATGTGTTGTTTTCTTTCTTTTTTATTAATCTACTGTTAATGCAGGGGTGAATTGATATCTTACTGATGCTTTGATTTGCATCTCTCAAATAGTCGATGATTGTGGATATTTCTTCATATGTTTGTTAACTGTCTGAATGTCTTCTTTGGTGACGTATATGTTTTTGTCTTCTGCCAAATTCTTCATTGGATTATTTGTATTTTTCTTGGCAAGGTGCTGAAGTTTTTTTTACATTTTAGAGGGTAGTCCCTCATTCACTATTTCACTCCTAAAATCAAATGTCCCAGTGTGTGGGTTCCCGTCTTACTCTTTTGGTGAAATCTTTGGATTTCACATAAACACGACATCAGATATTTATCAATATTTTTTTCTCTTCTAAAATTACACTAAAGCAGTAGTTCTCAACCTGTGGGTTGCAATCCCTTTGGGGGTCAAACGAGTCTTTCATAGGGGTTGCTTAACACTATCAGAAAACACATATTTCCGATGGTCTTCAGAACCAAGACATCACTTCTCTATCTGTCTCTAGGTGGGTCCGCCCACATGCAGATACACCTCATATGAGTACCCAGTATGATGACATCATCGCACCAACCCCATACAAATACAGGTGTATGTGACAGGGTTGGCGCCATAATGTACTTATGCGGACCAGTCACACATGTAGAGAGCAGCTACTGTGTAGAGAGCAGCTACTCTGTTAAAAAGCAGCTACTGTGTTGAAAGAAGCAGTATTGGAGGTAAAACAACACCTCATGAATTATAATTACTAGGTAAATGTAAAATCATGTACTGTGAAATCAACTACTGCTATATATATATATATATATAATCATGGGAATATAATCTGGATGGTGATCAGTCGTTTATATTCAGCTATGGTTGCTGTGACTACTGTCCCCTTGTGATAGTAACAGATATGTACAAAACAACAACACAGAGAATGGCAAATCATAGGAAATTTTAATGAACTGTATTGCTTGAACTATGCCGTGTATCATCTTTTGTATTATTAAGCTATTGTTATATATTATTTTCATTAGCAAACCATCCATGATACTGGATTGTGTAGAGAAGAATGTTAAAAGAAAATACAGGGAGGATTCTTTTACAGTATGGTCTTACCTAAATAATGACTGCAGGAATTGAGAAATCGCAATGTGTTATTTGTTGTGAAGTTCTATCAGCCGAATCTATGAAGCCAAACAAACTAAAATGCCATTTTGATAGCAAGCAAATGAGTTTTGTCATCAAGATGCCAGCTATTTTAGAAGCAGAGCTGATGGACTCAAGAAAGCCAGTCTTGATACTGGTGGCAAGTCCCACAAACAAAATGTGGCAGCCATTGAAGCTTCATATTTGGTGGCATCAGAATCGCCAGAGCTATGAATCTCACACCATTGCTGAGGATTTACTATTGCCAGCGGCCAAAGCCATTGTTCGAGTTATGATCGGACACAAATTTGTTACAAAATTGAGTGCAATTTCATTATCTAACAACACTGTCCACAGAACAGATGACATGTCTGCTGATATGCTTGATCAGGTAATCCAGGTAATTAAATATGCTCCACTTCCAATATTTAGCATCCAGCTTGATGAATCTACAGATGTTGCAAACTGTTCACAGTTACTGGTTTACGTGAGGTTTATTAATGATGGCGACTTTAAAGATGAGTTTCTATTATGAAAACCTCTTGAAACAACTACTACATGTGATGTATTTGACACTGTTGGTTCATTTCTGAAAGAGCATAAGATCTCTTGGGAAAAGGTTTGTGGTGTTTGCACAGATGGTGGTCCAGCTATGCTAGGATGTCAATCTGAATTTCCACGTTTGGTACTGAATAAGTCACCCAAAGTCATTGGAACTCACTGTATGATTCATTGGCAAATATTAGCAATGAACACGCTGCCACAAGAGTTACAAGAAGTAATGAGAAGAGTCATAAGTTCTGTCAACTTTGTAAAGGCGTGCACTTTGAACAGTCGACTGTTTACGCAACTGTGCAACGAGTTGGATGCGCCAAATAATGCTCTGCTGTTTCACACTGAAGTGAGATGGTTGGTTGTCGAGAGGAAAAGTTTTAAAATATGTTTTTGAGCTTCGTGAAGAACTCAAAACGTTTTTTAATCAGAAAGTAAGACCACAGTTCAAAGCACTTTTCAGGGATAAAAGTGAATTGCAGAAAATAGCTTACTTGGTTGACATTTTTGCCATCTTGAATCAGTTAAATTTATCATTGCCAGGACCAAATGCAACATGCCTCGATTTGCCTGGAAAAATAAAAAGATCCAATCATTCCAAATGAAACTTCAGCTTTGGCCAAAAAAAAAAAAAAAAAAATGGAGGAAAATAAAATTGACATGTTGCCTACCTTATCTGCTTTCTTTGAGGAGCATGACATTGAACCAGACAAAAGGATTACGACGATAATTTCTGTGAAAGAACACTTACACATGCTTGCAGACGAAATTTCTTTCTTTTTTTTTTAAATCATTAAAAAAATGACTAGGGGCTCATACAACTCTTATCACAATCCATGCATACATCAATTGTGTAAAACACATTTGTACATTCATTGCCCTCATCATTCTCAAAAAATTTCCTCTCCACTTAAGCCCCCGGCATTAGGTTCTCATTTTCCCCCTCCCTCCCCGCTCCCCCCTCCCTCATGAGCCCTTGATAATTTATAAATTATTATTTTGGCAGACAAAATTTCATTGTACTTTCCAAATCTACCTGACACCCCATTTGCAGTTGCCAAAAGTGCATTCACAGTCAAAGTTGAAGATGTTCCTGGGACAGCACAAGAGGAGTTCATTGAACTTTTAACAGCAATACAGCAAGAACTGATTTTTCTATAATGCCAGTTATAAAATTCTGGTACAAGTGTTTGCAGTCATATCCTGTTCTGTCTGAGACTGTGTTGCACCTTCTTCCATTTCCAACAACATATCTTTGTGATACAGGGTTTTCCAGCTTGTTGGTTATCAAGTCTAAATACAGAAGTAGACTTGTTGTGGAAGATGATCTTCATTGTGCTCTTGCAAACACTGCCCGGATTTTTTCTGATCTGATGAGAAAGAAGCTATCTCAACCTTCACACTGACGTTGACTTTTTACGCATACTGTCGCAAAATGTAGCAATGTAGTTTACTGTTGTTATATTAAGACTGTTACCCATGCGACACCATGCTTCAAGACAAAATTTCATTTATTTGTAATTAGAAATAAATATTTCACAATATATAATTATATGTTGTTTTGTGATTAATCACTACGCTTTATTTATGTTCAATTTGTAACAGTGAAGATACATCCTGCATATCATATATTTACATTATGATTCATAACAGTAGGAAAATTACAGTTAAGAAGTGGCAACAAAAATAATTTTATGGTTGGGGGTCCCCACAACACAGGAACTGTCTTAAAGGGTCGCGGCATTAGGAAGGTTGAGAACCACTGCACTAAAGTATAAATGTACTTTAAGTACCATTAGTCTATAATTCAAAAATAATCCAAAACACTTCATCACTCTTCTAATTTTAAAAAATATTTTACTGTATACAATTTGTATTAGATGAAATACTATCAGAATGCTCCTTAGATGAAAAGATTATGAGATTTTGTTTCATATACTTTGGACACGTGATAAAAAAGGACCAGTCCCTGGACATTATGCTTGTTAAAGGAGAAGGGCAGTGAAAAAGAGGAAGACTCTCGGTTTGATGGATCGACACCATGCCTACAACAATGGGCTCAAGTAAAGGATCAGTCGTGAGGATGGTGCAGGACCAGGCATGTTTCATCCTATTGTACACAGGGTTGCTGTGAGTGAGAACTGGCTCAAGGGCACTAACAACAACAACAACCCACTACAATCAGGTTGATTCTGACTCATAGAGACTATGTTGGACAGAGTTGAATGGCTTCCATATAGGTCTGAGACTAAATCTTTATAGACGCAAATACCGTCATCTTTGTCCTACAGAGATGAACTTGGGGTTTAAATGACTGAATTTGTGCTTAGCAGCCCTCTATATAGCCCACTGTTCCACCAGATCTCCATACTATAGTTACAACAAAAATATGAGACAAAACAAAGCACACCTCACTGTCATCAAGTCAATTCCCACTCATAGTGACCCTACAGGACATGGCAGAACTGCCCCTGTGGATTTCCAAGACTGGAACTCTTCACAGAAGCAGAAAGCCTTGTCTTTCTCCAGTAGAGTGGTTGGTAGCTTTGACTTGCTAATTTTGTGGTTAGCAGCCCACCATACAAGCTTTATGTCACCAGGGCTCCTGTATACGAGGCATTATTTTTCCATGGCTGTTGAGTTAATTCTAACTCATGGCAACCCGTGTATGTCACAATTGAACTTCACTCCGCAGAGTTCCCAATGGCTGATATTTTGGGGAAGTTAACTTCCAGGATTGTTTTTTAAAGATGTTTCTGGATAGAATGACTAACCTGTAGGGAAGCAGCCTAGTGTATTAATTTTATCCCTGAACTAGGCATTACAGAGGTTAGTAAAATAAGTTAAGGTCCCTGGGTGGCATAAACAATTTATATTCTCTTATGAACCAAAAGGTTTGACATTGGAGTCCATGTATTTGTGGCATGATAGAAAGTCCCAGTGATCAAGTTCCATAATATTACTTACTGCCATTGAAAAACCTATGTGTGAGAGTTCTAATTTGAAACCTACGGGTTCACTATGAGTTAAAACTGACTTATTACAATGGGAAGAAAAATTAGTAAAAGTTATAAGCCATGGTTAAAATGTTATAAGCAAGGACCTTGCAGACTCACATAAGTATATAATGAGAGGAAGAAAATCTAACATAAATCATAAGACCAATGTGAATTGATATAAGAAATGTTGCAGTTCCTGATGTCTTCCATTTTGACAGTAAGAAATGGCGCTGTCAGTAGTTATGTCAGGACAATAGATGTTGACCAGAACCATCTCAGAACATTTTTGATTCAGATTCACCCTACTCCTAATTCTCTTCAGTTTTGTTTAAACTTTTAACTATTGACATTTTTATACCACATAAAGAATTGAGATAATCATATAATCAATACCAAAGTATTTCTCATCCAGCTTCAACAGTTATCATAATATGGCTGATATTGTCTCATTTATTCCCTCACTAATTCTCCACTCTAATTTATTGAAAGTAAATATAAGACTTTCCCTTGATTCATCAATCATTTTACCTCACTGGATTCCTTCTCTCTAACACATTCTTACTAAATTCAACCACCATCCTAATTTTTCTTTTTCTTTTCACTTTCAGCACAGCATCTCCAACTGTCCATTTCTGTGAGGGTACAGATCCTTAAAGACCAGCCAGATACACTGAACAGCTCAGAGGGAGGAGCCAACTCACCAGTGCGTTCCACCTGGCCCTCAATTTCTTTGGACAGATGGCTGGATAACGAAAGTGACATAATGGTTATTTGTGAAGCTAGGGTACAGTTGAGAGTTGTTCTGTTACTCTGGCTTGGGGTGTCTCTGCCACTTTCTGATAACTCCCAGGATGGGCCCTACCAACACCTCCACTCCCCAGAAATAGTGATCCCCTTGAAGGTGACTAACAAGGGTAGAGGCACAAAAGTTCTAGGCTGGCTATCCTACATTCTGCACTTTGGGGGACAGAAACACATTGTCCACATGAAAGTCAAGAAGCTCTTGATTTCTAGACACTTCCAAGTGTTCACCTACACTGATTAAAATGCTCTCCGTAAGGATCAGCCCTTTGTCCAGGACGATTGCTACTATCATGGCTATGTAGAGGGGATCTCTGAGTCCTTGGTTGTTTTTAGTGCTTGTTTGGGGGGCTTTCATGGAGTGTTACAAATAAATAATTTTACTTATGAAATCAAACCACTAAGGCACTCTACCACATTTGAGCACCTGCTTTATAAGATAAACAGAAATGATACATACTTTCCACCTATGAGATGTGGCTTAACGGAAGAAAGACTAGCACACCAACTGTTGGACTATCTAGAAACTGAAAACTCAACCTTGAAACAAAATTCTGTTGATGGTTGGGGGACCCATTCATGGTTTCTGGAGCTGGCTGTGGTGGTAGATCATGATTTCTTCATTTACTCTGAAAGAAACTTCTCAAAGGTACAGGAGAATGTAATCCTTGTTGTCAGTATAGTAGATTCTATTTACCAGCAGTTGGGTATTTATGTGATGTTGATGGGGATTGCCATTTGGAATCAAGAAAATGTTTTTCCAATACTAAGCATAGAACAGGTTCTGGAGGATTTCTCTCATTGGAAACAAATCAGTCTTTCCCAGCTTCAGCATGATGCTGCCCATCTTTTTATAAAACACTCATTTAAACACGTGCTTGGTTTAGCGTATGTTGCAGGGATATGTCGTCCTCCCATTGATTGTGGAGTGAATTGTTTCCAAGGAGACCCTTGGTTTCTTTTTGCCCTAACTGTGGCTCATGAATTAGGCCATACTTTAGGCATGAAACATGATGAGGACTTCTGTTTGTGTGAGCAAAGTGGTTGCATCATGAATGCTATCAGGGTGATAGCAAAGAGGTTCACTAATTGCAGCTATGCTCAGTTTAGAAAGACAAGTTTAAATCAGGGATCATGCCTGCAAAATTCTCCAAGTCCAGGGGAATTCTTCTTGATGAAGCGTTGTGGGAACTTTGTGGTTGAAGGAGAAGAGGAGTGTGATTGTGGCTCTGTGCGACAGTGTGAACAAGATCCCTGTTGTCTATCAAACTGCACACTGAGTCCTGGAGCTGCTTGTGCATTTGGGCTTTGTTGCAAAGACTGCAAGTTCATGCCATCAGGGAAACTCTGTCGACAACAGGTCAGTGAATGTGATCTTCCAGAGTGGTGCAATGGGACATCCCATGAGTGTCCAGAAGATGAATATGTGCAGGATGGAATGCCCTGTAGCGGAAGTGCCTACTGCTATCAGAAGAGATGTAATGATCATGACAAACAGTGTAGGGAGATTTTTGGCCAAGGTGCAAAGAGTGCATCTCAGAGTTGTTACAAAGAAATCAACTCTCAGGGGAATCCCTTTGGCCATTGTGGTATAAATGGAACAGCCTACCTGAAATGTAATATCTCTAATATCTTTTGTGGAAGAGTTCATTGTGAAAATGTGAGAGAAATCCCTTCCCTGCATAAACATTCTGCTCTGCAGCATATTCTCATGAGTGGTGCCACTTGCTGGAGTATTGGCTATCATTTAGGGATGGACACACCTGATGTTGGAGAAGTGAAAGATGGCACGATGTGTGGCCCAGGAAAGATCTGTATAGACAAAAATTGTGTCAGTCTGTCTCTTCTGCCACAAGTTTGCCTGCCAGAGACCTGCAACATGAACGGTGTCTGTAACAATAAACATCACTGCCACTGCAGTTATGGGTGGTCCCCACCCTACTGTCAGCACAGAGGCTCTGGGGGAAGCGTTGACAGTGGTCCAGCATCTGCAAATGGAAGAGTTTTCTGGCCACTGATTGTGATTCTTGTTTTGTCTGTTTTGCTTATATTGTTAGCTCTTGGGCTTCATAAGTATGTTTAAAACATTTTTGTTCCATGGGAGGAGTGTAAGACTCACTCTTTAGGTTAAGAAAATATCTCTAATTCAGCACTTTGTCTATTATCCCGTTATAGTCTCATATAAATAGAAAGCATAGGAAATACCTGGCGAGACAGCTTAAGGAAAGTGCGGATCTTCTTTTCTTTCAGTGCCAGAAGCATCGCCATCAGTGAGGGTACTTCCCGCCATGACTTAAAATACTACTCGTTGCTCTTAAGAGGAAATCCAATCAAATAAAATCTCTCTGTCAATCTGTTTGTGTTTCTTGAAGAGAGAATGATCCACGGGAATGGCAGGGGGACAGACATCACAGGACCTAGGAGTAAGAACACTACCTCTCTTGAGAGTCTGCTTTAACATTTAAAAGGAGTGGTGATAATGATGTTTGGGGTTCTTTGGTGATCCAAAGAGAAAAATGAATGGAACTTGACTTCCATACTTACTCTTGACTTTGTTGCGTGAGTGCTCTCTAGTCAAGTGTGTTTGGTTGGGTTCTCCAGAGAAACAAAACCAGTGATGCTGTATGTGTTGTATGTATTGTATGTGGTGTATGTGTTGTATGTGGTGTATGTGTTGTATGTGTTGTACGTGGTGTATGTGTTGTATGTATTGTACGTGTTGTATGTGTTGTGTGTGTTGTATGTTTTGTATGTGGTGTATGTGGTGTATGTGGGAAGAGATGTCTATCAAGAGATGACTTACGCAGAGGTAAAAGTAGGTAAGTCCAGTTCAAGTCAGGGAAGTGTGCGGATGGCTCCTGTGATCAGAAAGTGACACAACAGAAGACTGAGGAACCAGACACCAGACCCAGCTCCAGCAGAAAGCAAAGGAACGAAGAAGGTTCCCTTCTCTTAGGTCGCCCTTTCTTATACAAAAACACTTAACAAGGAGGTGTCATCAGGCTGCAAGACAATTGATAGGTTGAACTCTGCCCCTCCCCTTCCCCAGGAGCTTCTAGTTAACTTAATCTCCAACCATCACAGACAGCCCGCCCCTTGTCAATGTGACACCTGCACAAAGCTCTTTAATCATACATACCCAAGATAATAATAAAACCATATTTGTGCCTAACACGATACAACTAAAATGCCTACAATATCAAAAAGCACTAGCCTTATTTTCCAATTATGTTTTATAAATGAACAAAACAAAAATATTTAGGGCATATGTACAAATGGGAGTCACTCATAACAATTAAAGGTGTCATTTTGGCAGCTGGTCACGTGACCATAGTGGGTATTTAGAACTACCTTCTTCCACTACTCATTCCATATTCCCTTTACGCTCAGTGAATGCCACAGCTGGTCATGATTCTTTGTCTGGTGGGGTGACCCAAACCTTCATTCTTAGAGTCTGGGCTATTATTAGTGATGTCAGAATTAGGGTGCTTTATCATTCATTTTAATAGCAGGATATGATAGTGCTTAGAGGTGACCTAAGGCCCCTGACCCAAGCCATGATATTTAACATGGTCTTTTATGCATGTAAAAATTAGACATTGAATAAAGAAGACTGAATAAGAATTATACGTTTTAATTGTGGTGCTGGTGAAAATATTGAAAGTACCATGAATGGAAAGTACCATAAAAGGACAAATTGATCTGTCTTGGAAGTAGTACAGCTAGAGTGCTCCTTAGAGGCAAGAGTGGGGAAATTGCCTCTTATGTACTTGGGACATGTTGTCAGGAGAGACCAATCCCTGGAGAAGGACATGGTGCTTGGTAAAGTGGAGGGGCGGTGAAAGAGAGGACAACTCTCAATGAGATGGATGACACAGTGGCTGCAACCATGGCTCGGGCACAGGAGCCCTTGTGAGGATGGCGCAGGACTGTTTAGGGTCTGGTTCTGTTGTGCATAAAGTCAATATGGGTTGGAGTGACTCAATGGCACCTAACAGCAACAACAAGGAATCCTGGATTCCAGACTCTCCTGCATTCTTCTTTACTTCCATTATGTAACACCAATCTAATTTCCCCCTTGGCAATCGGGATTAATCACACCACTCAATACAATGACACCCTTCTTTACCTATTGATCCAGAGGCACAAGGAGCCCCAAATGGCCAGTGGGCATTCTTAACTGCCAGTTCAATGAAATCAGAGTTGTGTTTCCAGATGGGAGTATTCCTACCTTTGGAACCAGGACCTACAAACCTGAAGAACATAGGGTCACTGGGACAGCAGCAAAAATGCTGCAAATGGGTCCCTGGGAGTAATAGTGAGCCGTGCCACTCCTATTTCCACTCCTTAGTTCTTGGGCACCGGAATCCTGGCTGTTGGGCACTCTGCACCATATATTGGCTACTAGTTTAGAATATGTACAGGCTTCTGGGGAACGTTGCCCCAACCCCACAAGGTGTTGCTGACCAGCTGGCATGGAGTCATTACATCTTTAGAAGGCCATTCCATCATTCTATTAACCAACTGCTTCAAGATAATGAAGAACATGGTATGACTGGTAGATCCCATGAGCACAGGCCCGTTGTTACACTTCATTTGCTGTGAAGTGAGTTCCCTGATGTGAAGCAATGTTGTGTGTGATACCATGCAGGTGGATAAGACATTCTAGAAGTCCACGATTGGTGGCTTTGTCAGATGCAGTTCATGCAGGGAAGGCAAATATGTATCCTGAGTAAGTGTCTATGACAGAACAAAACGTTGCCTTTTCCATGATGGAGTGTTTGTTTAATAAGTTCCCCTTCAAGGTGCATATAGTACGAGTATTGCCATGGGTGAATGTGGGTAGTGGTGGTGAGTTTCCTGATTGTGTCAGACCAGATTGTCTATCGAAACAAAACCAGTAGCACATATATGTATAAGAAAGAACTTTATATCCAGAAGTAATTTCATACTAAGAAGGCATCCCAGATCTGTCCAGTGCAAGTCCACAGGTCCAATGCTAACCCTTTTTTGACTCACCTAGCTGCAGGCCAATGATGCCAAAAGATGAAGTGAGAAGCAGAGAGATTACAGGCCAGTAGCTACAGAGTCATGTGGATCCAAAATTGGAGGAAACGTGGCAGGGGGTAGACAGCTGTCAGGGTCAGGTGGACCACATGGGGGTGCCCCTAGAGGCAGGCACAGAGTCCCAGGAAGCAGGAAGGCAAAGGAGCAAAGAGAATGGAGAAGTCATCAATGTCTCTCTTATTAAAAGGCTGCACCCCTACGGAGGCCGTCATCAGGCTGTGAACCGACTGACAAGTTGGACTCCAACCCCGGGACTTTCACAGAGGTGGTGGGTTGACATAAAATAGAACTGCCAAACTGGTGAATGGGTTGAATTGAGTTAGGGAATATTTCCCCTGAGTGTCCTGTTTCTCTACCCTGGTGTTCTCAAAACAAGAGAATCAAAACCCAACCAAACACACTGCGTGAAATGGCTCTGATTTTTCTCAGGACTTCAGTCCCATTTTGACTTTTGGCATCATCATGAGGTGTTGGTAAAGAAGAAAAACAAAAGAAAAAATCCTAGCCAATCTTCTTGGCTGCTTTATCCTCCAGATACTCAAGGAGATCAGAGGCTGAGCCAGAGTCACGTGTCAGGGCCACGTGGGTGATCTCAGTGTCTACCACCACTGAATGTACAAATGTGTGGGCCACTGCCACAAACGGGCATTTTCTTACTTTTTGGTTAAATTTGCTAGTGGTTTATTGATTATTAATTTTTACATAGTAACATTTTTATTGGTTCTATTTTTTATTTCCTTTATTTCTGCTCTAATTTGTAACTGGAAGGGATCAATATTTATGCCCCTACCAAAGAAATGTGACCCCACAGAATGTTCAAACTGTAGAACGATATCATTAATATCGCACACAAATTAAATTTTATTTAAGATCATCCACTAATGATTGCAATAGCTCATTGACAGGGAACTGCCAGAAGCTCAGGCCAGATTCAGTAGATAATGTGGAACAAGGGTTATCATTGCTGACGTCAGATGGATTTTGGCTCAAACAAAGGATGGCAGAAAGATGTTTACTTGTGTTTCATTAACTCTGCAAAGACATTCGATTGTGTGGACCATAATAAACTGTGGATAACCTGGAGAAGAATAGGAATTCTGGAACACTTCATTGTGCTCATTCAGAACTTGTACAAGGATCAAGAGGAAGTTGTGCGAACAGGACAAGGGAATACCACATGGTTTAACATCAGGAAAGGTGCGCATTAGGGTTGTATCCTCTTACCATAATCGTTCAATCTATATGCCGAGAAAATCATCAGAGAAGCTAGCTTATGTGAAGAAGAGTGTGGCAGCAGGATTGGAGCAAAGCTATTAACAACCTGTGATATGCAGATGACACAACCTTGCTTGCTGAAAGTGAGGAGGACTTGAAACATGACCAGTGAAGATCAAATGCACCTATTCTTCTACAGTTCAATGTCTAACTTTCACGTGGATATAATGCAACGGAGAATACCATGGCTTGGGTCAAGTACATCTTGGTCTTCAAAGTGACATCCTTGCTCGTCAATATTCTAAAGAGTCTCATGCAGCATTTTTATGTAATGCAGTATATATATCTTTAGACTGCTGCTTTCATGAGCATTGATTGTGGATCCAAGAAAGACAAAATCCTTAACAACTTCAACATTTTCTTCATTTATCATGGTATGACCTATTGGTCCAGTTGTGAGGATTTTGGTCTTCCTTACATTGATTGTAATCCCTACTGAAGGATAAAATCCTTGATCCTCATTAGTAAGTTCTTCAATTCCTCCTCACTTGTGTGATATTAATATCATTCTAACCTCTCACCATAATTGTTCAATCTATATGCTGAGCAAATCATCGGAGAAGCTGGATTATATGAAAAGAGTGTGACATCAGGATTGGAGGAAAGCTTATTAAAAACCTGTGGTATGCAGATGACACAACCTTGCTTACTGAAAGTGAGGAGGACTTGAAGCCCTTGCTGAGGAAGATCAAGGATTTCAGCCTTCAGTATAGATTACAACTCAACGTCTACAAGACCAAAAACCTCACAACTGTTGGCAGCATCATGATAAATGGAGAAAAGGTTGAAGTTGTCAAGAATTTTGTTTTGCTTTGAATGATGATCCATGCTCATGAAAGCAGCAGTCAAGAGATCAAATGACTTGTTGCCCTGAATAAATCTGCACAAGACCTCTTTAGAGTATTTCAAAGCAAGAATGTTACTTTGAAGACTAAGGCACACCTCACCCAAGCCATGGTATTTTCAATCACTGCATATGCATGTGAAAGTTTGACCTTGAGTAAGGAAGACGGAAGAATAGATGCATTTGAACTGCTGTGCTGGAGAAGAATATTGCAAGTACCATGGGCTGCCAAAAGGACAAACTGATCTGTCTTAAAAGAAGTAAGGCCAAAGTGCTCCTTAGTGGGCAAGGGTGGCCAAACTCTACTCCCTCCCCTCACTTTCCTCTTTTCTCTCTCCTCTCTGCGTGACGTCAGAGCACTCTAGCCAAGGGCCTGCCGTCTATTTAAGTACTATGTACTGGTGGAAGCATCATGAGCACCCTCAGGCCACTGGCTTCAGCACTTTCAGGAGAGGGTATGTTCGGAGGGAAAGCGGGAGCAAATTGTGTTCCAGTGCCCGTGTAGGAGACAAGACCATACTTCTGATAACCTCCAGGACTTCCTTGCTTGGTCTGTGTCTTTGATTTTCTGAACCCAGCAGCCACAGGTCAGGGGAGCCAACATTTCTTTTCCCATAAACCTTTGAAAACTTAGAGGAAATTAATAAAATCTCAAGAGGCTCTTGGCCACTTTCAGAAAGAGCTTTGAAAGCTAAAAGGGCAGTCACATCTCAGACTTGTTTGTTGTATTAGGCTGGGCTGACTAGGGCAACAAATCCATTGATACTCGTATATATATATATGAAAGATTTGTACCAACGCATAATTGTATATCAAGCAAACATCCCAGCCCAGTCCAGATCAAGTCCACAAGTCCCATACTAGTTCTTAAGTAGTGCTTCGGATTCATGCAGCCACATGCAATGATGTAAAATGCAGGAAGATCACAGTCCCATGGGTAAAAGGTCTTATGGATCAAATGGTAGGGAAGCATCTCCAGGACTCTGGCTGCCATCGCCGTGGCTCAAAGTGGTTTGTCAACAGGAAGGTGAAGTAGAGAGAGAGGGAGGCCAGCTTCCAGAGAGCCACTTATGTGAGTAGCCCTCCAATCAAGCTGGGAGCTGATTAGACTCTGTCCACATGTTCCTTCCTTATGGAGCCTCCTTGGCACACAAAAACTTAACTATCATACTTGTCCATCTTGCCATAGAGTCATGAAACATCTCATATACATTTCCCCATCTCACTTGTTAGTTTTCTAGAACTAATCTCATTGTAAAATAATATTAATATTACAGGACTTATTTTCCAGCTACCATTACCATCTGGCCAGGAATACTGTGCTCACACTTCATTACAAAGAAAGTTTAACCTTTTTGACTTAGAGAGTCTCCACCAAAAATGGGCCCAAGTTTCCAAAATTATCTGGGACATTTTTGTTGCCAATTTCCCCCCTGCCAGTCCACTTTTCCTGTTTTCTTTTTAAATCTTTAGGCTTGGGCTCCTCCACCCTCTCCTTGTCCCATTCTGACTGACCTGATATATTTGGGGATCTACTGGATCTGACATTCTTTGAAGTTTTACAGGGGATTTACTGTTGCCCTGTCGACAGCCTACAATTTCCTTTTTTACCACTTGGGCTATGCTGCCACTCCCTGCCAACAGTTTACCTTTTTATGTGTGTAAATTCTGTCTTTCCTTCCAGGAGTCACCACTATGGCATCCTCTCCCAACTCTGGACTTGTGGACACCACAATGGGAGACCTCTCTATAAAACCAGGAGAGGGGTGTACTGTTTCTCACCCTGAGTCCAACCTGGAGTTTGGTATTTAAAGAGATTAACCCCCACATTGGGCCCCCCCCCACATAGTTTTGTTACTACCCCCACATAGTTTTGTTACTACTAATTTAAGTTTGTGCCCTGAAGAGCAGAACTGAACTACAGGTTGGGGGGAGGGGCCAGCACACCAGGCTCGGAGGTGTGGGAAAGGGAGAGGTGTGGGAAAGGGAGAGGTGTGGGAAAGGAAGTGGTGTTAACAAACTCAGGGACAAGGGAACAACAAGTGATCCAAGATCGGTGGCAAGGGGGGCATGGGAGGCCTGGTAGGGCTTGATCAAGGGTAATGTAACCAAAAGGAAATACTGTAACCCAAGTGAAGGCTGAGCATGATAGTGGGACAAGAGGAAAATAAGGAAATAGAGGAAAGAACTAGGAGGTAAAGGGCATTTATAAAGGTCTAAATACAGGTGTGTACATATGTAAATATACTTATTTATGATGGTGGGGAAATAGATCAATGTGCATGTATTTATAGGTTTAGTATTAAGGTAGCAGATGGACATTGGTCCACCACTTAAGTACTCCCTCAATGCAAGAATGTTTTGTTCTAGTAAACTGGCATTCCATAATGCTCACCTTCCCGACAGGATCACTGAAGACAAATGGGTGCATAAGCAAATGCGGTGAAGAAAGCTGATGGTGCCCAGCTATCAAAAGATATAGCGGCTGAGATCTTAAAGGTTTGAAGGTAAACAAGCAGGCATCTAGCTGAGAAGCAACAAAGCCCACATGGAAGAAACAACCAGACTGTGTGATCATGAGGTGTCGAAGGGATCAGGTGTCAGGCATCAAGGGGAAAAGAATCATATCATTGTGAACGAGGTGGAGTGTAGATTAGGGTCCGAAAGCCCACCTGTGGGCAACTGGACATCCCTTTGCAGAAGGGTCGTGGGGAGGAGATGAGCCAGTCAGGGTACATAGCAGCAACGATGAAACATACAACTTTCCTCTAGTTCTTAAATGCTTCCTTCTCTCACCGCCCCCGCCCCCCGCCCACTATCATGATCCCAATTCTACCTTACAAATCTGGCTAGACCAGAGGATGTACACTGGTACAGATAGGAACTGGAAACAGGGAATCCAGCACAGACAAACCCCTCAGGACCAGTGGTGAAAGTGGCAATACCAGGAGGGTGGAGCGAAGGTGGGGTAGGTAGAAGGGGGGAACCGATTACAAGGATCTACATATGGCCTCCTCTCTGGGGGACAGACAACAGGGAAGTAGGTGAAGGGAGACGCCAGGCAGTGTAAGATATGACAAAATAATAATTTATAAATTATCAAGGGTCCATAAGGGAGGGAGGACCAGGGAGGGAGGGGAAAAATGAGGAGCTGATACCAAGGGCTCAAATAGAAAGCCAATGTTTTGAGAATGATGAGGGCAACAGATGCACAGATGTGCTTGACACAATGGATGGATGTATGGATTGTGATAAGCGTTGTATGAGCTCCCCAGTAAAATGATTTTAAAAAATACAGGTGGGATAGACTCAATGGTGTATTTTAGCTCTAGTGGACTTGTTTTACTTTTCTTCAGCTTTATCTTGAACTTACATACAAGCAATTGAAGATCTATTCTAAAGTCAGTCCCTGACCTGGTTTTAACTGCTGATAATGAGTTTATTGTCTCCTCCCATAGATGTAGTCAAGTTGATTTCTGTATATTCCATTAGCAGAAGTCCTTTTGTGTTGTTGAAAATAAGTATTTTCTAAGAATAAGTAGTTGTTGATCTTGCAAAATTCTATCACGGGATCTCCAGCTTTGTTTTGTATCACCAAGTCCGTATTTTCCAACCACTGTTCCTTCCTCTTTGTTTTCAATGTTGGCATTCTAATTTCTAATAATTACCAGTGCATCTTGATTGCATGTTTAGTCGATTTTCAACGAAGTTTTTGGTAGAATTCTTCAATTTCTTCATCACTAGCTTTAGTAGTTGTTGCATAAACTTAAATAATAATTGTATTGATTAGATTTCCTTGAAATCAGATAGATAGGATCCTATCACAGACAGCATTGCACTTCATGATAGATTTAGCCAGATCCTTTCTGACAATGAAGGCAATGCCATTCCTCTTGATTGTTTCATTCCCCGAATAGAAAATCATATTATTTTCTGATTTTAAATGGCCAATATCAGTCTATTTCAGCTCATACTGCCTAGAATATTGATTTTTATTCATTCGATTTCATTTGACCACTTCCAGTTTTCTTAGATTCACACGTCGCACGTTCCAAATTCCAATCATTAGCAGGTATTTTACCTCAAGCCATGACTCATCAGCAAATGAAGATCCTGAGAGATTCACTCCCAACTCATGTCACCATGCTTGACTCCACTCTGAGAAAGTATCTTCTCTTCAGTCACATTTTGATTGCCTTGCAACCTGAGGGTCCCTTCCTCTGGCAGCATCTCTGACAATGTCCTGTTTCCACCTCTCAGGCACTCAGTAGCTGACTGTTTGGCAGCTACGCATAAGATTTTCGGCTGCTCCTTCCTCCGAAGTGGGAAGCAGAGTCCTTCCTCGTTGTCTGCTTTTCATCTGGAAGCTCCACTGAAATCTGTTCACTTTGTTTGATCCTGCTGTCTTCCAGCACCATAGCAATACACAAGTCACCACAGTAAGACAAACTGAGAGAAAGGTGGTGGCCCAGGCAGGAGGCAATTGCAAATACTATCACTTCAGTCAGGAGCACCTTAGTCCTCCGAGTGACATCCTTGCTTTTCAATACTCTACAGCGGTCTGTGCAGCAGAGTCACTCAGTGCAGTGCATCTTGGGATTCCCTAAGTGCTGCTTCCATGAGCATTGACGGTGGATGCAAGCAAGACAAAATCATTGACAACTTCAATCTTTTCTGCCTTTATCATGATGTTATCTATTGGTTCCTTGGTGAGGAGTTTGGTCTTCTTTATATTGAGTTGTAATCCATACCTAAGGCTGTTATCTTAGATCTTCATCAGCAAACATTTCAAGCCCTTTTCACTTTCAACAAGCAAGGTTTTGTCACCTGCATATGACAGGTTGTTAATAAAACTACTTCCATTCCTGATGTTGCATTCTTTTTCATACAGTCCAGTTTCTCTGATGATTGCAAAAGGACAGTGAAAGGGCATACCCCTGACATACATCTTTTCTGTCTTCAAAGCATGTAGCAGTCCCTTTTTGCATTTGCCCAACTGCCTCTTGACCCATGTACAAGTTCCCTATGAGCACAATGAAGTGTCCTGGAAATATCGTTCTTCGCAAGGTTATCCTCCACGCAGTCAAATGCCTTGGTATAGTAAACAAAATACAAGTTATCATCTTCCTGGGATTTTCTGCTTGAGCCAAGAGCTATCTGACATCAGCAAAGATATCCATTGTTCCATATCTTCTTCTCAGTCAGGCCCAAATTTTTGGCAGCTTCCTGTCAATGTACTGCTGTAACCATTCTTGTATGTCCTTCAATAAATTTTACTTGCATGTGGTATTAACGTTAATGTCTCTATAATTTGATCATTCAATCGTGTCACTTTTCTTTGGAATGAATACAAATAGGGATCTCTGTCAGTTAGTTGGTCAAAAAACTGCCTCCGATTTTCTTGGCATAGACAAGCAAGTGCTTACAGTGTTTGATCAACTTGTTGAAGTTTCAGTTGGTATTATATCAATTCTTGAAGCCTTGTTTTTTGACTAATACCTTCACTCCAACTTGGATTTCTTTCTTCCCTACATATACTACCAATACAATCCCTACATATACTCTTGAGGTGATCAAATGTTGACTAGCTGTTTGGGTAAAGAAACTCTGTGTACTTTTTCCATCTTCTTTTGATGCTCCCTGCATTGGTCAGTATTTTGCCCATAGAATCTTTCAGTGTTGCAATTCAAGCCTTCAATTTTTAAAACCCCTTTTCAGTTTAAAATTTGCTGTTTACTTCATCATTTTTTTCCAGTTGCCTTAGCTTCTTTACAATTAAGAGCAAGTTTGAGTCTCTTCTGACATCCACTTTGATCTTTTCTTTCTTATTTGTCTTTTTAATGACCTTTTGCTTTCTTCAAAGGATGATATTCTTGATGTCATTCCACAGTTTATTAGTTCTTTGCCATGGGTAGTCAATGCATCAAATCCGCTCTTAATATTTTCTCAATATTTAGATGGGATAGAATCAAGAATGTATTTTGGCTCTTGTAGACTTGTTTTAATTTTCTTTGCTTGAACCTGAACTTGCATATGAGTGATAGATGGCCTTTTTCACAGTCAGTCTCTGGTGTGGTTTTAGGGACTAATGTTGAGCTTCCCCACAGTCTATTCCCACAGATGTTGTCAATCGGATTTCTGCGTATCCATCTGGAAAAGTTCATGAGTATAGTCACATTATGTATTGTTATCAAAAAAGGTATTTTTGATGAAGTTGTTCTTGCAAAATTCTGCAGTGAAATGTCCTTGTATACGGTTAGCTATTATCCTATCTCAGATAGCACTGTACCTCAAGATAGGTCTTTTTTATGATGAATACAGTGCCATTCCACTTGAATCTGTCATGCACAGCAGAGCACACCATATGATATTCTGGTGCAAAATGGCCAATGGCAGGCCCTTTCAGCTCACTAAATCCAAGATATTGATCTTATGTGTTCCATTTCATGTTTGACCACTTGGTTTTCCAGACTCATACTTATACGTTCCAATTTCCAAATACGTATAAAAGGTTACAGCCGTGTCTTCTCATTTTTATCCATGCCACATCAGCAAAAGAGGGACTCAAAGGCTTTTCTCCTGAAGACTTTCTCTATCCACATTATTGGGGTGGATTCTTCTATGAGAAAGCAGGTTTTCCTCAGTCAGGTTTGGTATGCCTTCTATCTGAGAGGACCGTCTTCTGGTACCTTGGTACTGTTCTGGTGCTGTTCATGAGGTTTTCAGTTTATGACAATGTTCCCCTGCTCTCCATAAAGTTTTCAGTGGCTAATACCTCTGACGTGAACAAATCTATCCCTCCTTTATAAGCTGTTCTTAGTCTGGAGACTGTTGAAGCCTGTTCATTTTGGGTGACTGTGTCAAGGATTGAGTTCAATGCAGGTAAGAATACACATGAGACAGGTGTAGATTGCTGTTGATCTATATCCTATCACACAAATGTTAATTAACAAATCACTGTACAGTAAGAAAAAGGGGACACTTACCCAGAGCAACGGCGTAAAGCTTCGAGCATAAGGGCATGCTGCCGTGCTCTGGTTGCTCTAGGGTTTTATAGCTCTTAGTAGGAGGGGTTTAGTCCAGATGTTTTCCAAAGAAGTCCATTGTCATTGATGTGCCTGTGGTGGTGGTTTGATATCTAGGCTGCACTTCTTGTGAGGCGACTTGGAGGGATGTCTTGAATGCTGAACATTACTGAGTCCAGAGTTTAAGTTGATATGCTCCTAACAGTGACCCTGTAGGTGTTTGAAATACCAGTGACAGCTTTCAACATCACAGCAACACACGAGCCACCATCTAATGACAAACAGGTGCTTAACCAAAATAGTATGAATATATATCTTCCTAAATGATTTAAATCCGATAAATTAATATTGAGAAATGGCTCAATGAATTAAAGTGTTAATAAAATAGAATACCATCGGAAAACACATTTTTCTGATGATCTTAGGAACTGAAACACCGCTCCTCTATCTATCTCCAGGCAGGCCCGCGCACATGCAGATAGGCCCACACACTAGTACCCCACGTGAAGACTGTTACCTATGCTACACCATGTTTCAAGACACACTTTCATTTATTTGTAATGAGAACTATTTCACAATATATAATTGCATATTATTTTTATGATGAATCACTATGCTTTAATGATGTTCAATTTGTAACAAAGAAAATACATCCTGCATATCAGATATTTACATTACAATTCATAACATTACAAAATTACAGTTATGAAGTAGCAATGAAAATCATTTTATGGTTGGGGGTCACCACAACACGAGGGACTGTCTTAACGGGTCGCAGCATGAGGAGGATGGAGAACCGCTCCTGTCAAGGCTGCCCTCTCATCGCTCTCCGTCCATAGCTGTCAGAGGTCTAAGTTGCCTGATCCAGCTGCTCTTCCTCATCACAATGGGTCTGCCGTTCTCTACCAGGGCTCTGCTCCACCTTGCTCTGCAGTGCTGCCTGAGGGCCGATTAAACTCATGTCACCACACTTGGACGTGCCTCATATCCAGCCAGCCAACTTGCATGGCCACACTGGGAGGTCCCACCTAGACTTGCTTCACCACACTGAACGACTGACCTCCGCTACACTTCACCATCTGTCTTTCTACTCTCTGCTTCTTTGGCCTCTGTGCCTAGTGGCTGAGTGAATTGGAAAGATCTTCAGTAGGTTAGCTGACCCACGAAAGTGAGTCAGACTGGGCTCTCTGTACTGCTGGGTGCACTCCTTTGCTGTTATAATTCTTCATTCTCTACTTGGAGTAGAGTAGAGTTTAAGTTGGTCATTTCAGTGTGGTTATTGACCACATCGCTCCAGATCATGATCTGGGTTTGGGGTAACAGATTTGGGCATTCAGTGTGGGCTCCACACTTCTCTCTGGGCACTTGCTAGGGCTCTGCTCCTCCCCACTTCTCCAAAAGACTGACCTCTGGGAGACCCTTGGAGGAATGGCTCACTCCTCCTCTGGGTCTGGGGCTTTCTCAAATAGGCTGCCTGGACGGTCAACGAAGGGAAGAGGCTCAAGGGCAGGGCGAGCTGAACGCTAGAGAAGAGATGAGATGGGTGAGTGGAAAAATTCTCTTTCTGTCAGTGTAAGTTTGGGGTACATGGTAAATCCTGTGTAATCTCTTTCTGCCTGTGTAAGTTTGGGGTATGTGGTAGCTCATGTGGGGCTGCACTCCATAGAGCCCACAGGACCAAGAAGAGGAGACTTGTACTCATGAGGGACAGGTGAGAACGCAGGAGGTGCTCAAAGCATGAGAATGGGGTAAGGGGCAGTGCTATGTCCGGAAGACCACGCTAGGCCTTATCTAAGCCGTACGACAGTTTCTGGGGTTGTAGTAGGTTAAAGGCCATA
Organism: Echinops telfairi; assembly: GCF_000313985.2. Lineage (NCBI taxonomy): Eukaryota > Metazoa > Chordata > Mammalia > Afrosoricida > Tenrecidae > Echinops > Echinops telfairi. Next base: position 35,010,554 of record NW_022103915.1, read on the forward strand.
CCGGCTACTTTTTCATACAGCTATGTAAAGATCTCAGTTCTTACTCTCTTCTAAGAAAAAGTTTCTTATTTCTCGATTGTAGTCCCTCGCTCTGAGTTGGTTTGAAAAAGGGAAGTATTTGTGAGTTAGATTGTCTTGATATTGCAGAGTCGATAAAGTGAATTGATTTGGAGGAACCGATCCCAATGACTGGCGCATAGCACCTCCCCGTCAGGGGATGAACAACATAAAAGTGTGTCAAAGCAGACTGGCCAGTGTAAGATATTAAAACAATAATAATTTATAGTTTAATAAGGGGTCACGTGATCAGTGGGGAGGGATGGAAAAAGGAGCTGATACCAAGGGCTCAAATAGAAAGTAAACTCTTACAAAATGGTGATGGCAACATATGTACAAATATGCTTGACACAATTGATGTATGGAATGTTATAAGATCTGTAGGAGTCCCCAAAATGATTTTTTTAAGTGAATGGAGTGAGCAGAGATGTCTGCAATAACTTTAAATGGAAATCTTTTCATTTTTAAACAGTTTTATTGATATGTAATTTACATATCATAAATTCAATCATTCAGTCATATGAAGGACAATTGTATGATCATTACAAAATCATTTTTAGAACACTCCGACCCACCGCCCACCCTATGGTTAAATCGCCTCTAAAATGAGTTGTGCAACCAAAAGAGATTCTAGGAGTCCCTCCCCCTCCTGACTTCTTTTTTTTTTTTAATTCCTGAAATCCCTTTTCCCTCCCTGTCACAGACCCTCCCACACCCCACGATCCACTATCAACCCTTGTGTCAGTTCTTATCACTGTGCATCCACTCCTCCTGTGTTCACAAACTGGGAAACCCAACAGAAACGATTAAAAACAAAATCAAAATAAAGCGGTAAGGTTAAAATGATAATAATATAAAAACAAAAGCTACAAATAATAAGTAAGAAAGAAAAGCCCCCCCATCCACATTGAAAAAGTCAAGGAAGAAATTTCTGTCATGCACCAAGTAAGAGACATGTGCGCCCAGACCAAATTCAGGGAGGTCAACTAGCTGAGTATGGCGTTCAATCCAGCAGGATCACGGTGACAACAGTCTCTGCCTAATGGGAAGGCTTTTCAAGACGCTGTGGCTAGAGCAGATCCGCTAGCAGCTCAGTCTGACTAGAGACTCTGCAGACGGGTTTGGGGATCCCACTGTCATCCAGAGCCTTCTACTAATCGGGTGTTCGTAATTTAGCTCGGATACTTTTCCCTTTGCCATATTTGAAGTTTGAAATTGTCATCTTTGGATCACACTAGCTGTTGTGCTTCTTCCGTGTGGATTGAGTCGACTCCTTGCTTTGATGGCTGCTTGTTGAATATAAGCCTTTAAGACACTATTCCAATGGACAGTCAGGCACCATCTAGTTTCTTCCCCACACTTTGCTGTAGTACCCTTAGGTTCCATGATCATTTCATGAAGGTGAGCATCAAGCAGGTCCACGTTATCAGGATTAGCTCTTCTTGAATTGGGTCTTGAAGAGTTAAGTAGGAACCCAGACTCCATCTGCTTGTCCATGGAGTTTGCACATCTCAGGTTTACATTGGCAGTCATAATATGATGAAATCACAACCCTATATGACCAATTGCATCAATAGCAGCCATAAGCCAACCAACAATGAAACAAACACAACATACACACACATCCAAAAGGAACAAGAAAGAAAGGGGTGGGGGGGTGGGGGGAAGCAAGCTACAAGCAGGAAAGGAAGAACCCATATAAACAAAGAAGTACTTCATGGTCAATCACGCCCCTGGAGTCTAAGTCCATTGCACTATTGTCATCACCAGTTTTCCCAATGACCCAGCACTCCAGACACTGTCACAACGAGGAGTCTATGAGAGTAAAGTTGCACCTTCAGCTGCAACCCCTGGGTTTTGGCCCTAAGCAGTCTAATCTCTCCTTCGAGTAGGTTCTGTTGACCCTATGTATGGGGATAGGTGCCAGGAGGGGCCCTCCTGAATCCATTCTTCCCAGTGCAGACCCGGGCTCCACGGATCACAACCTGTTGTGTCACTGCAACATCCCTTTCCATCAGACACCTGTGTAGCTGCTGGTTCCCCCAAAGTCCAATGACTGCCACTTCCACATTCCTTGGATGGCCCCGGTCTCCATGCTCTCCCATCCAAGAACCCCAGCCCTCAGTCCCAGGGTTCTTGCAGCTTCGAGGTGGGGTTCAGTTCATTCAGCGGGGCCCTTCTGGTGTAGCCCCTGCATTACGCCATGCTGCCTACCAGGTCAGCTTCCATGATCATCATGGTACTGAGACCATGGTGTGGTTCACCGAAAGTTGGGTAGAAACAAATTCATAGTGTTTACCCAGGAACCTAACATCTGGCCCAGTGCCCCCCTAGGATCCCTACACTCATTATTTAGCATCCCTTCCAGCTATGTGATTAGATCTCCCCAGTCACCTACCATACTCAACCAA
>NW_022103915.1:35013733-35016163 GCF_000313985.2 Echinops telfairi
TACTAAAGACTTAATGTGTTAGTTCATAGAAATCAATAAAAGTGTCAATTTAAAATAGAATGTGAAACCAAGAAAGGAGGTTCTTGCTGTTATTATATAAAAAAGATTTTCTTGGTTAACAAGTTAGAGAGTTAATTTTATTCATGTGCAATCTGTGTTAAAGCCACGAGCTCAAACAAAATAATTCCAAGAGGATAAAATAAATTCAAGAGAACAATCATCTCCTGAAATTATGGAACTTCACGGAAAGTGAAAGAAAACTCTGCTTATCAAAGATTTGCTAAACAATTTTTTGTATTTTATTTCTTTTTGTATTTTTTTTAATGTAGACTGATGACTGATTGGGTTGCATTGAAAGATTCTTTTGTTTCCTAATACTGGTGTTTGTCCATTTGTACTGTGTTGGCTTGGGTGTTGCTGTGATGTTGAAATCTGATATTTCTACTTCCAACAGGGTCATCCAAAGCTACAGTTTGAGCACCACTTCAGATTCTAAAAAGCCACAGAAGAGTAATAGGCCTGTCTACTTCATAGGAATCAGCCACTGGATAGCCTATGGATGGCGTCTAAAAATTGCCAGACACTGAAACCCTAATGGATATATATAGAATATGCCAAGAGATTGTGCCTGACGATGGCCCTGAAGGTACTCAAAATCAGACTGAGGAAGAGCGGCCTTCTCCAACAAGAGTCAGCCATGATGACACAGATGGCGTGGACCCTGCAAGAGTAATGTCTTTGGGATCTTCATTTGCTGAGAAGGCACGGTATAAAATGAGAAGAAACAGCTGTGATTATAAATTAATAATTGGAACTTGGCACATACAAAGTGTGCATCGAGGAAAATCAGAAATGGTTAAAGATGAAATGGAATGCACAGAGATTTTCATAATTTAAAGACATTTCAGGATCTAGCTCGAAATAACAGTGCTCTCTGTGATAGGATAATGCCTATCTGCATAGAAGGAAAAACAATCAATACAACTTTTCAAATTTAAGCACCAACCACTAAAGCTAGTGACAAAGAATTGAAGTCTTCTACCAACCAGTTCAGTTGCCAATTGATCAAACATGCAATCAAGACGCATTGATAATTTTTGGAGAAAGGATTTCACAAGATGGAGGGAAAAAAGAAGGAACAGTAGTTGGAAAACATATTCTTGGAGATAGAAACAAAGCTGGAGATCGCATGGCATCATTTTGCAAGACCAACTGCTTCATCACATATACCTTTTTTTTAACCACACTAAAGGCAAATATATACATAGACTGCTTTGGATGGAAAACACAGAAATCAGACTGACTACATCTGTGGGAAGAGATGACAAAGAAGCTCAATATCAGCAGTTAAAACCAGGCCGGGGCCAACTGTGGAACAGACCGTCAATTGCTCATATGTACGTCCAGGTTGAAGTTGAACAAAATTAAAACAATCACAAGACAAAACTTTGAGGATATCCCACCCGAGTTTGAGATCATCTCAAGAACAGATTTGGTGCAGTAAACACCACTGCGAGAAGACTTGATAAGCTATGGGACGACATCAAGAACATCATGTAAATCTGGTGCGGACAGTTATTTAAAAGATCTGAGTGGATGCATGGAGAGATTCTGCACTTTGCTCTTAAATGTAGAGCATCTAAGGAAAATAGAATAAATTATGAAGTAAGAGAGCCGACCAGAATTTTTCAAGAGGCACTTGAGAAGACAAAGTAAAATACTCTTAAGCAATGTGCAAACACCTAGAATTAGAAAACCAAAAAGCAGGATACATATGCTCAGCATATCTAAAACTGAAAGAACTCCAGCATTTTTTTCAAGCCTCAAGTTGCAACATTGAGAGATTCTATCAGCAAAAGATGGAATCATTCAAGAAGCATACAAAGATGGAAAGAATACACAGTCACTGTACCCAAGAGAGCTACTCCACATTCTCCAATTTGAAGTGGAAGTGGAAAACCAAGGACCAATGGTATTGAAGGAAGAAGTCCAAGCTTCAATGAAAACATTGGACACAAACAAGTCCCTTAGAATTGACAGAATACAAGTGAGATGTTTCAACAAGCTGATGAAACGCTGGAAGCACTTACTAGCCAAGAAATATGGAAGACAGCTACTTGGCCAACTGATGGGAGAGATTTACATTTATACCCGTTCCAAAGCAAGGTGACCCAACAGAATGCTCAAACAATAGAACACGATCACTTTTATCACATGCAAGTATGATTCTGCGAAGTGTCATCCAACAATGGTTGCAGGAGTCTATTGACAGTTTATCCTGGCAGGATTCAAGGAGGATGTACAAGAAAGGGTATCACGGCTGGTGTCAGATGGACCTATGCTCAAAACAAAGACTACCAGGAAGGTGTTTGTGTTTCACTGATTATGAAAAGGCATTAGATTGTATGGACCGGAAAAAACTGTGGATGA
>NW_022103915.1:35016813-35019924 GCF_000313985.2 Echinops telfairi
AATAGGCCAATCAAGGAGTCTGGGGGAGCACGCCCTCGGTAACGGCTTAGTCTTCAACCAGGTCCGCGAAGTGACATCATTTCATGCAAATCAGGTGCAGGCACTAGATATGTAAATAAGGTGAAGACAATCTCCTACCCAATCAAGGGGAAGCAGGATATAGGTGCTTACTTAAAAAATGTCACACTATGTGTGGAATCCCCCTCATCTGTTTCTAGGCAGACTTGAAGGTTAAACTCAGCCTGTTCCAAGGACAGGCTATTCAGAGGGGAGATAACATAATCACAAAACTATGTCACGTAGGCGGGAATGGAAAAGTACTGCAAGCTCTGACAAAATATAGTGAAGATTGAGCCAAATGGCCCTGGACAGGTCCCCCTTTTTTTATTTTTACAAAAGCCAGAGAACATCCCTTCGGGGACTGCGTCTGTCTTAGGTTGTCAGGCATCACAAGTCATCCTTACCCATCGTTGATCAATGGAATGCGGCAGATTTATTTAAACAAAAGCAAACCAGTGTCTGTCTTGGGTTGGTATGACTTGTGCCCGATCTTACCTGTCACTGACTGTCCAGTCCAGCACACAAGGGCAGGGGGTCTTACCATAAGATTTCATGTGAGCCACCCTGTTCAGACATCTCAAGGCGATGATAATGGACCTGTATAGGTTTTGCCTGGATGGCTTCAATCTGTTGCTTGACAAATGCCATGAGCTTGTTAAACACTACAGGCCCGAATGAGAGCAAAAGCAATAGGCCAATCAAAGGGCCCAAAAGTGCTAAAAGGTAGGGCAAAAACCCGTTCAACCTGGTCCAAAGCGGGTTGGCAGCCAATTCTTTTCTTCGCTTCTCCAGGTCTTCTTATAGTTGCTTGATCTTGTCTCTGACAATCCCAGACTTGTTGGCATAAACGCAGCATCTTTCCTGTAAAGCCAAACAAATACCTCCCTGCTCTGCTGTAAGTAAATCTAGACCTCTTCTATTTTATAACACTACTTCTGCTAAGGAGTCCACTTGATCTTGAATATCTTGTATGGTGCTTGATACAGCTTGTACATCTGAAATCAATTGTCTAGACAGCTTGGTATACTGAGTAAGAGAAACGCCTAGGCCGGCGGTGCCGGAGGCAACTACTGCAGTGGAGATCCCTAACCCTGCGAGTAAAGGAATAAACTGAACTGCTCTCTTAGTTCTTCCCATCATATGGTCCATGACAGGGATGGGAACAGGCTCATCACCCGAGATAATATCTATGTCCGGGAGGAGGGAGGCCAAAACACACAATCCTGTCCAGTCTGTGGGCAAAAAGGTGTAAGCCCTATTGTGGCCACAAACAAAGACTGAACCATTAGGAGCACACAAAGGCTCTGAAATATTGGTCACGCTGCTACAACGTGTAAATGTTACCAAACCCACGTCAATTTTATCAATGTCATTACAAAAGGGAGAGGAAAAACAAGTGGAATTAAAAAATTGAAAAGGTTGTACCTGAAAAGGAGGGGTCACAATGCAAGTACTATTCACCAAATAGTTTAAAGAGGGACTAGGTATAGCAAGAGGAACAGGATATCCTTGCTGCATGCAAAGCCAACATTCTTGAGCCAAAGTGGAACTAGAAGCATTAAGCAAATTATATGTAGCTTCAAGAATATTGAAAGTTTGAGCATCAAGCTCCATATCACCTCTAGCCTTAGGCAAAGCTAAAGGATGATCCTGGATTTGAGGATACAAGGCTTCCTGTATCTCCTCAATTCTTTAAATGGCCTGCCATCCAGCCATAAGGTCAAGGAAGGCTTCCGATTAGTAATTGGTTGCACCCAATACACGTTTGAGGACCCAAAGCCTCCTGACCCTCTTTTAGGGTATTGGCTCTTGTTATCAGTCTTAACAAAGGGTAGTAGAATCAACTGAGCTATTTTTTCCTCCCCGAGTAATAGCAATGCTATTATTTACAGCCTTGGCCATAATTTTAATTTCTCCAGTATAATCGTTATCAATTACTCCCGGGTAAATTTGCAAGCCTCTCATGGTAGCGCTACTTCTCCCCAAAATTAATCCAAAAGTTTCAGGGGGCAAAGGACTGTTTACTCCAGTGCTTAAGGCTTGTGTTCCCATTTCAGGAGTTTGTACTGTGTGGGAGGTGGAACAGAGGTCCAGTCCTTCGCTTCCTGGTGTTGCTCTGCTAAGTTTTGAAACGGATTGTTGCTGCTGGCTGGAACAAAGCTGACCGCCCCATAAGTTTGTTTCGGGGCCTGGGGCCGGCCCCTCATCCATTTCCATGCTGGGCAGGCGCCAAAGGATTTCCCTGACTATCAGTTTTAGATTTGCATTCATTAGCCCAATGTTTTCCGGTTTGCACTTAGGGCACAAACCGGGAGCCCTACCCTCAGAGACTGTATTTTGTTCTCCTCGGCAATCCTTAGCAAAATGTCCACTCTTGCCACATTTAAAACAACCCCTTTTTTCTTTGTCTCTATGAGCCAAAAAATCCTTCACTGTTTGTCCGCTAAAGGCTGCTGCCATGGCCAGGCCCTGCTGATATGAAGGTCCAATGTCTGAACAAAGGCGGATATATCCCTTCAAATCCGTCCTTTTCCTGTGAGGTCTAATTGCTGCCTGACAAGCCGGATTGGCGTTCACGTATGCCAGTTGTTTTACATAATCCATACCAGCTTCAGTGTTACCAAAGAGCCTCTCCGCTGTTGTCATGAGTCTATGAGCAAAGTCTGCCAACGACTCGTCAGACCCCTGCTTAACTCCAGTGAGCGAGGCTCTGGGATCCCCTTTAACGGGAAGTTTCCTCCAAGCCTTTGTAGCGGCTGCTTGTATTTGTGCAAACAGTCCAGGATCATACTGCTTTTGATCCTCAATCGCGGTGTAATCACCCTCGCCTGTTAGCATGTCACTATCCCAATCCTTTCCTGCTAGAGAGTTTCTTTTTGCTGTTTCTCCGCAATTCTCCTAAAATTCAGACTTCCAGAGCAAATGGTCTCCCTCAGCGAGGATGGCCCTGCCAACACGTTCCAACCCCCGGGGTGAGCCATTGTTCAGCCAAGGAGTCTAAAAGGGCTAAGCTGTATGGAGAGGTAGGCCCATACTGAGAAACAGCCTTTT
>NW_022103915.1:35021089-35023873 GCF_000313985.2 Echinops telfairi
AGGGGAGATAACATAATCACAAAACTATGTCACGTAGGCCGGAATGGAAAAGTACTGCAAACTATGACAAAATGTAGTGAAGATTGAGCCGAATGGCCCCGGACAGATGTTCAAGGAAGCAGCAGTCAAGGGATCAAAAGACAAGTTGCACTGGGTAAATCCGCTGCCCAAAGTCTGCCAATGTGTGGAAAAGCAGGAATGTTATTGTGAGGACTAAGGTGCTCCTGACAGGCCATGGTCTTTTCAATTGCCGGATACGCATGTGAACGTTGGACACCGAGTTAAGAAGACTGAAGTCAAATGGATGCATTTGAACTATGATGTTGATGAAGAACACTGAAAGTACCACTGTGTTAGGAGAGTTTGTCTAGAGAAAGAAATCCAGTGAGACTCATCTATGTGTAAGAAAGAGCTTTATACAAGAAGCAATTGTAAACTCAAGAGGCAACACAGCCCAATCCAACTCAAGTCCATAAACCCAATACTAGTACATCAATTCCTCTTCAGACACATTCAGGGATGCAGAATGCAGGAAGCCCCCTGGCTGGTGGGTACAGAGTCGTGTGGATCCAAGGCCAGAGGAAACATGGCAGAGCATCGGCACCTCTCAGGGTCAGTGGCACAGTGCCAGCAAGCTGGAAGGCAAAGGGCCAAAAACAGAGAGGTTCCCACTTTCCCCTGGTTCTGAGGTGCCCACGCACTCTAGGAGGCATCATCAGGCTGTGACCTGCTTGACAGGTGGGAATCCACCCTTACACTTTCACACATCTTTAAGTTGGCCTAAAACCATCTAACGTGGACTGCCAAAAGAACAGACAGATCGGTCTTGGAAGAGGAATGGCCAGAATGCTCCTTAGAGGAATGGGTGGTAGGGACTTGATCTCATGTAATTTGGACATGCTATCAGGAGAGACCAGTGCCTAGAACAGGACGACATGTTTGGAAAGGTGGGAGAGCAGTGACAAAAAGAGGAAAGCCCTTGAGGAGCTGGATTTATAGTGTGACTGCAGCAATGGACTTAAAAATCTACACAACTGTGAGGATGGCACCAGATTGAGTGTTGTTGTGTTTTCTTTTCTCGTTCCAAAATATTGATATGAATCAGAACCAACATGATGACCCCTAACACCACCAACAATATTGACGAGCAGGCACAAGGTATTATTAATCATAGCTTTTGGTTGCTAAAATCACTCACCAATTTTTGTCAGTCTGTTGCACTGTGGTGGCTTGAATTTTGCTGTGATGCTATGTCACTGGTATTTCACATGGCACCTGTGTCTCAGAGATGATCAAGTTTCAGCAGTGCTTCCAGGTCAAGAGCAGACAACATAGAAGGAATGGTGTGCCATATTAGCTGATGAGAACATTGTCAGTAGCAACAGAACTTGTCAGCGATCATGAGGGAAGGTGAGCTTCTCAGTTTGAAAGGCACTCTAACTATGACTGAGAAAGAGATAACCTCTCAAAGGACAATTGATCATAATTATGTGGATTTAGATGAAACGGACTAGTATTTGCCATTTAGATCCAGACTATCTTATGGTCTACTCTGCCATGAATGACAATTTTAAGGAGAATGGATTCCAATTCATCATGAAAAAGGACATTCAAAGATTTATCTTGAAGTACGGTGTTGTCTCTGATCGGATACCATCTACATGCATACAGGAAAATCCAATCAAGACAAGTATTATTCTAATTGTTCCACCAAGTACTAAAGCTAGTGATGGAGAGTTAGGATTCCACCAACCTCTTCCATGTGAAATTGATCAAACCTGTCCTCAAGATGCATTGATGATTATTGATAATCAGAATGCAAAAATTGGAAACTAAGAGGAAGCGACAGTATTTTGACATCATGGACTTGGTGATAGAAATGAAGCTGGACATCGCATCATAAAATTTTGCAAGACCAATGACTTCTTCACCGTAAATACTTTTTTTCAACAATTTGAAAGGTGTGTGGCCATGTAGACTTGTCCAGATGGAATACTGATAAATCAAAGAGACTATATCTGTGGGAACAGCTGATGGACAAAGTCGGTATCAGCAGTCACAAGGATGTCAGGCGCTGATGGTGGAACCCACGATCAGTTGTTCTTATGTAACATTGCCTAAAGTTAAAGACAATTGAAACAGGTCCATGAGAGCCAGAATATAAGCTGCATATATCCCACATGAACTTCAAAAACATCTCAAGAGTAAATTTGGCTCAAGGAACACCGGTCAGAGAAGATCTGACGAGCTGTGGGGTGATGTCAAGAACATCATGCAAGAGGAAATCAAAGGGTCATTGAGAAGAGAGGAAAAAAGGAAAGCTCAAAGTGGATGTCAGAAGGCAATCTGAAACTTGCTCTGAAAGGCAACTGGAAGAAATAATGAAATGAAAGAGCTGTAAAGAAAATTTCAAAGGGCAGCCTGCAAGGGAAAATGTTATATTGAAATGTGCAAAGACCTAGGTTAGGAAATCAAAAAGGAAGAGCATGCTCACCATCTTAGTTGGAAAGAAGTGCAGAACAAATTCAAGACTTGAGCTGCAATATTGAAAAACCTCTATGGGCAAAATCTTGAGCCAAGCAGAGCAAAATCTTGAATGTTACATGAAGCATCAAAAGGCGCTCACTGAAGGAATACACAAAATCAACCTACTGAAAAGAATTAGTCAACATTCAGTGATTTCAGAAGGAGCATATGATCAAGAACCAAGGTTTCATCCCTGGCTGCTTGGGTGTCTGACGAATGACGAATCACGAATGAAGAATGACACAGTAACTATCCAGA
>NW_022103915.1:35029323-35040406 GCF_000313985.2 Echinops telfairi
GCTTTTTGTTCGAGTCTTTTGTTTTCTATCACTCTCTTGATTTGGGAAAGTCCACCAATGAGGATTGATAAGAGCAAAAGTATGAAACGACTGAACAGTACCACCAGCCACTGGTTTACATTCACAAGGATTCTGGCTCGAAGTGCGGGATCCTTGTCAGGTGGAGGGCCACTATCGATGCTACCACCGGCTCCTCTCTCTAGACATGTGGGTGGTCTCCAACCTCGGAGACAGTGACAGTTTCTTTTATTGTTACACACGCCTCTGTAATTGCAAGTTGACACATTGCAGGTAAAATTCAAGTCTTGGAAATAGGTACATCTCTGGTTAAGACAGAATCTTCCTGGCCCACATGAGGCACCATCAACTACAAGTCCCATGTATGGCTTCTCTGTCCCAAAGTGAGCATCATATCCAAAGCATGTTTCTTCTTTAAGATCTTTGACTATTATTTGGCGAAATGTAGAGTGCTCCCCTCCACCAAAGACTTGAGTGACACCCTGGCAGTGCAGCATTCCACAGAAAACATCATCTGCTTCACATGCAATAGGTATTCCGCCCCCTTTCGTCAACCTCACCCCACAGTTTCCTACTCGGTCACCCACCTTGTTTAATTTTTTATAGCATAGTGGCGAACCATCTTGCGTTTGATAGCCAAAAAGAGCTTGGCATTGCATATCACGGTCACTACAATTTCCTGTCATACAGACAGCTTTTACTGAGCAAGGTGTTCCATCCTGGACATAGGTGTCAGGTGGGCATTCAGCTGTATTCCCGTCACAGTATTCTGGTAGATCGCAAATGCCGAGTATGTCTCTGCAAACACTTCCAGGGGGAAGATATTTACACTTATGGCAGCAACTTCCTACATCACACAAACTTCCCAGGGTCAGGTCACAATTGGTCCCACAACACTTATCTTGAGCACATTCTTTCAGGGATCCACAGTCACAGTCTTCCCTCTGATTTACAATCTTGTCACCACAGCGAGGAGCTACATAAGGCATGTTATTGTGTGAAGCCCGTCTTTCACTCAGACAAGTGTCCCAGTGGGTAAAGCGATCGTGGAATGCTACATACGAACAATTACTCATCGTGTCTAGAAGGCCAGGCCAAGGAGCCATGACACAGTGGGTTCTCCGAAAACAGTAGCAACCTGACGTATCATGGAAAGCGCCTACACCATGAGCTACTGCATGTGCTGCAATACATGCAGCCAGAAACAGCTGATTGTCTCTTATATGTACATATCCCGCTCCCCAGTTGGGATTGCATAGTGATTTGGGGAAGCAAAAATAGGTTCTATCTCCAGCACGTTTTCCTGTAAGGAGCAATGACATCGAATGACTTCTAATTACTTTACTTACTGCTGTGTCCTTCCACAAACCATACTGTTCAACTATATCTGTAGTACTCCCTGAACCAAAAAATTCTGCATTCCTATTACTCCATATGCAAAGTATTTGTACATATGAACATAGATGCATAGTTCCATAAATGGTATCAATTATGCTGTTGAAAATCATGATAGATTCTACTACACGTGTCGAATTTTCGCCAAAATTTGTATATAAATTTTTTGTCACAGACAGGTGAAAACCTAAATATCTCCTGTGGCCCACCCACAGATACACAGGCCCTGCTCTAGGAGTTTCAACAAGTTCCTGCTCTTCAAATGCTTGCTTCATATCTTCTTCTTCGATCGTACACCTTTCAGCCCTTTGCGATGCTTCTTCTAAAACAAGGTTGGAAACCACATGTTCAAATGTGGAGGAAGCCTCCAGGGGCTTGATTTCATAAGTGAGGTCATCCACCTGCAACATACCACGCAGGCCCCCATTGCAGGTGTCCAGTGTGGCCATGGATCCTGGAACGCCTTCGAGGTAGCTGAAGTAGTAACAGTCTCGGGGGACATAGGGGTGATCTTCCTGCATGGCACCTTGGTCGTTGTTGGTAACAACCAGAAAATGTCTTGGCAGCAAGGTCCTCTTAACCTTCATATGAATCACATGCCTTCGGCCCTGGAAACGTATGCTATAGGAGAGTTGGTCTCTCCTGTGAGCTCCACTCACCTTATGGTGCACCTTTCTGGGAATCACAATTTCAGAGGAAGTGAAGCGCCATCCTAGTGGACCACGGGAGCTGTACACAGAGGATAGGCATGCCCAAAGCACCATCAGCAAGAGAGAACCTCTCCAGTGGGCCAGGGCCCAAGCACACTCCATGAGGGAGGAACACTGTAACCCCAGAAAATCAATCAGGTCATATGCAAGCACAACTGTCCCCGAGTAGGAAATGTGCCAGCATAGCAGTGCTATGGAGAGGAGTGAGGCTTGGGATACTGCCCTCTGAGAGGAGGGTAAGAGGCATGTTTATGACATAACAGTGAATACATGCCCATGAAAGGGCACTGGGATTACTGAGCTAGTCATCTGGGGAGAAGGTCCTAGAAATAGAAGAAGCAAGAAAAGTGTGGAATATTGAATGTGTACGTGGGCCAAAGGTCCCTCATTGTCTAGCTGATGTCACAAGGGAATAATAAATGTGTTCGTCATGATTTTAGAACAGATAAACCTTTTTTCCCCACAAACTATGCTGACTACAGTTTACATCCTTTGGACATGTTGTCTGGAGCGATCATGCTTGCTACAGAGAGGGGCAGAGACAATGAGGAAGGCCCTCGGCAGGCTGGACTGACACAGTGGCTGCAGTGATGGGCTGGGCCATGGGAAAGTCGGTGGATGGCTCGGGACTGGGCAGTGTTTCCTTCCGGTGTACATACCGTCCTCATGGCTCGCATCCGCCTTGATGGCACCTGACAACAACGTAGTGTGTAAGTCCTTGTTCTACTCACCTGCTCTGACTTTTGTGATACTGTGGAGGTGGCATGCTTTCGTTTCTTCTAACAAACGGAAGTCAGGGTTTTCCTTTAGTGCAACAGTTTTTAACCTGTCGTGATGCCCTTGGGGGTCGAACGACCCTTTCACAGGGCTCACCCGATTCATAACAGTAGCAGAATTACAGTTATCAAGTAGCAACGAAATAATGTTATGGTGCTGGAGTCACCACAACATGAGGAACTGTATGAAAGGGTGGCGGCATTAGGAAGGTTGAGAGCCACTGCTTTAGTGGTGCATCGTATGACATCAGACTTGGTCAATTCTCAAAAGGTAGAGGAAAACCATCCTCCTTTCTTCGCTTGATTTCTAACACTATGTGAAATTCCTTATGTGTCCCAACCAATGGGCATCTCCACCCTACCTAGTTACAGGGTCGGCTACACTGTGAAATGCTAGTAGTATCCATCTTGTTTGGCACCCTTTTCAGGAAATACAATCTGGAAATGCAGTGGCCCTGTGAGCCTCTTAGAAGGATGGCATAAATAATAAATAAAGAAGTAAAGAAAGAATTATGAGTACCTTACACCAACCAGGTCAAAGAAGAGATAGGCAGGCGCCAAAAATCATCACATTCTAACCCTTCTAAGCTGTTGAAAACAATGTCATTTTCTTAGATTTTTATTGGCTTAGGTCGGGGCTTACATTTCAGATAACCTATTTGGTATTTGACACTTTTAACTATGTATCAACACCCCTCTCCCACACCTCTCTGGAAGAAAAATAATAACTTACCCTACCCTCTCCCTTTGATTTCTCGTCTCTCTCTTGTGGAGTACTAAGTTAATACCTGTCAACCCTCTAGCTGATTCCTTCATAATTCCTCCCTTTGTTCTCCTCTGCCATGGTAACCATCAAAGTCCTTCTCTGGTATTAAAACCTTTTTCTTTTTTTAAAATGTGTGTGTGTGTGTGTGTGTGTGTGTTTAATAACACTGGTTTCATACAATATTTGCCCTTTTGCAATTGACTAATTTCATTCAGCATAAAGCTGTCCGGGTCCATGAGTGTCTTACACTGCTTTGTGGTTTCATCCTCCTTTTTAACAACCCATAATATTCAATTGTGTGTGTGTGTGGTGTATTTACCAAAGTGTTTTATCTATGCTTTTTTAAAAAACTCAACATACAGTTCTTTTGGTACATACTCTGTACATCATAAACTCAATAGTGCAATTATATTAAAAAGCTTATATAATCATAATCCATTTAAAACATTTTATTCCTCCTTGTACTCTATGTTATTAGGCTCCCACTCACCTGCCCTGCCATACTCCCAAGGAACCATTAATCCCGTTACTTTTTCTATAGATTCTCCATTCCTGGCTTTCATATACCAAAAAATATCCAAAAGCAAAGATCAAAAGTGCTAAAAAGAATAACAAAATAAAGGAGAAAAACTTCAATCAAAAAGGAATTTTACATTGAGTCAGATTTCAAGATAACCCTGAGAAACAGTTGTTGATCATGAACAAGCAAACAGATAATAAGGTTCTTTAAGTTTTAGGCCAATCTCTGCCCTAAGATTACTTGATAGCAGAACCTAACCTTTTGCTTTCTAGCAGTCAGCCAAATAAAGGAAGCCTCTCAAACTTCTCTGGTCCTTCCAGGTTACATGGGTATCCAACCACTATAAAAACTTCATGGAGACTGCAATAAGTAAAATCACTTCAGCTAACTTCATTAAGTAAAATAACTTGGGCTACAGTCGTATTTTCTTTGGAAGTCTTAATATGTCTCCACCTCCCTGATAAATTCATCCTTCTCATTATTGAAGAGTCAGGAAGAGTTCTGAGGATAATCAAACAAAAGTCAGTAGGATTCCTGTATACTAATAAAGAGAGCTCTTAAAACAGAAATCACAACACAATACCACTTATAGTACCCACACAAAAGATGAAATAGTTAAGAATACAGCTAACGAGGGAAGCACAAGTCTTAAAGAACACTATAAACCACTACTATAAGAAACAAAAAGGGACCTACATAAATGGAAGCAGTTTTCATGTTCATAGATATGAAGTCTTACGTTGTAAAAATTTCATCACAGCTAACCAAACACCCACTGCCATCAAGTCAATTGTGATTCGGCGAAGTTCCAAGACAGAGTAGAAATGCCCCTGTGGGGTTCTGAGATTCTACATTTTAGAGGAGGTAGAAAGCCTCATCTTTTTCACAACGCAATCTATAAATACAACACAATGACAATGTATATCTTAGCTTTGTCTTCAAAGAAATAGACAAATGAATTACTAATTTAATATAGAGACAGAGAGACCCAGGTCAAACGAAGAACTCCCTAAGAAGAGCAAGGGAGGAAGCCTCTAATTTACCAATGCCAAATCCTACTACACAGCTATAGCAGTTAAAACAGTCTGGAACTCGTACAATGATACATGCACAAACTAATGAAAGAGAATAGAGAACTGAAATAAATCCATCCACCTACAGACAAGTAAATCTTTGAAAGAAGACCCAAACTATTAAATTTGAAAGAGGTAATCCCTTTAGCAAACGGTATTGGCAAAATTGGAACTCCATTGGCAGAAGAGTGAAAGAGGTACCATAATTCACCCCAATATAAAATCAAACTCAAGATGGAGCAGAAATTTAAATGTACACTCACTGACTGACTCACTCACTGCCTCACTCACTCACTGTCTCACTCTCACTCACTGGCACATTCACTCACTCTCTCACTCATTGACTCACACACTCACTGCCTCACTTGCTCACTGCCTCACTCACTCACTGATTCACTCATTCACTGTTTCACTCTCTGTCTCACTCACTCATTGTCTCACACTCTCCCTGTCTCATTCACTCACTGGCTCACTCTCTCACTGTCTCACTCACTCACTGCCTCACTTGCTCACTGCCTCACTCACTCACTGACTCTCTCACTGTTTCACCCACTCTCTGCCTCACTCACTCACTCACTCACTCACTCACTTTCTCACTCACTCACTGGGACATTCACTCACTCACTCACTGACTGTTTCACTCACTCACTGACTCACTCACTCACTGCCTCACACACTCATGGCCTCACTCACTCAACTGCCTCACTCACTCACTGTCTCACTCACTGCCTCACTTGCTCACTGCCTCACTCACTGACTCACCCTCTCACTGCCTCACTCACTCACTGACTCACTCACTCACTGTATCACTCTCACTCACTGTCTCAGTCTCACTCACTCACTCTCTCACTGTCTCACTCTCTCACGGCCTCACTCACTCACTGTCTCACACTCTCACTGTCTCACTCTCCCACTGTCTCACTGACTCACTCACTCACTGTCTCACTCACTGCCTCACTCTCTCACTGTCTCACTCTCTCACTGCCTCACTCACTCACTGTCTCACTCACTCACTGTCTCGCTCACTCACTGTCTCACTCACTCACTCACTGTCTCACTCTCTCACTGCCTCACTCACTCACTGTCTCACTCACTCACTGTCTCACTCACTCACTCACTCACTCACCCACTGTCTTACTCACTCACTGTCTCGCTCACTCACTGTTTCGCTCTCTCACTGTCTCAATCACTAAAAAAAAAGAAATTTAAATGTAATCTTAGAGCTATCAAGATCATCAATGAGCAAACAGGGACCAGTGTAAGGGCACTGTTTCAGGGCAGAGACCACTATCAAGTACAACAAAGGAAGCACACCCAGTAGAAGATAAAATAGATGAGAGCAACTTGCCAAAATAAAACAATTGTGCAAGAAAAGACTTCATTAACAGGATAAAAAAGAATCTGCAGAGTGGGAAGAAAATTTTGTCAATGACATAAAGGGCAAGGGACTAGTCTCTAAAAGCTGTAGAGTACTGCAATTCCTCAATAAGAAAAAGATGAATAACCAAATTTTTAAGAATTCAAAAGACACGAAGAATTCACAAAAGATGACTTTCCAGATGGTCAAAGAACATATGAAAAAATGGGGTGATTCCGGGAAGATGCTAACTGACTAACACATATCAGAGGGACTCCTGTAGAAATCAGCCCAGAATAGTTACTAAGAGGGAAATTCAACACTGCTGGATCGCAGGAGGAGCATCATAAAGATAAGAAGGTACAGACTCACACGTTTTTGAGGGGCTGGGGGCTTTTGGCTTACCAAAGCGGAGGTCAACCAGGGTCTGACATTAGCCCACCCACTGTCTCTGGAGGAGCCCGGACCATTTGGATCCAGCACAGGGGCTTTATATCAACACAGCCACAGTTTGCCACTGCCTCAGGGCAGGGCTCAGGGCTCAGCTATACTGTTATTTTTGTTTCCCTTTCTTCTATCTATCACCCCACAGTCTCAGCAGGCTTAGTTTTTTCCTCCACCACCCCCTTTGTCTCTACCCTGCTTCCTCACATGCCACTACAGACCTCCAGACCACTCCCTTTAGCCTAGGGCATTTACGCCTGCCCTCCACCCAGTTAGGTGAGCTCCACCCTGTGCATCATAGCCCGAGACTGGGGAAAGCTCACCCGCCCTCCACCAGGGGATACTCCGCCCAACTTCTTCCCAGCGAATTCCTGCCTGTGTGGATGGGGGAGCTCCTATTTGTCCTCTGTGGGCCCACGTGATAAGGGAACTTCCTACCACCTACCTTAGTGCCTCACACGGCCTAAGGCAGCTCAGCCAACACTCGCCAAAGTTCCACACTGCTGCAGAAACCTCTGCCCAACCTCCACAATGATCTAGCTAATCAGGGCAATTGCGCCTACAATTCGCCGTTTTCTACACTAAAGCAGGCAACCCAACAGCCTTCTGGGTCCCTCACCTTGAGAGTGAAGCCACAGGAGGATAAAGTGGTAGGCTAATTCCATAGTGAACTTAGCTTCAGGCAGTTTGAAGAAGCACTCCTATGAGTCTCCCAGAGATAGCCAGTGCTCTTCAACTTCATGAAAAATGGCACCTGGTTCCTCTAAAACAACACAATGCACACAGCAATCAGACCCAACGAACTTAACACAAAAAAAACCAGGAGACACAAAAGGCAATGGAAGAAAATGTCCTGAACCTAAATGTGCATAGAAGAAGCATACATTGATCTGCGACAGAAAGAAATTTTCATAATGCTGCTTGGAGTCATACAGGATATGAGGGAAATGATACAGAAAAAGGATGAAACGAGGAGATAAAGTCCATATACCAAAGGGAAATACAAGAGCTTAGGGAGGAGATAACAAAAACAAGTAGCAGACTCACAGAACTCGAGAATCAACAGGAGGAAGAAGAGAACTGCACCAGTGACGTGGAGGACAGATAAGCAGACTAACAAACGTGAACAAAAACTAATAAGATCATCAGAGAAGCTGAAGAAAACCCAAGAGCTATGTCTGATGTTATGAAGAGGAACAACATCAGAATAATTGAATTACTGGAGGAAGACACAACAAAGAAGTCATCTTCAACAATAGTGAGAGAATTCCTGGGGGAAATCTTCCCCAGCTTAATGAATGAAAACCAGGCAACCATTTCGGAGGCTGAAAGAACACCAGCTAGCCCGAATTCCAAGAAGAAGTCACCAAGGCATATAATACTTAAACTATACAACTTTGAGGAAAAGGAGACGTTAATGAGAGCAGCTAGGGAAAAACAAGCAATCACATATCAAGGATCTCAAATAAGAATATGCTCAGACCTATCAGCAGAAACTATGAAGAAGAGGAGAGAGTGCAGTAACATACTCCAAAAATTGAAGGAAAATAATGCAAACCCAAGAATACTCTACCCAGCCAAAGTATCTATCAAGATATATGGAAAAGTAAGAGTTTTCCCAGAGAAGGAAAAACTCAATATGTTAGAAGAAACCCAGCCCTACAAAAGATCCTTGCCGACCCAGTATGGGCATAAGAACAACACTCACCAAGGGTAAATAAGAGACCACCACATAGAACAACTTCACCCAAAGGGCAATAAAGAGAAAACAGACCCAAGATAGCATTGGCTTAAGGGTGGAAAGAAGCAAGAATGACCCACACACACATGCACAACACGCTAATAAGAAAGAAAGGTAGGAAAACACCCAACACAAAACGTATAAGATGACATCACAGATTCCACAGATGGAGATAATAACCCTGAATATCAATGGACTGAACTCAGGCATTAAAAGACTGAGGCTAGCAGACTAGCTTAGAAAACACAACCCATAAATCTGCTGCCTATAGGAGACACATCTCCAGGCTACAGACAAAAATATGCCGAGAATCAAAGGCTGGAGAAAGGCATACCAAGCAAACAGCACTTCAAATTAAGCAGGAGATGCAATCCTAATCTCGGATACAATTGACCTCAAAGTGAAAACCATAAAAAGAGATAAGGAGGAGCAAGGCAGTGGCCATGGAAGTTGGAATCCACTAAGGAGTGTGTAACAACTCAACTGCCGAATCAACTAGTCCTGAAAATGGATGGCATTAGAGCGTCAGGCCCTTACCCAGCCATCGCTGGCAGTCACGACGTGTGCGAGAGGGACAGGAGCTACCTGAACTTTAAAGAGGAAAACAGTTAACCCTTTGAAGAAGTGGGAAAAAGAATGGAAAGAAGTTTGACTAGGGAGGAGACCTATATGGCCAATAAACACATGAGAAAATGCTCCCAATCATTAGACATCAGAGAAATGCAAATCAAAACAACCATGAGATACCATCTAACACCTTTGAGGCCTGCCCAAATCAGAAAATCAGAGAGCAACAAATGTTGGAGAGGATGTGGTGAGATGGGAACTCTCCTACATTGATGGTGGTCCTGTAGATATGTACAGCCACTATGGAAGCGGTCTGGCAATACTTAAAGAAGATGGAATTTGAGCTACCTTATGAACCAGCTATCCCTCTACTGGGTATATACCCAGAAGAGGTAAGAAATAACAGTTGTATGCACTCCAGTGTTTATTGCAGTGCAATTCACAATTGCAAAGAGTTGGAAACAATTTAAATTTCCACCAGTAGACGAGTGAATCAATAAGCTGGCACATACACACAATGGAGTACTACGCATCACTAAAAAGCACTGATGAGCACATGAAGCACATCTTTTCATGGGAAACATTGGAGGAAATTATGCTAAGCCAAGTCAGCCAATCACAAAAGAAGTACAGCACGAGTCCCCTGAGGTAAGTGTAATCAGCACTATAGCTATAGAAGAGAAGCCACTTATATCTAACAATTGGGTTGATATACAAGGAAGTGGGAGTAGCTTGGACCAAACACAAGGTGGTACATGTTGGTCTAGCACAGTAAAAGGAAAAGGATGGAGAGGGGAGGGAGAGCAAAGGGATGGGTTAAAAGTGAAATGATAACAGAGGGAGCAGGGCACTAATCCATTAACAGAGAGAGTTACTGGTCTTGTCTCCACAGAACCTGGAAGGGGCATGCACACCCTACCACGAAGCACCAACCTGTGAGGACAGCATGGTCACATGGAAGAATGAGTGAAAAGAGAGCTTTTCAGAGCCAAACTGACCCCCACCATGGAATTGGGTTTGCCAGACAGCAGGTAGGGGATAGGGGCCAGAATGCCATACCAGCATGGAGGCAGGCCATCAGGGAGAAAGAGAAAGAGTTGGACTGGGTCCCATGCTGGCACATGATGTTCAGAGCATGACGTCCCTGCTAGGAGCTAATAGGACACATGGGGGGACTGGGAAAATGACAAAAGCATTTGTCACGCTGTCCATTTACTAGAGCAGACTGTGACAGAGGACATTTCTGGGGTTACATGGTGTGGAAGCAGCACAATCTTAACCCCAAAAAATGGAGTGAATCAAGAAGAGAGCATACCTGGATAAACAATCTGGAGGAAAAAGCCACCAGACCAACAGTTGTGAGGGACAAGGTGGAGGGGGTGTGGTTTGGGAGGAAGGAAGTGGTGTTAACAAAGTCAGAGACAAGGGAACAAGTGGTCCAAAATCGGTGGTGAGGAGGGTGTAGGAGGCCTAGTAGGGCTTGAGAATGGGCAATGTAAGTGAGAGGAAAAGCTGAAACCCAAATGAAGACTGAGCATGATAGTGTGACAAGAGGAAAGTCAAAGGAAATAGAGGAAAGAACTAGAGGGTAAAGGGCATTTATAGAGGTCTAAATACAGGCATGTACATAAGTTTATGAGGATAAGGAAACAAATCTATGTGAATATATGTGTAGGTTTAGTACTAAGGTACCAGATGGACATTGTGCCTCCACTC
>NW_022103915.1:35040976-35052212 GCF_000313985.2 Echinops telfairi
CCTGATATGATTGCTGAGGACTAATGGGGGCATAAGGAAGTGTAGTGAAGACAGCTGATGGTGCCCTGCTATCAAAAGATATAGCATCTGGGGTATTAAAGGCTTGAGGGTAAACAAGCGGCCATCTAGCACAGAAGCATCAAAGTCCACATAGAAAAAGCAAACCAGCCAGTGTGTTCACGAGGTGTCGCAGGGATCAGGTATCAAGCCTCAAGGGAAAACATTACATCACTATGAATGAGGGGCAGTGTGGAGTGGGGAACCAAAAGCCATTTCTGGGCAACAGGACATCCCCTTACAGAAGAATCTCAGGGAGGAGACAAGCCAGTCAGGGGCAGTGTACCAATGATGAAACATACAATTTCCTCTAGTTCTTTCCCCACCCCATCCATAGGACCCAAGTTAATCTCTGTATCATTGCAATTTAAGTATATCTGCTGCCGAAGCAAGCACACCTCTAGTTCTTAAATGTTTTCTCCCTCCAACTATCATGATCCCAATTCTATCTTACAAATCCAGCTGGACCAGAGGATGTACTCTAGTACAGATGGGAACTGGAAACACAGGGAATACAGGACAGATGAACCCTTAAGGTCCAATGGGGAGAGGGGTGATACTGGGAGGGTGGAGGGAAGGTGGGGTAGAAAGGGGGAACCGATTACAAGGATCTACATATAACCTCCTCTCTGGAGGTCGGTCAACAGAAAAATGGTAGAAGGGAGATGGACAGTGTTAGATATGACAAAATAATAATGACTTGTAAATTATCAAGGGTTCATGAGGGATGTGTGAAGGGGGCGGGGGATGAGCTGATGCCAGGGGCTCAAGTGGAAAGTAGATGTTTTGAGAGAGATGATGGCAACAAATGTGCAAATGTGCTTGACACAATGGATTGATGGATGGATAGTGATAAGCATTGTACGAGCCCCCAATGAAATGATTTTTTAAAAAGAGGGAGATAAGGAAGGACACTAAATAATGCTCATGGGACCAGTACACAAAAAACTCTAAG
Source organism: Echinops telfairi (assembly GCF_000313985.2). Classification (NCBI taxonomy): domain Eukaryota; kingdom Metazoa; phylum Chordata; class Mammalia; order Afrosoricida; family Tenrecidae; genus Echinops; species Echinops telfairi. The sequence goes on from NW_022103915.1 coordinate 35,041,989, forward strand.
CATTGTAAACATATATTTCCAGAATGGGTGACCCACTGATTACGTCAACCAAACACTCCAAAAGATGAAAAAAGAAATCACAGCCTCAATAATTATAGTGGGTGACTTCAATACACCGCTGAGAAAGATAGATCACAGGGAAAGAGGCTAGAGATCTAAATACTACAATTAGATAATTTGACCTGATAGATATTTACAGAGCTTTTCATTCAAATACAAAAAATTTCAAATTCTTTTCAAGCCTACATGGCACATATTCGAAGATAGACCACATACTGGAGCATAAGGTGAATCTTCATAAATTTAAGCACGTTGATAACATACAGACCGCTTTCTCTGTCCACTGTGCCATAAGGCTGGAAAGCAACAAAAGGAAGATGAAAAAAGACAAGAGCAAATAATTGGAGGATGAATAACCCTCTATTGCAAAAAGAGTGTGAACTGACACAAATCAGAGTTGAAATTAGGAAATTTCTAGAAACCAAAGCTAATGAGAACATGACATACCAAATGTTGTGGGACACAGCAAAGGCAGTTATCAGAGGAAGCTTCATAGCAATACATGCTCACCTGAAAAAGGAAAAAAAGAGTCATGATTGATATGCTGAAAAAAAATTTACAACTAGAGTACAGTCATCAGGACAATCCTACTAATAGCAAAAGAAAAGACATTATAAGAATCAGGGCTGAGAAAAAAAAATCAGGGCTGAGATTCAGCAGAGGGAAAATAAGAACATGATAAAAAACATTAATGCTGCTAAAAGTTCATTCTGTGAAAGGATTAACACAATCGGCAGACCGCTGGTAAACCTAACCAAAGAAAGGCGGGAACAAATTTCAATACCAAGAATGAAGGATGAAAAAGGGGACATTACAACAGACCCTAATGAAATCAAAAGTATAATTACACAGTACTATGACGGATTATACTCCAGTGAATTCAACAACTTGGAAGACATGGACAAATTCTTGGAAAAACAATCCCTCCCTAGACTATCCTCAATGGATGTCAAGAATCTCAACAGACCCATAGCAATAGATAAATAGACAAGGTTATCAAGGGATTACCAACAAAAAATCCCCTGGACCAGATGGCTTCACAGGAGAATTCTACCAAGCATTCAGGAAAGAACTAACACCAATCCTTCAAAAAATCGTACAGAACATAGAAAAAGATGGCAAACTCCTGAACTCCTTCTATGAAGCTAGTATAACTCTGGTACTAAAACCAGGCAAGGATCCCACAAAAATTGAGAACTACAGACCAGTATCCCTAATGAACATCGATGCAAAAATCCTTAACAAAGTACTGGCCAATAGAATACAAAAGTGCATAAAACAAATAATTCACCATGATCAAGTGGGATTCATACCAGAGAGGCCGGAATGGTTCAACATACGAAAAACCATTAGTATCATTTGCCACAAGGACATGAAAAATTATAAGAACCACATGATAATATCGATAGATGCGGAAAAAGTGTTTAATAACATCCAACACTAATTCCTCTTAAAGACATTCAAAAAGACAGGAATGGAAGGAAACTTCCTCAAGACAATACAAGCTATATTTGATAAACCAACAGCTAATGTGGAATTCAATGGAGAAAATACAAACACAATCCCACTGAAAAAGGACACCAGACAAGGATGCCCTTTCCCCCCACTCTTATTTAACATTGTACTGGAGGTTTTAGCTCACAGCATAAGGCAAAGAAAAGACATCAAAAGTATTTGCCTGGGGAAGGAGGAGGTGAAACTCGTTATTTTTAGATGCTATGATTTTATATATGGGAAATCCCAAAAGCTCCACAAGGGGAGTACTGGAAGTAATAGAGGAGTTTGGCAGAGTGGCAGGATACAAGATCAACAAACAGAAGTCTATCGGACTGCTATACACATGGGATAAGACCACAAAAGAGATTTTTTTAAAAGGTGGTACCCTTCACAATAGCTAAACGTGAAATATCTAGGGATATACCTGACTAAAAGAGCAAAAGATCTATGTGAGGAAAACTACAGAACACTATTACAAGAAACCAAGAGTGAACTCAACAAATGGAAGAATATCTCCTGCTTGTGATTAGAAGATTCAATATAGTAAAGATATCAGTTCTGTCCAAGGCACTAAGTTGAATGCAATCCTGATACAGTTACCCTTAGCTTTCCTCAAAGAAATGGAAAAACGTATTACCAACTTCATAAGGAGAGGGAAGTAGCACAGAATTAGCAGAGAACTCTTCAAGGAGAAGGACACAGTGGGAGGGTTTGCTTTACCTGACTTTAGCACATACTATACAGCCACAGGGGTCAAAACTGAATGGTATTGGTATAAAGACATACTCAGACCAATAGAAATGAACTGAAAACCTAGAAATACAATCATCAACCTACAGACAACTGATCTTTGATAAGGGCCCCAAAAAATATCCAATGGGATGCAGATGCCCTCTTTAACAAGTGGTGCTGGAAAAAATGGATGACTACCTGCAGAAAAATGAAGCAAGAGCCTTATCTCACTCCATGCACAAGAATAAACTCAAGGTGGATCACAGACCTTGAGGTAAAAGCCCAAACTATTATAGCCATCAATGAGGAAATTGGGACCAACTTGAGAATTTTGGTACAGGGAATACATAGGCTATCAGAAATAGGAAAGGATACAAATGCAGAGGAGGCACAAATTGACAAGTAGAATAAACTGAAGATAAAACATCTGTGTACATTGAAATAATTCACCATGAGAGTAATAAGAGAGCACACGCACTGGGAAAACATCTTTAACAATGACACATCAGACAAAGGCCTTACTGCTAAAATCTACAATGCCCTGCTACCTTCCAAAAAGGAAAACAGTAGTTGCCCAAATCCAGGTAGTATGGCAGGGGCCAGACCAAATCCGGGGATATATATGTAGCCATCTAAAAAGGAGGGGCGGGGAGTGGGGGGAGAAAAAGAACTGTGTAGTGGGGGAACAGTAGGTGGGCAAAGGACCTGAATAGAAGTTTCACAGAGGCAGAAATCCGAATGGCCAATAAACATATGAGAAAATGTTCCCGATCTTTAGCCATAAGAGAAATGCAAATTAAAACAATGAGCTACCACCCAACACCCTCAAAGATAGCCCAGTTAAAAAAATCAGAAAGCAACAAGTGTTGGAGGGGTTGTGGGGACACAGGAACTCTCATCCATTGCTGGTGGACCTATAGGTATGTATAGTCACTATGGAAACCAATCTGGCAATATCTAAAACAGACGAAAATCGAGCTACCATATGACCCAGCAATCCCCCTACTGGGCATATACCCAGAAGAGGCAAGAAACAAACTACAGCCAGACATCTGTGCTCCAATGTTCATTGCAGCACAGTTCACAATTGCAAGGAGTTGGAAACAACCCAAATTTCCATCAACTGACGAATGGATTAAGAACCAGTGGTACATACATAAAATGGAGTACTACACATCGGTAAAAAGCAGTGATTAATATATGAAGCACACCACTGCATTGGAAGAACTGGAGAAAATTATGCTAAGTGAAGTAAGCCAAGCACAAAAGGACAAGAACAACATGAGACTGCCAAGGTAAGCTTTAAAAAAAAAAAAATGCAAAAGGGGCATAGGAAAAAAGCTACTGTATACAAACATTCCTGGAGTGAGGTCCAGGTAGTATGGCAGGGGCCAGACCAAATCCAGGGATATATATGTAGCCATCTAAAAAGGAGGGTTGGGGAGGGGGGAAGAAAAAGAACTGTATAATGGGGGAACAGGGCATTCACCCACTCAAGGGGAGGGTGTTTTTTATATCTCCACAGGGAAAGAGGGACTAGACTTCAACCCAGTGCTCCAAGATGTGAATGCAACATACTGGCATGAAGTAGGGAACCAATAGAGAGGTCTGAGGGGCTGTCCCCAATCCCAACTATGTGGACAGAAGCCCCTCCCCCCAGAAGAATTTACTTCAGAGGACAGCACTGAAGCTGCAACTCTGGGAGAGGGACATTTCTGATCAGAGCACAGGGGAGCAAATGAATGGGGAGGAAGAGAGAGTGGTGCACATCCTGGTCCAGCAAGCCTGGAGGATGGTATCCCTGCCAAGAGCAGCCAATCCACAGAAAAGGCCATAGGGCTGGCTCCACTGAGACATGACATCCCTCAATGACCCATAGCTCTATAGGAAACAACACTGGAGACACAGAGTGGGAATTGCGCCCAATCTGACCCCACCACGCTGAAGAAAAACACTAAAGGAATGCAATAGAATAGCAAGAGGAACAGAGCAAGGAAGTCCTGAGGGAGTACCAAAAATAGACTTTGGGACCAGTATGTAGCACCCTATCAGACTCGACCAGAAAACACTCCTAAAGGCTAACAAATGGTCACTGAACTAATTACAGGCATTTTTTTCATTGGTTGTTTTGTTTTCTTTTGTTGCTTTGTTTTGCTCTGTCTTATTTTTATGTGTAGTATTAAATTAAAATGTGCGGAGGGTGGGGTGGATGCCAGCCCCACCTGCTACTAGTACTCACTGGTTCAGTAATACTACTTCTGGGTTCAGTAATTACAATTGTACGGGTGAGATATATAAGTATTATATTAAAGTCATCGAGAGCATGAGAGATATTACAATGATGCAGTCAGACACGTTACATGGTCATGGTAGCATTGCTCACCTTAGCCCAGCTTGGTAATCCACGTGGAGGGAAGGGGAAATGAAGGAGGGCAAGGGAACAAGGGAGAGGGAGGAAGAGAGGGGAGCCAGAGAGAGTCAGAGAGGTCCGAGAGCTCTATATTGCTGACTCACGCCTATATACCTTTTGGGGGCATGCCAGCCCACTAATTACAGGTAGAGACATACGTCACAGGGAGGAGCTACCCTATAGGTTACACAGCAATGAGAGGGTGGTCTAGGGGGTAGTCTCTGGGTCTCCATAGGAACCATTATCAGTAGGGTGAAAACTCCTCCTACAGGAGCCTGTCCATTGTCCCCAGAGGCAGGGAGCAGGCCCACCCCTGTGGTGGGATGAGACAGCAGTCTGGCAACTGATTGCCTTCAGGGGAGGGAATGCCTACGTATCTGACCTTCCCCCACATTTATGCATGTTATTATTTCTGCACTTCTATCTAGATAAGTTGGATAAACAATCTGGAGGAGAAAACAACAGGACCAATGGTTCCCGCAGGACATGAGAGAGATTGGGGTTGGGGGAAAGGAAGTGGTGTAAACAAACCCAGGGAAAAGGAAGCAAGTGATTCAAAATCGATGGTGAGGAGGTTGTAGGAGGCCTGGTAGGTCTTGATCAAGGGTAATATAACTTAAAGGTAAACAAGCGGCCATCTAGCTCAGAAGCAACAAAGTCCACATGGAATAAGCACAACCAGCCTGTGTGATCACAAGGTGTTGAAGGGATCAGGTATCAGGCATCATCAGAACAAAAATCAAATCATTGTGAATGAAGGGGAATGCTGATTGGGGATCCAAGACCCATCTATAGGCAACTGGACATCCCCTTACAGAAGGGTTTCGAGGAGGATATGAGCCAGTCAGGGTGCAGTGTAACAACGATGAAACATACAACTTTCCTCTAGTTCCTAAATGTTTCCTCCCACCCCCACCCCACCCACTATCATGATCCCAATTCTAACTTACAAATCTGGCTAGACCAGAGGATGTACACTGGTACAGATAAGAACTGGAAACACAGGGAATCCAGGGCGATGATCCCTTCAGGACCAGTGTGAGAGTGGTGATACAGGAAGGGTGAAGGGAAGGTGGAGTAGAAAGGGGGAACCGATTACAAGGATCTACATATAACCTCCTCTGTGGGGGATGACAACAGAAAAGTGGGTGAAGGAAGACGTCAGACTGTGTAAAATATGACAATATAATAATTTATAAATTATCAAGGGTTCATGAGGGAGGGGGGAGCAGGGAGGAGGGGGAAAATGAGCTGATACAAGGACTCAAGCAGAAAGCAAATGTTTTGAAGAATGATGAGGGCAACAAATGCACAAATGTGCCTGACCCAATGGATTCATATATGGATTGTGACAAGAATTCTATGAGCCCCAATAAATGATTTTTTTAAAAGTTGTATGATCCCCCATTAAAATGATTTTTTTAAAGAAAAATGTTCACAATCACTAGCCATCTAGTTCATGCAAATCAAAACGATGATAGCAACACCTACATAATGACGCTAAATTAAAAACATAACAGAAATCAACAAATTCTGGCAAGAGTGGGAACATTAGAACTCTAATACACTGCTGTTGGAACTGGAAATATGTACAACCACTGTGGAAAGCAATATGGGAATAGAAATTGCATATGATCCAGCAATCCCAGTGCTGGGTATATATGCAAAAAGAGAAAAAGTCTTATCGTGTGTGTTAGGCCGGGTTGTCTATAGAAACATTCATTTATGTATGAGAAAGAACCTTTCACCAAGAAGTAATTATTATCAAGAAGGAATCCCAGCCCAGAGGAACATAAGTTCCTCTTCAGTCTCATGCAGCTGCAGGCCAGTGATTCTGAGACGCAAACCAGGGAGCAGGTGGATCACAGGCTGGTGAGGGCTGAGTCGTGTGGATCCTACATAGGTAGGAACATGACAGAGTGCAAATAATTCTCAGGCAGATCTCAGCAAGCAGGAAGGCAAAGTGGGCAAAGAAAGAAAGAGAATTTCTCAGTTTCTTTTTATAAGACACTCTCACCCCTAAGAGGCATCATCAGAAGGTAACCTGATGGACAGATTGTACTCTACCCCTACATTTTCATGAAAATTCAAGTTGATATAAATTCCTCTATCACAGGGTGGACAGACATGTGCATTCCTATGTTCACTGTAGCACTTGCACAATAGCAAATGGAAGGAAACAATTTAAGTGTCCATCAGTATAAAACTGGACAGGTGGCTTGGAACTACCATATACTTACTATTTTAATATCCTCCTTGCTTTATTAAGATGTATATTAAAATGGTATGTATGGCTCTGCCCCTCACAATGAATACAATTCAGAGATTTGCATTATCATCAACCCCCATTGCTTCTGCAAATAGTGCCAGTCACTTCAGCTTTTAATCTCTACAAATCAATATTTCATCTATTACAATTCATAGTGTGCACTTGTGTAATCTCCTTTGTTGAACTGTGTTTTAAATTCTATTCCATTGGCTAAACTAATCACACTTTCGATAGTATTATTTATGCCCCAGGGAAATGACTGATGATGTTCTCTAACATAAAATGACAATGATGTCTAACCCACCCAAGGGGAGGGTACTGTTTATATCTCCACAGGGAAAGAGGGACCAGACTTCAATTTGGTGCTCCAAGATGTGAATGCAACATGCCGGCATGAAGTAGGGAACAAGCAGAGAGGTCTAAGGGGCCGGCCCCAACCCCACCTATGTGGACAGCTGCCCCTCGACACAGAAGAATTTACATCAGAGGACAGCACTGAAGCTACAGCTCTGGGAGAGGGACATGTCTGATCAGAGCACACGGGAGAAAAATAAGGGGTAGGAACAGAGCTGAGCACATCCTGGCCCACCAAGCCTTGAGGACAATATCCCTGCTCAAAGCAGCCAATGCATTGAGAGGACGATATGGCTGGCCCCACTATGAGACACGACATCCCTTACTGACCCATAGCCCTACAGGGAACAACACTGGAGACATAGTGTGGGAATTGCACCCGATTTGACCCCACCACACTGAGGCAAAACACTAAGGGCAAGCAACAGAACAGCAAGGGGAGTAGAGCCAGGAAGTCCTGAGGGAATACCAAAAATAGACAGGGGCCAGGGCGTGAGACCCCATCACGTTCGACTGGAAAAACACCCCTAAAGGTTTGCAAACAGACCTTGAACTACTTACAGGCTTTTCTTTTTTTTTGTCATTGGTCTTTTGTTGTTGTTTTGTTTTCTTTTGTTGCTTGGTTTTGCTCTCTCTTGTTTTTGTGCATATCATTATCTCTGCAGGTCTATCTAGATAAGATAGGCTAGATAAACAATCTGGAGGAGAAAACAACAGGACCAACAGTTCGGGGTGGGGCATGCGAGAGGGGAAGGTGGGGGAAAGGAAGTGGTGTTAACAAACCCAGGGACAAGGGAACAACAAGTAATCCAAAATCAGTGGCGAGGAGGGTATAAGAGGCCTGATAAGGCTTGATCAAGGGCTGTGTAACTGAGAGGAATTACTGAAACCCAAATGAAGGCTGAGCATTATAGTGGGACAAGAGGAAAGTAAAAGGAAATAGATGAAAGAACTAGGAGGTAAAAGGCATTTATAGAGGTTTAAATACAAGCATGTACATATGTACTTATATTTACATATGATGATGGGGAAATAGATCTATGTGCATATATTTATAGGTTTAGTATTAAGGTAGCAGATGGACATTGGGCATCCACTCAAGTACTCCCTCAATGCAAGAACACGTTGTTCTATTCAACTGGCATTCTATGATGCTCACCTTCCCGACACAAACGCTAGAGACAAATGAGTGCATAAGCAAAGGTGGTGAAGAAAGCTGACGGTGCCCAGCTATCAAAAGGTATAGCATCTGGGGTCTTAAAGACTCAAAGATAAACAAGTGGCCATCTAGCTCAGAAACAACAAAGTACACATGGAAGAAGCATACCTGCCTATGTGATGATGAGATGTCCAAGGGATGAGGTATCAGGCATCAAAGAATAAAAAATCATATCATTGTGAATGAGGGGGAGTGTGGAGTGGGAACCCAAAGCCCATCTGTAGGCAACTGGGTATCCCCTTATAGAAAAGTCACTGGGAGGAGACCAGCCAGTTAGGGTGCAGTGTAGCAATGATTAAACATACAACTTTCCTCTAGTTCTTAAATGCTTCCACCTCTCCGCCCACCCCCAACTATCATGAGCCCAATTCTACCTTACAAATCCGGCTAGACCAGAGGATGTACACTGGTACAGATAGGAACTTCAAACACAGGGAATCCAGGACAGATGAACCTCTCAGGACCAGTGGTGAGAGTGGTAATATCTAGAGGGTGGGGTAGAAAGGGGAAACTGATTACAAGGATGCACTTACAACCTCCTCCTTGGGGGGCGGACTATGGAAGGATGGGTGGGGGACGGTGTAAGACATGTCAAAATAATAATAATTTATAAATTATCAGGGGTTCATGAGGGAAGGGGGAGGGGAGGATGGAGAAAAATGATGAACTGATATCAAGGGCTTGGAAAGAGTGCAAATGTTTTGAGAATGATGGTGGCAGCAGGTGTGCAGTGTGCCTGACACAATGGATGGACGTATGGATTGTAATATGAGTTTTACAAATCCCCAATAAAATTATATATTTTTAAAATGATGATGTCTCTAAGGTGAACCAGAGCCATATGTAAACCATAGATATATGAATGGATTTGGGCTCACACTTAATTCTAGTCCCAATGTAAAAGCAATTAGCTCTTGTGACTCTTTTTGATACTTGCCCTCATGAAGACATCACTGAATATATATGGGCACGATAGCAAAGTATAGTGAAGAAAATAGATGGTGCCTGGGTATCAGAAAGAGTGGCTTCTGGGGTCTTAAAGGTTTGTCTTAAAACAAGCAGCCATCTAAGTGAGGCATCAACTAAGTGCACTTAGAAGAAGCACACCAGCATCTTGGGATGCAAGGATGGTAAATAATATAATCCAAATATGAAGGAGGGAATAGTATGAGAATTTAAATCGTGAAAACCTGGTTTGCAGAAGGCTAGGGATAATGATGGAAGCCCCAAATCCATGTGCAGGATGAACACACATAGTTTAAGCCTCTGGCGCATCCCTCTGACAATAGTCCAGGGATGTAAACAGCTTTGCTATCAGACAGAGAGCATTGTAGAGGTGATTATAGTACATGTAGCTAGGTTCAAATGTAATGTAATATCTTATTTGATCTCTCTTTTGGCCAATTTAAAAGTTGTTTTGGCTAAAAAAAACAAAAGTGAAGGGAACTACACATGGATTTGGCCACCGATGAGTCCTCCGGGACCGTAGACTGGGGATGTGAAAACCATGCTGTCATGCAGAGTGTATTTGAAAGTGAATCCTAGCAGGTGTAGTTAGGCTAAAATATAGCAACAGATCACTTGATCTCTTTGCCCCACTTTAAAGTCGCCTAGTTTTTAATGTTTTCTGCTTTCTTTTCGATTGAAATTTTTCTCTATTTTATTTGGTTACTTTTTTTTTTT
>NW_022103915.1:35053535-35059071 GCF_000313985.2 Echinops telfairi
ACAATTGATAACATCCATTGTGTCAAGCATATTTGTACATATGAAGTCTTGATAGCTCTTTTGACTCTTTGCTTTTGGATGTTTTTTGGTATGTGAAAGCCAGGAATGGAGAATCTATAGGAAAAGTAACGGGCTTAATGGTTCCTTGGGAGTATGGCAGGGAAGGTGGGTGGGAAATGGGGGTGCCTAATACACAGAGTACAAGGAGGAATACAATGTTTAAATGGATTATGATTATACAAGCTTTTTAATATAATTGCACTATTGAGTTTGTGATGTATGGGGTATGTTCCCCAAAAAACTGTATGTTGGGTTTTTTTAAAGCATAGATAAAACACTTTGGTAAATACAATACATGCACACATACACAATCAATTTTATGGGTTGTTAGACACAAGGATGAAACCACAAAGCAGTGTAAGACACTGGACAGCTTTCTGCTAAATGAAATCAGTAGATCACAAAAGGACAAATATTGTATGAAACCAGTGTTATTAAACACATACACATGCACACATTAAAAAAAAGAAAGGTTTTCATACAAGAGAAGGACTTTCATGGTTATCAAGGCAGAGGAGGGCAAAGGGAGGGAAAATGAAGCAATCAGCTAGTGGGTTGACAGGTATTAACTTAGTACTCCACAAGAGAGAGAAATCAAAGAGAGAGGGTAGGGTAAGTTGTTTTTTTTTTTTCCAGAGAGGGGTGTTGATACATAGTTAAAAGTGTCGAATACCAAATAGGTTGTCTGAAATGTAAGCCCCCACCTAAGCCAATAAAAATTTGTTTAAGAAAGTGAAATTGTCTTCAACAGGTTAGAAAGGTTAGAATGAGATGACTCCCCCCACCTGCTTCTCTCTTCTTTGACCTGGTTGGTGTAGGGTACTCCTGATTCTTTCTTTACTTCTTTATTTAGGCATCCCTCTAAGAGGCTCACAGGGCCACTGCATTTCCAGATTGTATTCCTGAATGGGTGCCAAATAAGATGGCTATTACTAGCATTTCACAGTGTAGCCGACCCTGTAACTAGGTAGGGTGGAGATGTCCATTGGTTGGGACACATAAGGAATTTCACATAGTGATAGAAATCAAGCGAAGAAAGGAGGATGGTTTTCCTCTACCTTTTGAGAATTGACCAAGTCTGATGTCATACGATGCACCACTAAAGCAGTGGCTCTCAACCTTCCTAATGCCGCCACCCTTTCATACAGTTCCTCATGTTGTGGTGACTCCAGCACCATAACATTATTTCGTTGCTACTTGATAACTGTAATTCTGCTACTGTTATGAATCGGGTGAGCCCTGTGAAAGGGTCGTTCGACCCCCAAGGGCATCACGACAGGTTAAAAACTGTTGCATTAAAGGAAAACCCTGACTTCCGTTTGTTAGAAGAAACGAAAGCATGCCACCTCCACAGTATCACAAAAGTCAGAGCAGGTGAGTAGAACAAGGACTTACACACTATGTTGTTGTCAGGTGCCATCAAGGCGGATGCGAGCCATGAGGATGGTATGTACACCGGAAGGAAACACTGCCCAGTCCCGAGCCATCCACCGACTTTCCCATGGCCCAGCCCATCACTGCAGCCACTGTGTCAGTCCAGCCTGCCGAGGGCCTTCCTCATTGTCTCTGCCCCTCTCTGTAGCAAGCATGATCGCTCCAGACAACATGTCCAAAGGATGTAAACTGTAGTCAGCATAGTTTGTGGGGAAAAAAGGTTTATCTGTTCTAAAATCATGATGAACACATTTATTATTCCCTTGTGACATCAGCTAGACAATGAGGGACCTTTGGCCCACGTACACATTCAATATTCCACACTTTTCTTGCTTCTTCTATTTCTAGGACCTTCTCCCCAGATGACTAGCTCAGTAATCCCAGTGCCCTTTCATGGGCATGTATTCACTGTTATGTCATAAACATGCCTCTTACCCTCCTCTCAGAGGGCAGTATCCCAAGCCTCACTCCTCTCCATAGCACTGCTATGCTGGCACATTTCCTACTCGGGGACAGTTGTGCTTGCATATGACCTGATTGATTTTCTGGGGTTACAGTGTTCCTCCCTCATGGAGTGTGCTTGGGCCCTGGCCCACTGGAGAGGTTCTCTCTTGCTGATGGTGCTTTGGGCATGCCTATCCTCTGTGTACAGCTCCCGTGGTCCACTAGGATGGCGCTTCACTTCCTCTGAAATTGTGATTCCCAGAAAGGTGCACCATAAGGTGAGTGGAGCTCACAGGAGAGACCAACTCTCCTATAGCATACGTTTCCAGGGCCGAAGGCATGTGATTCATATGAAGGTTAAGAGGACCTTGCTGCCAAGACATTTTCTGGTTGTTACCAACAACGACCAAGGTGCCATGCAGGAAGATCACCCCTATGTCCCCCGAGACTGTTACTACTTCAGCTACCTCGAAGGCGTTCCAGGATCCATGGCCACACTGGACACCTGCAATGGGGGCCTGCGTGGTATGTTGCAGGTGGATGACCTCACTTATGAAATCAAGCCCCTGGAGGCTTCCTCCACATTTGAACATGTGGTTTCCAACCTTGTTTTAGAAGAAGCATCGCAAAGGGCTGAAAGGTGTACGATCGAAGAAGAAGATATGAAGCAAGCATTTGAAGAGCAGGAACTTGTTGAAACTCCTAGAGCAGGGCCTGTGTATCTGTGGGTGGGCCACAGGAGATATTTAGGTTTTCACCTGTCTGTGACAAAAAGTTTATATACTACTTTTGGCGAAAATTCGACACGTGTAGTAGAATCTATCATGATTTTCAACAGCATAATTGATACCATTTATGGAACTATGCATCTATGTTCCTATGTACAGATACTTTGCATATGGGGTGATAGGGATGCAGGCTTTTTTGGTTCAGGGCGTGCTTCAGGTGTAGTTGAACAGTATGGTTTGTGGAAGGACACCTTAGTAAGTAAAGTAATTGGAGGTCATTCTATGTCATTGCTTCTTACAGGAGAACTTGTTGGAGGTATCACCTATTTTTGCTTCCCCAATTCACTATGCAATCCCAACTGGGGAGCGGGATATGTACATGTAAGAGATAATCAGCTGTTTCTGGCTGCATGTATTGCAGCACATGCAGTAGCTCATGGTGTAGGGGTTTTCCATGATACGTCAGGTTGCTACTGTTTTCGGAGAACCCACTGTGTCATGGCTCCTTGGCCTGGCCTTCTAGACATGATGAGTAATTGTTCGTATGTAGCATTCCACGGTCGCTTTACCCACTGGGACACTTGTCTGAGTGACAGACGGGCTTCATACAATAACATGCCTTATGTAGCTCCTCGCTGTGGTGACAAGATTGTAAATCAGAGGGAAGACTGTGACTGTGGATCCCTGAAAGAATGTGCTCAAGATAAGTGTTGTGGGACCAATTGTGACCTGATCCTTGGCAGTTTGTGTGATGTAGGAAGTTGCTGCCATAAGTGTAAATATCTTCCCCCTGGAAGTGTTTGCAGAGACATACTTGGCATTTGCGATCTACCAGAATACTGTGACGGGAATACAGCTGAATGCCCACCTGACACCTATGTCCAGGATGGAACACCTTGCTCAGTAAAAGCTGTCTGTATGACAGGAAATTGTAGTGACCGTGATATGCAATGCCAAGCTCTTTTTGGCTATCAAACGCAAGATGGTTCGCCACTATGCTATGAAAAATTAAACAAGGTGGGTGACCGAGTAGGAAACTGTGGGGTGAGGTTGATGAAAGGGGGCGGAATACCTGTTGCATGTGAAGCAGATGATGTTTTCTGTGGAATGCTGCACTGCCAGGGTGTCACTCAAGTCTTTGGTGGAGGGGAGCACTCTACATTTCGCCAAATAATAGTCAAAGATCTTAAAGAAGAAACATGCTTTGGATATGATGCTCACTTTGGGACAGAGAAGCCATACATGGGACTTGTAGTTGATGGTGCCTCATGTGGGCCAGGAAGATTCTGTCTTAACCAGAGATGTACCTATTTCCAAGACTTGAATTTTACCTGCAATGTGTCAACTTGCAATTACAGAGGCGTGTGTAACAATAAAAGAAACTGTCACTGTCTCCGAGGTTGGAGACCACCCACATGTCTAGAGAGAGGAGCCGGTGGTAGCATCGATAGTGGCCCTCCACCTGACAAGGATCCCGCACTTCGAGCCAGAATCCTTGTGAATGTAAACCAGTGGCTGGTGGTACTGTTCAGTCGTTTCATACTTTTGCTCTTATCAATCCTCATTGGTGGACTTTCCCAAATCAAGAGAGTGATAGAAAACAAAAGACTCGAACAAAAAGCTCCAGCAGAAGAGGAGGGGGATCCTGATAATTTTGTAACAGAAGCACTGCAAGATGAAATAACATCAGCATTATTATGAAAAGCGCCAAAAAGCACTCAGACAATCCCATCATACTTAGGCTACTCTGAGAATTTTATCCTAAATAAAATGATGTGGCCAATCAGAAAGTGTGTGTTGAAATATAGTTCATTTTCCATTTTGGGCCATATATTTTGCACTCCTATGGGTGACAACAGAAAATCATAGATCCGTGAAAGAGAACTGAAAGGTTGCAAGCTTGAGTTTTGCCTACACATACTTCTGAACAAGGGGATGGCAGCATCGAAAACTCTATGGGAGAGAGTGCTCTTCTGATACATACAACTTTGTCTTGAGTTGGAATTGACTGTTAAGTGAGTTATATAAATAAATAATATATTTAAATATTAAAAAATAATATATTTAAATTTAGTATCCTAATTCAATATTCCTGCTTCTGAGACACTTGTGTGTTGTTCCAAGTAAGACAAAGTCCTTCACTACTGCAACCTTCTCTCCATTTATCATGACGTTAGCTTTGGTCCAGATGTGAGGATTTGGGTCTTCTTTGAGTTGGGATCCATATTGCAGGCTGAAATCCTTGATCTTCATCAGCAAGCACTCCAAGTCCTCTTCACTTTAGGTAAGCAAGATTATGTCATCTGCATACCACAGGTTGATGATGAGCCTCCTCAGATCCTGCCACCACATAATCCAGTTTCTCTGCTTCTTTGCTCAGCATACAGTTTGCATAAGTATGGTAATAGGGTACAATCCTGACACACACTTTTCCTGATGTTAAACCATGCACACTCACAAGGAGGCATCATCAGGCTGTGCATACACCCCTTCACTCTTAATATCCTCAGGTTGACACGACACTATGTAACTACCACAGACTACCCCTTGTCAACCTGACGCTTTCATACGACTCTTTAGCCATACATCATTTTTAACCAAAACAGTAATAAAATCACATTTGTGCCTAACAAAGTAAAACTGAAATACATATATCTCAAAATGTATCAGCCTCATTTAAACATAATGCTCCACAAATTAACAAACCAAGATTCTATGCCTACCAATTGGAGTTAAGTGAACACCTACACTATACAGTGAACCCTCGCCACTTCGGCTTCGACTCCGCGGCTTCACTCTATCGCGGTTTTTGCGTAACAGCGCATGCTCTGTCATTACTGCCACTGATTGGCTCATACTGTACACGCTTG
>NW_022103915.1:35075370-35076776 GCF_000313985.2 Echinops telfairi
GTGTTAGTTCATAGAAATCAATAAAAGTGTCAATTTAAAATAGAATGTGAAACCAAGAAAGGAGGTTCTTGCTGTTATTATATAAAAAAGATTTTCTTGGTTAACAAGTTAGAGAGTTAATTTTACTCATGTGCAATCTGTGTTAAAGCCACTCCTTGATTGCACTTTTGGGCCCTTTGATTGGCCTATTGCTTTTGCTCTCATTAGGGCCTGTAGTGTTTAACAAGCTCATGGCATTTGTCAAGCAGCAGATTGAAGCCATCCAGGCAAAACCTATACAGGTCCATTATCATCGCCTTGAGATGTCTGAACAGGGTGGTCTCACATGAAATCTTATGATAAGACCCCCCTGCCCTTGTGAGCTGGACTGGATAGTCAGTGACAGGCAAGATCGGGCACAAGTCATACCAACCCAGGACAGACACTGGTTTGCTTTTGTTTAAATAAATCTACCGCATTCCATTGATCAACTCCCTCCCTGGGGAATGGACAACAGAAAAAGTGGGTTAAGGGAGATGTTGAACAGTGTAGGACATGAAAAATAATAATAATTTATAAATTATCAAGGGTTTGTGAGGGAGGGGAAAATGAGGAGTTGATATCAAGGGCTTAAGTAGAAAGAAAATGTTTTGAGAATAATGATGGGAACAAATGTATAAATGGATGGATGGATGGATGGATCGTGTAAAGAGTAGTATGCGCCCCAGTAAAATGATAGAAAAGACACTCCCATCCCAAAATAAAGTCCAGGATCAGATGGTTTCATAGGAGGCTTATACTAAGCATTTAGTGAAGAGCTGATACCAATTATGCACAAATGATTCCAGAATATAAAAAGGGACAGAAACCCCCCAAGTTCATTTTATGAAACCAGGCCAAAGATAGAAAAGTACAGACTGATATCCGTCATGAATATAAGATGCAAAAATTCTCAACAAAATCCTGGCCAATAGAACCCAACAACATATCAAATAATAGTTACTATATATCATGACCAAGTGTGATTCATACCAGGGATGCAAGAATGGTTCAACATAAAAAAAAAGAATTAATGTGATCCACCACATAAACAAGATCAAGGATAAGAACAATATGATCATATCAAGCTATGCAGGAAAAAGCATTTGACAATATCTACCACCCATTCCTAATAAAACTCCTTAGTACGATATGAATAGAAGGGAAATTCCTCAACATATAAAAACCATATATGAAAAACGAAAAGCCAGTATCACACTCAATGGAGGAAAAGCTAAAGACATGTCCACTGAATAAGGGAACCCAAAAATGATGTCCCCACAGAGTCCACAGATGGAGATAATAACCCTGAATATCAATGGTCCGAACTCAGGCATTAAAAGACTGAGACTAGCAGACTGGCTTAGAAAACACAACCCATCAATCTG
>NW_022103915.1:35085731-35088701 GCF_000313985.2 Echinops telfairi
GGGGGAGTAGTTGTCTGCAGAGGATGGCAAGACTTTACTCCAAAATCCCAATGGTCTACGCTGTGATTCACCAATAGGGGTCTGCCAAAGACTCCACACTGCATCTTTATCTACAACTGACACCTCTAGCACCATCGGGTCAGCTGGATCATATGGTCCCAGTGGTAAAGCAGCTTGCACGGCAGCCTGAACCTGTTGCAGAGCCTTTTCTTGCTCTGGGCCCCACTCAAAATTGGAGGCTTTACGTGTCACTTGATAAATAGGACGAAGTATAACACCCAAGTGAGGGATATGTTGCCTCCAAAATCCGAAGAGGCCCATTAACAGGCAAAATAAACTGTCTCAGTATCCATCTACAAAAGAATGAAACAAGCCCCGTGCACAAAAAAATAACTCTACCCCATGCACAAAAACAAACTCAAGATGGATGAATATCTTTAACTATTATATGATGAAATGTGAAAATCTCACCTTCATCAGGGAGTTGCGTGACACCGTGACAGTGCAGCATTCCACATAAAGCAGCATCTGCTTCGCATGGGAACATTTTGTACTCCACCTCTTTTCCCCTAAACCTACAGTTTGCAAATCAATCACCTATTAGGTTTAATTTGTCATAGCATAATAGTCTTTTATGTGATAACCAAAAATGGCTTGACATTGCATCTCACAGTCACTACAATTTCCTCTACACAAACAGCTCTTGTTGAACAAGGGGTTCAACATCCTGGACATAAGTATCATTTGAACATTACCAAGTATGTTTCAGCAAACACTTTCAGGGGGAAGATGTTCACGTGGCAACAACCTCCTACATCACACAAACTGCCCACAACACTTGTGGGGCCCACAACACTTATCTTGAGCACATTCTTCCCTCTGATTTACAATCTTGTCTCCACTATGAGGAGTGACATAATGCATATTATAATAAGGAATATTTATAGAACTCAAGCAAGGTAACAATTTTATATTTTTAGTAACTAATGTCATCATATCTAGAAGGTCAGGATTAGGAGCCATGGCACAGTTGCTTCTTCAAAAACAGTAACAATCTGCAGGATCGTGACCAACATCAAAAGTATGAATTCACAAATTTGTCAGAATTGTTGCAGTCAGAAATAGGTGATAATCACTTATATATACATATGTCACTACCCAACTGTGATTGAAAACTGTATTGGGGAAGGCAGCAATAGCATACCAGGTCTTGCAATTTTTCCACTAATCACTCTCTCCTTCCACAAACCATAGCCTTCCATTATTTGTTGAGTATTCCTGGTACTAAGTAATACACACCCCTTTGATTCCATGTGCACAAGATTTGCATATATTGATTTATATGCAAAAATCCATAGAGGAATCTAGTATGTTGGTCAAAATCATGATATGGTCCATTATACATGTAAAATTAGTGCTTTGATCACATGATGACTTTGAAAAAGTAAAGTAAATATTTAACTATCTTCTATGATTCACCCACAGATGCACAGGTATTGCTCTAGGACCTTCAGCAAGTTTCTCAAATGCTGGATTCATGGTTTCTTCTTCAATCACGCACCTTTCAACCTCTGCTGATGGGTCTTCTGAAATAAGGTGCAATACCACATGTTCAAATCTGGAGGAAGCCATCCAGTGGTTTAATTTCCTAAGTGAGGTCATCCACCTGCAGCATACCATGCAGACCTTCGGAGCAGGAGTCCAGTGTGGCCATGGATCCAAGAATACCTTCAAGGTAGCGGAAGTAGTAACAGTCTCAGAGGACATAGGGGTCATCCTCCAGCACGGCCCCTTAGTCATTGATGGTAACAACCAGAAAATGTCTGGGCAGCAAAGCTCTTCTTAACCGTCATGTGAATGACATGCCTTTGGCTATAGACGTGTATGCTATGCTCTAGGAGAGTGGACCTGTCCCGTCAGCGTCACTCAACTTGGGGGGCACCTTCCTAGGAATCACAACTTCAGAAGGAGTGAAATGCTGTGCTGGTGGGCCAGGGCAGCAACAGAGCACCATCAGCAAGAGAGGACTTCTCGGGAGGGTCAGAGCCCAGGCAGCCCCCTGAATATGGAACATGGTAACCTGTAAAAATCAAGTAATATACAAACAAGGCTTGTCTCTAAAGCAAGAATTTTCCCAGCATAGCAGTGATTTGGAGAGAAGTGAGGTTTGGGATACTGCCTCTCTGAGTGAAGGGTGAGAGGCATGGCTTTTATCTAATAATGAATGCACGCTCATTAAAGGATGCTGGGGTATACTCAGCAAGGGGCTGGGGAGAGGGGAAAGCGGGTCCTAGAAAAGAAAAAAACAAAAATTGTGGAACAGTGAATGGGTATTGGGCCAAAATATCCTTCATTCTCTAATTAATGTCATAAGGGAATAATAAGTGTGCTTGTTCTGACTTTAAGACAGATTATGACTTTTTTCACAAACTATACTAAGTCCTTTTTTCTACTAACCTGCTCTGATTTTTATGACAGTGTGAAGATTGCGTGCATTCTTTCTTTTTTAGGTCCACCTTGAAACAAACGGAAGTCAGCCTGTCCTTTAATGTTCCTTTTTTGGCAAAAGACTGGGGCAGCTCTCCTAAGGTAGAGCAAGCCCATTCTCCTTTCTTTGTTTGATTTAGTTCACTATGTGAAACTCTTAATCCATCCCAACCAGTGGCCAACTCTACCCTAGCTAGTTAGGTGGTCTGCTACATGGTTGAAATGCTAGTAATAACATCCCCCTCTTGGGTACCCTTTGAGTAAATACAATCTTGAACTGTAGTGGCCCTTTGGATTTCTTAAGGGATGGCCAAACTTCTTCAATATAGGGCACTTTGAAGAAAAAGAGGAAAACTGTCACCAAGACACATAATAGTTAAATTATCGAACTTTGAGGAAAAGGAGAAAATCATGAGAGCAGCTAGAGAAAAACAAGCAATCACATATAAAGGTTCCCAAATAAGAATATGCTCAGACCTATCA
>NW_022103915.1:35096789-35114306 GCF_000313985.2 Echinops telfairi
CAAAAGATATAGCATCTGGGGTCTTAAAGGCTTGAAGATAAACAAGTGGCCAACTGGTTCAGAAGCAACAAAGCCCACATGGAAGAAGCACAACAGCATGTGTGACCACAAGCTGTCGAATGGATCAGGTATCAAGCATCCAAGAACAAAAAATCATATCATTGACATTCTTTTGAAAGAAAATTTTATTGTGAGTTAGGAGGATATTTACATTTCATATAAATTCTATTTTGTATGCAACAGTTTTAATTATTTATCAAACCCACTAATAGCTTACCATACCCCATCACTGTGATTTCTTTTCTCTCTCTACTGAATTACTGTCTTCCCCATCACCCAAATCAATCCCTGTCAACCCTCAGGCCTATTGCTTCATCTTCTCTCACTTCCTCCTACCCTGCCTTGGTAACCATCAAAGTCTACTTCTTTGGTGTGAAAACTTTTGTCAGTTTTTTTCTTGATAACAAGGGTCTCATACAATATTTGTCCTTTGTGATTGACGAATTTCACCTAGCATCACAATCTCCTGTATGCATTCCATTATGTGCCTTGTGGTTTCATCCTTGCTTTTAGCAATGCACAGTATTAGACTATGTGTATGTACCAAAGTTTCTTTAACCATTCTTCTGCTCATGGGCATTAAGTTGTTTCCATGTATTTGCTATTGTGTACAGTGCTGCAATGAACATGAGATACCATTTACAACAGCCACACAAAAGATCAAGCACCTAGAAACGAACCTAAACGAAGAAACAAAAGACCAGTATAAAAAAACTACAGAACATTGATACAAGAAACCAAAAGAGACAACACAAATGGAAGAAAATCCCATTTTCATGATAGGAAGACTTAACATGGTGAAAATATCGATCGGACCCAAAACAATCTACAAATGAATACAATTGATTCCAAATCCCCAAATCATTCCTTAAAGATATGGAATAACTAGTTGCCAATTCCATGTGGGGAGGGAAGAAGCCTATTTATAAGCAAAGAGCTTCTCAAAGAGAAGAACAAAGTAGGAGGCCTTGCACTACCCGAAATCTAAACCTCTTACATAACCACAGTAGTCAAAACTACCTGGCACTGGTTAAATGATAGATACACAGACCAAAGGGACAGAAAACCCAGTAATAAAAGCATTAAGGTATAGGCAACTGATTTTCAACAAAAGACTGAAAAACATTAAATGGGAAAGGGGCACCTTCAACAAGTGGAAAAATGAAACAGGACCTACCCCTCACCCCATGCCCAGAAATGAAAGATGAATCAGAGACTAACTGTAAGCACCAGTGCTCTCAGAACTATGAGTGAGAAGACTGGGACAAACTTAAGGCCTTATTGGAAGGGATACACACTCTAAGAAATATAATTTTAAAAAAGCACACATAATGAAAGACAAAACAGATGACTGCAACCTATTAAAAATAAAACTTATACACATGAAAAGACGTCATCAAAAGAGTGGTAGCAATTGTATAATTCTGCTTGACATGATTGAACTATGGAATGATATGATATATGTATTAACTCCCAATTAATAATAAAATTTTTTTTAAGCGTAAAATGCGTGTCCACAGGTTGGGGGCTGGGGTTGAGAGTAGGGGCAGAACTTTAGCAATGACCTGACCTAACAGACGGAATAATTACTAAATAATTGTAGAACTCTGCAACACCTCAATAAGAAAAACCCAAATAATCCAAATAAAAGGTGGGCAAAGGATATGAACAGAAAATGGACAAAGGATGATACTTGAATGGCTAGCAAACACATCACAGATTCTCAGGATCACTAGCCATCCAGGAGATGCAAATCAAAACCATGATGAGTTATCATCTTACAACTATAACTGTAGCCCAATTTAAAAACAAAACAGAGAACAATGAATGCTGGAGACCATGTGGACAGACTGGAACTCTTATACACTGTTGGTGGTCTTATAAATATGTACAACCATTGTGGAAAGCAATATGGTAATATCTAAGACAACTGGCACTATAAATCTCATGTGACCCAACAATACCTCTACTGGGCATATAACTCAAAGAAATAAGAGACAGGACATAAACAGAAGTATGTTCTCCCATGTTCATTGCAGCACAGTTCACAATAGCCAGAAGCTGGAAACAGCCCAAATGCCCATCAGTAGAAGAATGGATAAAGAAATTCTGACGCATACATATAACAGAATGTTATGCATCCCTAAAAACAGCGATGAAACCATGAAATGCCTGATGACAAGGAAGGACCTGGAAACCATTATGCTGAGTGAAGTTGGCCCGTCTTCAAGGAACAAGTATTGCATGAGTCCATTACTATAAGGATAAACACCAAGATGAAGGCAGGTTCCTCTTCCCAGGTCCTGTAATCTTTTAATCTAGTCTCCCAAGTAACAAGATAGAGAGCCTGCCTAGAGCCCATGAACCACACATGTATCACATAATCTATATGTGCATTTTAAAAACCATGTTAACAGAGGAGACCTCACCTTAGCTGGAGTTAGTTTTCAAGATGAGAGGAGAGGGAGAAGACTATTTAGTTGCTGCCATACAAAATTGTGCTAAGGTCATCCCAAATCAAGATACTCCCACCAGAGTGACAAGGAAACCTTACTGGAAATTCAAGTCATGATGTGGGGAGAGGGGCATAGGTGTCTTAGAGAAGATAATAACATGTTTCTTGGTATAAAAAATGGGAAGAAGCAAAAAATGCTTAACAAAACTTATACCTAGAACCTAAGGGTAGAATCCGCTATGTTCCCAATTGGATGTATTTGATTCAGTTTTTATCTGGCCCTTGGTAACTCAGGCCATGTGCTATAGACCAGTGGGACCTTAGACTGTGTTCTTCTGAGGTCTACAGCATCCTTCATAGGCCACACCAGAGGGACTCGATATGGAAGCTCCACTCAGTGAACAGGGCTTTACCTCTAACTCATGTGCAGCCCTTAGACTGAAGGATGAAATTCCCTAGCATGAGAAGCAGCAGATACCTGTTATCCCAAGAGTATAATAACAGTGATCCTTGGACTTTAGTTCACGCCTTGAGGGTGCCCAATGAAGTCTGGGCCAGAATGACCATATATTTATTCTTTTAATGGCCTCTTTGTTTTATTATGACATGTATGAATCTGTAGGCATGTTTCTGTCACCGTCAATGAATATTATTGAAAGTTTTGCTCTATCATCAACCCCCATTATTTGTGTAACAAGTGTCTAGTCACTAAGAGCTTATCTGTAGAACTCAGTAATTAATGTATTATGATTCATAGCAGGCCTATTATCATATAATTTCCCTTTCTCAACAATATTTTAAATTATATACCATTGGGTAAATTAATGACATTATAGTAGAATTACTTTATGCCTCAGGGAGATGATTGATGATGTTCTCTAACATAAAATGACAATGATATCTCCAAGGGGAACCAGAGACATATCTAAACTATGGACACATTAGTGGATTTTGGGCTCACACTTATTTTTAGCTCCAATATAGCAACAATTAATTCTTGTGATATGGTCCTGCTTGATGCTTGCCCTCATGAAGAGATCACTGGAGATAAGGGTGCTATAGCAAAGTGCAGTAAAGAAACCAGATGGTGCCTACCAATCAGAAAGAATAGGGTCTTGGGGTTTAAAGTCTTGTCTTCAAACAATCAACCACCTAAGTGAGGTATAAACTAAGTCCATATGAAAGAAACACACCAGCATGTGTGATCCTATGATTGTAAATAATAAAATCCAAATCTGAAAATGGCAATGGTGTTACAACTTAAATTATGAAAACCTGGTTTTCAGAAGGTTATGGATGATAGTGTAAACCCAAAATTCTTGTGCAGAGTCTACATATAGATCATTGAAGGATGTAAATAGCTTTATCAGACAAAGAACATCTGAAAATAGATAATGACAGATATTGGTTAAAATGTAAATCGCATTTGATCTTATTTTTGACTGATTTTAAAAATTGTTTCAGTTTTTAAAAAAGGGAGGGGAGTGGAAATAAATGTGAATTAAGCCTCTGTTGAATTCCTTCTGACCACAGACCAGCAATATGAATAATCTTATTACTATGCAGAGTGCATCAGAATGTGGATTATTGCAGGTATAATTAAAATTTAGCTATTATTTGATCTCCCTTTAGATTCATTTTAAATATGTTCTAGTTTTTAATATTGTGTTAGGCTGGGTTGACTAGAGAAACAAATCCGACACTCACTCACTCACTCACTCACTCACTCACTCACTCACTCACTCACTCACCACTCACTCACTCTCTCTAAAAAAAAAAAAACCAAACAAATCCAGTGACACTTACATATGTGTAATAAAGAGCTTTATATCAAGAAGTAATTATATATTGAGATAACATTCCAGCTCACTCCACCTCAAGTCCATAAATCCCAAACTAGTCCACAAGTCCCTCTTCAGACTCATGCAGCCACATGCAGTGATGCCAAAAGCAGGATCACAGCCGGTGGGTGCAAAATCATGTGGATCCAATGACGATGGCTTTGGAAGCTCTCTGAGTGACTCAACAGCAGGAAGGTGAAGGTAGAGAGGGAGGGGAGGTTCCCAGGATCCTCCTTATGAGAAGTCCATGGCCACAAGAAGGCACCATCAGGCTGTGACCTGATTGACAGACTAGACTCCACCCCTACAATTTTTATAGTTTTTCAAGTTGGCATGAAATTATGTTAACTACCACAAATATTTTCTGCTTTCGTTTCTACTGAAGTTTTTCTCTGATTTACTTTGTTACTGTTATTTTTCTTAATGTTTTTTTTCTGTATATGTACGGAATGGGGAGCTAATAACCATGAGAACACAAAGGAAATATTCTAAAATTGATTATGGTGAATGAGATAGTTAAGGTTTATTGTGCCAACCTGGCTGATAAACACATGTGGGAATAATTGAAAGGAGGAGAGCTAAATGGCTCAGTGAGCCTTGCCTTTCGAGTTCTCAGGTCTCTTGCTTTCTGATGGTTGGACCAGGGTGCAGCTGCCTTAGCCGGTTCCCTGCTTCAGCTGGCAAGGTTCACTTCCTGCAAGACATCCCTGAGGAGAAGCCACATGGACCTACCCTGATGCAGCCCTGGGTGCTGGAGCAGCCTTGTGGAGATCCATGCCAACACTGAGATGCTTACATGCTCACTGGTGAGATTGAGGAGGACTTTGTGGATCAGTGTTGGACATATGGGCTAATGTTGGACATATGAGCTAATGTTGGACTTAGAGACTTGGACAGCACTAGGTTGGGATGTTTTCTTTAATGTACACTTACCCTTTATATAAACTCTCTCTTATATATATATACATGAGTTTCCGTGGATTTGTTTCCCTACCTTACCCAGACTAACACAGTGTTAATTGTACAACTCATCTTAATATGATTTGCGAATTATATGCCAATAGTTATTTTTTTTAAAGCAACCACACAGATATCACCTCACCCTAACATCAATAGCAAAGTTTAAAAAAATCAGGAAAAAATGCTAGATAGGGTGCAGAGAGCCTAGATTCTGCATACACTGTTGGTGGAACTGTAAAATAGTGTAATCACTGTGGAAAGCAACATGGTACATCCTCAAAAAATTGGGAATGGAAATATCATATGACTCAGCAATATCTATTTGGTATATACAGTACTCTAGAAATATAGAGCCTTGATAACTTACAATAACAAAAGATAATAATTAAATGTCCATTAATGGAAAATCGATAAATAAACTTTGGTACATGCACACAAAAAAACATTAGGCAAAGTTAAAGAACACTGAATCTCCAAAACATCCTTTAACATGGACAAATCTGGAGGACATAATGTGGAGTGAAATTTGTCATTCACAAATATTGTAGAGACTATATTATAAAAAGTCAATAGGTTTTCACACTCAAATTAAACATAATTTGATGGTTACCAGGGTGGCATGGAGGAGCCTTGGTGGTATAGTGGTTATGTGTTGAGCTGCTAACTTCAGGGCTATAATTCAAAACTGCCACCTGTTCTGTGGGAGAAAGACAAGGCTTTCTACTCCTGTAAATAGTTACAGTCTTGGAAAGTCACAGAGGCAGTTCTACCATGTCCTACAAGATAGCTATGAGTTTGAAGGACCTGAAGGCAGTGAGTTTTGAATTTTAGGGTAGCATGGGAAGGGAGAGAGGGCAATTCATGATCACTCAGTAGACCAGTGATGACTTGGGTGAAGGGGGAGGCAATATAAAGTAAGAGGGAGATTAGTAAAAAAAATGACATAGCAGGGGAAGTCACTGGGAGCTTTCCAAGAGTTAAGATGGACATACTCTTATATACACAATCCTGCAAGAGTGGGAATCTACAAATAGATACCTGGATCAACACACAGGCTGCATAGTTGGGAGAGGAAAGAGTAAATCCATACCATCAATTGACAAACCATCACTCACAAATTTAATGAATAGTGGCTGGGGTCTTAGAAGCTCATAAGTAGTCATCTAAGGTGTATCCATTGATTCTTCCAAATCTGGAGCAAAGAATTATGATAAGCTATAGATTTATGGAATTAATTAGTCAAATGGTCTAATGGTGTTAGGTGTTCTTGAGTTGGTTCCAACTGATAACGACCCTATGTACAGTAGAGCAAAACACTACCTTGTCCTGTGCCATCTTCACAACTGTTTTTGTGCTTGAGCCCATCGATGTAACCGTTGTGTCCATCCATCTTGTTGAGGATCTTCCTCTTTTTTTGCTGCTCCTCTACTTTACTAAGCATGATGTCCTTCTCCAGGAACTAGTCTCTCCTGACATGTCTAAAGTAAGTGAGACAAAGTTTCACCATCCTTGCATCTAAGGAGCATTCTGGATGTACTTCTTCCAAGACAGATTTGTTTGTTCTTTTGGTAACCCTGGTATTTCAATATTCTTCACCAGCACCAGAATTCATCAGTCTAATGGACCACAAACAGGGAGCCTTAGCAGGGTATGTATATGAGATCAGCTGAGATCCACACGATTAGCAGTTGGAAACCACCTGCCACTCCTCCTCCACCTGCCACTTTCTGTTCTTATAAAGAGTTATAGTCTCAGAAACCCACAGGAGAAATTCTATCCTGCTCTATAGGGTCATTATGACTTGGCATCGAGTTGATGGAAGAAAGAGAGAAGAGAGATTGGCCCACGAAAAAATTAGCCTATCCAACTGGACATCCCCATACAGAAGAGTCGCGGGGAGACCAGCCAGTCAGGGTGCAGTGCAGCAACGATGAAACATACAACTTTCCTCTAGCTACTAAATGCTTCCTCCCCAACTCCCCCCAACTATCATGATCCCAATTCTACCTTACAAATCTGGCTAGACCAGAGGATGTACACTGGTACAGATAGGGACTGGAAACACAGGGAATCCAGGGCGGATGATCCCTTCAGGACCAGTGCTTAGAGTGGTGATACTGGGAGGTTGGATGGAGGGTGGGGTGGAAAGGGTGAACCGATTACAGGGATCTACATATAACTTCCTCCCTGGGGGTCAGACAACAGAAAAGTGGGTGAAGGGAGATGTCGGGCAGTGTAAGACATGACAATAATAATTTATAAATTATCAAGGGTTTCATGAAAGAGGTGAGAGTGGGAAGGGAGGGGGAAAAATGAGGAGCTGATGCCAGGGGCTTGGGTGGAGAGCAGATGTTTTGAGAATGGTGAGGGCAACAAATGTACAGATGTGCTTTACACAATTGATGCATGTATTGATTGTGATAAGAGTTGTATGAGCCCCCAATGAAATGATTTTTAAAAATGCAAAATCCAAGAGAAAAAAAAATCTTAGTTTTTTGAAATTCTTCTTTGTTACAAATTAAGGTGGAATTGTGGGAAGATTAAGTAGCGTGTTTCCCCGAAAGTAAGTCATCTCCCGAAAATAAGACCACTTACAGTTTTGCCTCTAGCTGAAATATAAGGCATCCCCTGAAAATAAGACTTCTCCGAACATAAGGCCTCCCCAATAATAAGGTGCCCCAAAGCTACTGTAACTCTGGACTCTGGACCGTAGCGGCGGGTGCTGCCCCACAGCTCACTGTTGGCCACAGCGCAGCCGGAGCAGACAGGAAGTGTGAGTAAATGTACCATAGATTATGAGTAAATGTACCATAGGTTGTTGTACATGGAAATAATGGTAGTAACAAGAAATTCTTGATACTGTAGGATTCACGGTTTGTCTGGTTATGGTGGTTTGTGGTGACAACTACTACCGTACCGTATACAGGTAACAAATTCCCTTTTTTTTTGGTTCAACAAAAAATGTGTACCAGATTCTTCTTCATGGAAAAATAAGATATCTCCTGAAAATAAGACCTAGTGCATCTTTGGGAGCAAAAATTAATATAAGACACTGTCTTATTTTGGGGGAAGCAGGGTAGCAGAAATAACACATGATAGATCTTGATCACTATTATATGGAACAATTATTGTATCATATACTATAATCCCCAAATGTTTCAGAAATCTGCTATTTATTTTATTAGAGCTGGATTCAATTTGCATAATATTTTATTATAGTGATGTATAAACAACAAAACTTTATCAATTTCTATATGTATAGTTCAGTGGTATTATTTTCTTCCAGTAATGCACCCAGTCTCATTATTTTTTCCTAAATATTCCACCACCGCCAATATATATTTAATGCTCTCTAAGCAAAATTCTATTCATAAGGTTTGCAATGACTAATCATTAAAAAGTGGACTTTGAAAAAAAAAGAAAAAATTAGCCTATCAATCTCCACAGTCCTAGGTGCAGGAGAGTTAAATGGTACCTGACAACCACTAACTGCTCTGAAAATGTTCATGCCATTAGAAGATTCTGGAGAGAATGGAAGGAAAATGTGGAACAGAAGCCAAAACCATCAGAAAGACCAGGCTTTTTGGTCTAATTGTGACTGGTGGACCTCCAAGAGTATGGTCCCTAGCCCCCCTTTAGGTCCATAGTGAATTTAATACTCCACTCCCACCCCTGTGTTAGACTAATCCAGCATTAAAGATGAAAAGGGCAGCATTTGTGAGAGGGCAGCGGGCTGGGCAAGCAGAAAAAGGAGAACTGGGAGGAAGTGGGACAGGGACTTCGTGCATCAAGATGACTGACGTGAGTAGAAACCAATGTGTGAATTGTTCAACGGAAAACTCACGGTCCGCTCTGCACATCTTGATCTAAACCACAAGAATTTAGGAAAACAAAGAAAAAAAAGCATCATTGATTTGATGGCAGCGGGTTTGGTGCTTCACGCTTTTTAAGGCACCTTCCCA
Source organism: Echinops telfairi (assembly GCF_000313985.2). NCBI lineage: Eukaryota > Metazoa > Chordata > Mammalia > Afrosoricida > Tenrecidae > Echinops > Echinops telfairi. The sequence goes on from NW_022103915.1 coordinate 35,106,068, forward strand.
ATTCTTAATGCTTTTTTGTTTTTCACCCCTTTCATCCTTTTCGTTCCTACTTCAGAACGCCCTAACCCCGGTTCGGTGGTCTGCGCTGAAATGACGGTTAAGTCTTCGGCCACTCATGTCATCATCTCAACTCAGTCACCGAGTCGATGACAACACATAGGACCCCAGAGGACCGGGTGGAATTGCCCCTGAGTTTCTGAAGCTGTAGTTCTTTACCAGAGTAGACAGTCCCGTCTTCCTCCCAAGGCGCGGCAGGTGGTTTCAAACTGCTGACCCTGTGGATTACAGCCCAACGCTGGAACATTATGTTACCAGGGCTCCTGTCTTCCGATAAAGATACATTTTTAAAAGTTTAGTTTTCAGCTGATTCCGGGAACCCAAGAGGAAAGCGAATTTTGGGAATAATGAGGGCAACAAATGTATAGATGTGCTTTACACAATTGATCTATATATTGTGATGAATTGTATGCGCCCCAATAAATTGATTTAAAAAAAAGTTTAGTTTTCCATGTCATAAAACGGGTGAGACACCTTACCTTTCTCCCTCTCCTTTTTCTTAGACTTTCCAAGTTGTAATTGTAAATCCTATCCATTCTTTCTCCCTCCTGCCTCTCCGCTTTTTCCTTTTTAATAGGAAAATCAGACTTTCCAGGTACAAACCAGTCCAGCCTTTCTGAGTGGCAAGTTTTTCAAACGGAAGCAAAGAGGAAGATAGCACCCCTGGCATCCCTTGAGAATTAGCCTAGGGGCTTCGTCGCAGGCACCAGTATCAGCTTGTCAAGATTGGGTTTGAGAGCCCCTGCAGAGGTGGCATTTGGGCCACTAACCACAAGGTCAGCAGTTCGAAGTCACCAGTCGCTCTGCGGGAGGACCACAGGGTTTCCCCGTCGCATCAAGCGCCACCGTCTGGGAAACTGACCAGGGCAGCCTCGGGAGTGGGCGTGACTCGGTCGCTAGGAGCTGGGAAGACCGACTACAGTGAGTTTGGGTGGGCGCTGTGTTCGAGCCGGGAACTAACGACCACTTGCTCCGCAGAGGGGGGACCCACAGACGCACTTCCGTCCGGCTGGGCGGCAGCGAGGGGAGGCGCGCAGGCCGAGCGCCGCCGCCGTAGGAAGCCGCGCGCGGGAAACCCCGGCTCCCGGCATCCCCCGCGCCCGGGGCTCTCACTTCCGGTCCGCAGGCTGCGGAAACCGAAAGTGCTGTGAGCGGCCGCGGGGCGTCGCCTTCACCTGGCCCGAGGTTTGGCTGACCCAGCTGGGAAGCCTGAAGGGCACTCAACATGAACGGAAGAGTCGGGTATTGGACCTGTGAGGAAGAGATCAGTCTGACCAGGGGGCCCTCAGGTATGTGCGAAACGGGTCCTTCCTCCCTCCCGGGCGGGGACCAGCCCACACTCACCCCCGCCCAGCCCCGCATGCCCGCTCACGGGACCCCGCAGCCCAGAGAACCGCCCCTCTCATGGGAGTAGAGTCTCGTCTTTGGCCAGCAGAGCGGCCGGCGGTTTCGAACTGCTAACCTTGCAGTTCGCCCCAACGCCTCACAGCACAGCACAGCACGCTTCTTCTTCCTGGTAGGGGACTGGAGGGTGTACTTGCAGAGCGGGATTCTCTGGCCTTGGTCAGCCAGGACCCAATCTTGAGTGTTCTGGCATCGCTTCGGGCACTTGTCGGGCGTATAGGCGTAGAATGTTAAACACGAAGAGATCTACCATAACAGTTCGGAAATCTGATTACAATCACAACTACTAGGTTGTTCTTGTCTTTTTCAAAAATGTATTTAAAGAAAAATGTAAATTCCCAGACCCCATTTCTAACGATTTGGGTTCACTAGGGGTGGGGGGGATTCATTAAAAGAGTAACAACCAAAAAAAAAAAAAATTGCCTCACATGATTTCTGCTAGTCTATTTCTCCCTTATTTAAAATAAATGTTTTTATTCATCAAGCGTTTCCTTCATTTTCTTAAGCATTTTCTTGTCTTAGTCATGGAAGTTGATGAATTTAAGAGGCTCGGAAAATAGAACCACATATGTAGGCTTGACCTTGGATCGAAATCAGTCATTTGAAGTTTACTTTGTTCAGTTAATAAGGAAATGGTTTCAAGTTTCTTTTTTATTCACAAAACTGGTTACCTGGTGTATAGGTACTTCTCATGTCTGAAAGCCTTATGTTGGGCTGCTAAGCCCAAGGTCAGCAGTTCAAAACCTCCAGCCTGCACCACAGGGGAAAGATGAAGCTTTCTACTTCTGTAAAGAGTTATAATCTCAAAAACTCCAAAGGACAGTTCCTTTCTGTCCCATAGGGTCACTATGAATCATAGTTGATTTGATGGTAGTGAGTTTAATTTTTTGTTTGTTTAAGAAGCTTGCATCAAATTAATTTTTCTTCACTGTTAGGAAGGTATGCAGGGAAGAAGTCAGTTATCACTTCTAGAAAGTTCCAGGTAATTTTGGTAGTCTCATAGTAGTCTTTCTATAGAAGAAATGCCCAAAGCTCCTAGTTCTAATCAGACATTTCTGTTTTAGGCCACACTGGTACTGTTTATACAAGTTCCTATGCAGGTACCTGATGGTTTAATTAAGCAAATGCAAGATTGTGTATACTTTTACCCTTTTGTTCCAGTGCTATATCATGGGCAAGAATTTTGAATATTTCAAGTGTTTGGGCTCATTTTTTCATGGCAAAAGAGCCTCCCAAGAGTTAGTGATTCTTTGGTTCATCCTGTTTGCTGTTTTATGATTTTTGTCATTTTGAGCTTACTGTGGTTGATCTCTGAGAGCTCAGGTGATGTGATGGATTCTGAGTTAGGCTGCTAATGGCAAGGTCAGCAGATCAAAGCCACCAGCCAACCCGAGGGAGACAGTTCTTCTCTATATGATTGAATGATTGTATTGTATGATATGTAAATTATGTGCCAATAAAACTTAGGAAAAGAAAAAAACAGAAGACACACGCACACAACCAAGCTACAAGCAGGAAAGCAAAGAGAACTACATTGTCAATCACGCCCCTGGAGTATAAGTCGATTGCACTATTGTCATCACCAGTTTTCCCAATGACCCAGCACTCCAGACACTGTTGGTATGAGTCTATATGAGTGCAGTTCCACCTTGAACTGCAGTCTATCTTGGAAAGTGTTCAGTCTACTGCTGTTAGAGCTGAGGATGCGTTAAATTAAGAACCTAAAAACAAAAGCTCTGTAAGTCCAAGCACTTAAGCCAATTTTAGGGTTAACCCTAACCGAGACTGTTGCTAGCAGTTTTCTGTTCTTCATGTATATAACAGAAACAAAAGTGCTATATCTTTGCCCTGTTTTCCTCTTGATTACACAAGAGTCTGGCTTTTATGGAATTTGCAGTTAAGTAGTCACATGTTAATAGTGAAATCTCAAGAGTAGGATGCAAATCATTAAGGCTTATTATGGTGGGCAAGTATGTAATGGGAAAGGAAATGGAGGAATGGGGGAGGCTGGGAGTTTGTTAATCTGACCTTGTAGTGCAAGCATTCAGAGAATCAAGCAATTGCTACAGGCCCAAATGGTCAATCATAAGAGGTTGGAATTTATGGTAGTTTTACAGAATAGATAGGTGCTGGGATAATGTCAGGCATGTGTAGGTATAGCCTGAGCAGTAATCAGAAGAGGAAAATAAAGGATACTCTGAGGACACTGAGTAAGCCAATCTGGATAGAAGGAAGAATTAGTTGCTAATAGTTTACAGAGATGACGTTATTGAAGTAGGTTAAGATGGGATTGCGGAGGATCTTGATTCCCTCCCTTCCTTATTCATTGGTTAAGACTCAATTTGAGGCATCCAGGAAACTTTTACCTAGGCTAAAAGTACAACCTTTTATCATACACAGTTTCGTGACTATCAGTCATGTCTTACAATGGCTGGTATTCTATCTTATCTAGTCATAATAAAAAAAAAACGGAGTCACTGTCAGACAAAGTCTTACCATCCTTGCCTATAACGAGCACCCTAGCCATGCTTCTATGATAGATCAGTTGTCCGGTCAGCATTCCATGGTACTCTCAATCTTCTCCAGCACCACAATTCAAATGCATCAATTCTTTGGTGTTCCTTATTCAGCGTCCAGCTTTCACATGCACATGAGGCAGTGGAAAGTCAGATGCACCTTAGTCCTCAAAGTAACATCCTTGCTTTTCAATACTATAAAAAGAGGTCTTATACAGCAGATGTACCAATGTCTTTTGACTCTTGACTCCTGCTTCCATGAGCCTTGATTGTGGATCCAAGTAAGTCAAAAATCTATATGTCTTTTGACCTCTTGACTCCTGCTTCCATGAGCCTTGATTGTGGATCCAAGTAAGTCAAAAATCCTTGACAACTTCAATCTTTTCTCCATTTATCATTGGTCCAGTCGTGAAGATTTTGGTCTTCTTCCCATTGAGTCTTAATCCACACTGAAGGCTGCAATCCTTGATCTTCTTCGGTAAATACCTCAATTCCTCCTGCTTTCAGCAAGCAAGGTAGTGTCATCTGCATATCACAGGTTGTTAATAAGCCTTCCTCCAAGCATGATGCCACACTCTTCATGAAAGTCAGTGTGTTTGCTCTGCATACAAACTGAACAAGTGTGGTGAGAGGATGCATACTTTTCCTGATTTTAAACCATGCGCTATGCCCTTGTTTTGTTTGCACAACTGCCTCTTGGTCCATGTACAAATTCCTCATAAGTACATTGAAGTGTTCAGGAATTCCCATTCTTCTCAAGGCTATCTGTCTGTAGTCTGTTATGAATCACACAGTCGTATGCCTTGACATGGTCAATAAGACTCAAGTAAACATATTTCTGATTTTCTCTTTCAGCCAAGCTCCATCTGACATCAGCAGTGCTATCCTTTGTTCCATGGCCTCTTCTGAATCTGACCTAAACTTCTGGCAGTTCCCTGTCAATGTAGTGCTATAACCATTGTTAGATGATCTACAGCAAAATTTAATTTGCATGTGATATGTCAGTGATACTGTTTTATAATCTGAGCACTCTGTAGGGTTGCCTTTCTTTGGTTTGGGCATAAATATGTATCTCTTCCAGTTAGTTGGCCAACTAGCTGTCTTTCCAACTTCTTGGCATAAAGGTGAGTGCTTTCAGTTTTTCATCAGTTTGGTGAATTTGGGGTCTTATTTTTGGCTATTGTTTTCAGTGCAGCTTGAACTATTTCAGCACCATTGGTTCTTGCTCAAATGCTACCTCCTAAAGGGCTGAATGTCGACTAGTTCTTTTGTTACATTGACTGTGTGTACTTTGCATCTTCTTTTGGTGCTTCTTGCACTCAATATTTTGCCCTCCTAATCTTTCAGTGTTGCAATTTAAGGCTTGAATTTTTTTAGATTTTTCAGTTTAAGATACGCTGAGCGTGTTCTTCCCCTTTGATTTTCTAATTCTGGGTATTTGTACATTTCATTATAATATTTGGCTTTGTCTTCTCAATCTGCCTTTGAAATTTTCTATTTAGCTATTTGACTTAATTTCTTCCATTTGCTTTCGCTACTCTAGTTTCAAAGGCTCTTCTGACACCCATTTGACCTTTTCTTTCATTCCTGTCTTTTTAATGACATTTTGCTTTCTTCATGAATGACCATCTGGCTAATCAGGTCTTCCTTCCGTCATCAGTGTTCAGTGTATCAAATCTGTTCTTGAGATGTTCTCAAACTTCAGGTGGGACCAAGGTTGTACTTTGGCTGTCATGGAATTCTTTTAATTTTCTTCAGCTTTAATCTGAATTAACATATGAATAATTGAGAATATGTTCCACAGTCGGGCCCTGACCTTGTTTTAACTGCTAATACTGAGTTTCTCCATAGTCTCTTCTCACAGATGTAATCCATTTGATTTCTGTGTGTTCTGTCTGGAGACGTCCATGCATATAATTGCCTTTTTTGTTGTTGAAAAAAAAGGTATTTGCTATGAACAAGTCATTGGTCTTGCAAAATTCTATCATGCGATCTCCAGCTTCATTTCTGTCACCAAGTCCATATTTTCTAACTATTGTTGCTTCCTCTTTGTTTCCATTGTTTGCATTCTAATCTCCAATAATTTTCCGTGCATCTTAGTTGCATGCTTGATCAATTTCTGACTGAAGTAGTTGTTAGAATTCTTCAGTTTTTTCATCACTAGCTTTTGTGGTTGATGCTTAAATTTGAATAATAAATGTATTGAGGGGATTTCCTTGAAGGTGGGTAGATATAATATCATAGACAGCATTGTACTTTAAGATTAATTTTGCAATGGCCTTTTTGACATGAATGCCACACCATTTCTCTTTATTTTGGTATTCCCACATAGTGAATCATATGATTTTCTGATTCAAAATGACCAGTGCCAGTTCATTTCAGCTCACTAATGCAAAGGATATTGATATCTATGTGTTCCATCTCTTTTTTGACCACCTCTGATTTTCCTAGATTCATAGTTTGCACATTCCAAGTTCTGATCATTAGCAGAGTTGTACAGGCGTGTCTCCCTACCTTGAGCCATGCCCCATCAGCAAATGAAGATCCCAAAGGCTCCCAATCTCACAGCCTTTACCAGACTCACATAATCATGGTTGACCCCACTCTGAGAAGTCAGCTCCTCTTCTGCCCCATTTTGAGGGCCTTCTGTCCCCAGGGCCCATTCTCCAGCACTCTGACAGCATTCTGCTTCCAGCCATTAGGCCTGCAGGACCTGACAGTGTTTTGAAGCTAGGCACCAGGCTTTCAGCGGCTCCTTCCTTCCAAGTGGGGAGCGGAGTCCTTCTTTGTTGATTATTCTTAGTCCAGAAGCTCTGCTGAAAGCTGTTCACTCTGGATGACCCTGCTGGCATTTGAAATAGCAGTGACATAGCTTCTAGAATTACAGCAACACGCAAGCCCCCCCAGTGTGACACACTGACGTAAAAGTGGTGGTTGTGGTATATTAGTCTAGTGCAGGGGCCCTCAAACTACAGCCCACGGGCCACATGCGGCCCGCAGAGGACATTTATCCAGCCCGCTGGGTGTTTTTGCCACCACTGCCTGCCCTGCTTAGCAGCTGACTCCTCTGGTGTGCATAGGAATTTGTTCATAGGTTTTTTTTAAACTATAGTCCGGCCCTCCAGTGATCTGAGGGACAGTGAACTGGGCCCCTATTTAAAAAGTTTGAGGACCCCTGGTCTAGTGCAATGGATTGTTTGATTTCCTGACTACTACTTTCATGTGTGTTGATTGTGGATTCAGGTAAAATAAAATATCTGAGTTGGCATCACTTCTCCAAAATATACATTATAATCGTAACCCTGTACTTGTGGTTGTAATGTTATGCCATCCCTTTGTATGATGCAATCTAGTGTTACATTGATGAGGCCATACCAATATAGATTATATCATAAACTTACCACTTTCACGTTATAAAGATCATTTTAGACACAGGAGCATATACTAGGGATGGCAAATACCATGATCACTAAGACCCATAAAAGAGACTAGTCTGACTGCTTCCATAAAGATTTATGGCTTTATGGAAGCCGTACCTACAGTAGCTGTGGGTTGGAAGTGACAAGACGGCTGTGGTGCTTTGTTTTCCTGCCCCTTTCAGCCTCTCGTTTTGGAACCCTGATGCCATATGTTACATGTTGGGCTACTCACCACAAAGACAGCCGTTTTAAACCAACAGCTGTTCTACATGAGAAAAACGAGGCCTTTTCCTGTGGGCTTGTTGTAATTTTCATGCGCTTCAATTGTGTTTCATTCCAGGCATAGTAAACCATATGATTGTCTGATTTAAAATAACCGAACCCCGTTCAAGGTCAGCTTACTGATGCCCAGAGTATCACTCTGTATGCATTCCATTTCATTTTTTACAGTTACAGTTTCCTTAGATTTACTTTGTACAGTCCACATTCTGATGAATAACAGATGTTTACAGCGGTTTCTTGTCATTTTGAATCATGACCCATCACCAAATGAAGGTTTTGAAAGGTTTACTACATCCAAATCATTATAGTGGACTCTATTTTGAGAAGGAGCCTTGGTGTTGTGTGTTTATACTGGGCTGCTAACCGCAAGGCCAGCAATTCTAAATCTCCAGCTGTTCCTTGGGAGAAAGATGGATTTTCTATTCCTGTTGAGAGTTACTGTCTTCTAACAGCCCAAGTGGAAAGCAAATGTTTTGAGAATGATGGGGGCAACAAATGTACAAATGTGCTTGACACAATGAATGGATGTATGGATTGTGATAAGAGTTGTACGAGCCCCCA
>NW_022103915.1:35115445-35127474 GCF_000313985.2 Echinops telfairi
AAGGAGTTCAAGAAGGAAGAAAATGTTTTGAAACTGATTGTGGTAGCAATTGTACAATACTGTTTGATGTAATTGAACTATGGAATGGTAAATGGTTTTGGAAAAAAAAGTTGTTGAGAATATACATAGCAAAACGTACATAGTTCATCAGTTTCTACATATTTGACTTGTGGCATTGATTGTATTCTTTGAGTTGTGTACCCATTTGCTCTTTTTCTGAGTTGTTCCTCTCCTATTAACATGAACTCATTGTTCTCTAAAGTTCCTACCTAATCTTTCGTATTGCTGTTGTCAGTTTGATCTTGTGTAGGTAAATATAGAAAAAAACATAATGCTGAAGACAAGTTTTCCTTACTGGTTAAGTTAAGCTCCTGCTTGGTTTTATGACTGCATGGGATATGTCTGGTTTAAGATTTAAAGGTTATCTCCGGGCAATAGCTTCAGGGGTTCATCCAGTCTTCATGGCTCCAGGATGCCATGAAAACGTGAACTTCTGAATTTTCCCTTTTAGATCAAGATTCTTCAAAACATTTAGTAATGGTCACTGGACTTTATCTGACCTTTGACCTTGGGTAACTGCTGCCCTTAATCTCAGCCGATTGATTATCCTAAGGAGTTATGCCTTCTTGGTACTATTGCTTTCCTTGTGGGCCTGTGTGGTGTTTGACTGAAAGCTGAGCTACGGGTGTGAGTTCAGTTCCAGGCTTAAGTGGTAGAAGAGCCATAATCGTGTGGCTTCTACCAGTTTGTATCAGAAGAATAAGTCTGGTTCTTTTTATGGTCTGGAGTTTTGTTCCACATTTTTCTTCTTCTCTTGTGGACCTTCTATTGTGACCCCTTTTCAGAGTGGTCAGCAGTGGTAACTGGGCATTAGTAGTTATTTTTGTCAATTTTCAAAATTTAGAAGTTTTAAGAATGATAAACAAGAAAGCATTTCTTCAGACAGCAGCATGATTCTGCCTTTAAATGCTTTGAAACCAGGCATCAATTTCACTACTTTGTGGGAACGAAGTTGTTTGCCATAACTTGAATATATTGTAGACTGGGGACTACTTGTATGTAAGGCCTCTCTTTTATTTTTAATCCTTCATTCATAAGCCTTATTCAATATCACTTTGCCCTTAGGTATTCATGTTTTTTAATATCCTTAAATATATATGCAGTATTGTAAGTGGATATTGTTTGTAATTTATGGGAAGGTATTGGGCTATGAGGTGGCAGTATTACATAAAAAAATCAAATCAACCATTGTATTTTATAAGTGATTATTTAATGTTTCCCTTGTCTTATTGACCTCTTTAATGTGTTGAAAAGCAAGGATGTTACTTTGAGGATTATGGCGTACCTGACTCAAGCCATGATATTTTTAATTGCCTCATATGTACGTGAAAGTTGGACATTAAATGAGTAAGACCGAAGAAGAATGGATGCATTTGAATACTGGTGCTGGAGAAGAATATTGAAAGTACCATGCACTGGCAAAAGCGCAAAACAATATGTAAGTTGTGGAAGAAGTATGACCAGAGTGTTCCTTAGAGGCAAGGGGGGCAAGACTTTGTCTTACATACTATGGGAGTATTGTCAGTTGGGACCTGACCCTGGAGAAGAACAGTGGTAAAGTGGACGGTCAAGGAAAGAGGAAGGCCCTTGAGGCGGATGGACACAGTGGCTGCAACAGTGGGCTGAGGCACAGGAACACTTGTGAGGACGGCCTAGGACCCTGCAGTGTTTCATTCTGTTGTGCAGAGGATCGATATGAGTCAGAACTGGCTCAATGACACCTAACCACAGCGTTCCATGGTGTGTAGGTTACGTGTTGGGCTACCAACTGCCTTATCAGCCGTTTGAGACCACCAGCCAGTCTACTGGAGAAAGAGCAAGATTTCTACTCCCATAAAGAGTGACAGTTTCAGAAACCTATAGGGGCAGTTTGACTCTATCCTATAGGGTTGCTATGAATTGGAATTGATTTGATGACAACGAGTTTATTTAACTGTCAATATTTCCCCACCCACTGTGAGACAAATTATGGGTATTCAAAGGAAGAAAGATTCTGATACTTAAACCAAAGCTTTGATTTTCATATCCTATGGGTATGAAAGCCTAATGATTGAAAGCAGAACATTGTCGGAGAGGGTGCTGGAGGATGGGCCCGTCTGGTCTGTGGACAAGCGAAACGCGACCGAGGAGGCTGTGCTTTCACAGAGTGGAGTCAGCCATGGTGACCTGAGTGGGGTAAGGTCTGTGGGAGGGAGTGGAACCTTCAGGGTCTTCATGTGCTGTTAGGTCATGATGCAAGGAAAGAGAAACAGCTGCAAAAATCTGCTAATGTTCAGAGCTTAGAATGTGTGAGGTCTGAGTCTAGAAAAACTGGAAGTGGTCAAAGATGAAATTGAACACATAAATATCGATAACTAGGTATTAGGGAGCTGAAATGGACTGATACTGGCCATTTTGAACCAGAAGATCATATGGTTTACTATGCCAGGAATAGCATAATCAAGAGGAATGGTGCAGTATTCATTGCCAAAAAGGACATTGCACAAACCATTTTGAAGTACAAAGCTGTCTGTGATAGGATTAAATCCCTCTGCCTTGGAGGAAATCCAATCAATACAACGATTATTAAAATTTATATACCAACCACAAAAGCTAATGATGAAGAAATTGAAGAATTCTACCAATGACTTCAGCTGGAAATTGATCAAACATGCAATCAAAATGCATGTTAGGAATTCCACTAAATAGGAACAGTTGGGTCATTTGGTATTTGGTTAAAAACATAACTTCACCTCATAGATGGAGTTAACCCTGTACATTAATTTTCAGGAATGCTAGACAGGGTTTCTGAATGCCACCAACAGAATCAAAATGAAATATGAATTACAGATATTTCAAAAATTATTACGATTCTTCCACTGAGTTCTATTTAGATCTATTTTGATACAATTAACATTAATCACTGTGTTTGAATATTGAGTTCTGCCTGGTCTGGTTGGGAAGCTCTGTATACACCTGTCTTCTGTTGGTACTCACCAACCTTTCACCAGCTGCACTATTCACTAGTTGTACCACCATCTGATTTGCCAGTGCCCATTCTTTACCAACCTCCCCTCCCCACTAGGCCTGCCCTCTCTACTGTGCCTTCTTCTCTAATACCTTTGTTTCTTCCTCATGTCTATCTCCTTCACAATTCCTCCGTGATTTTCTCAGGGCTGGGCTTCAACATCGTCGGTGGGACAGATCAGCAGTATATCTCCAACGACAGTGGCATCTACGTCAGCCGTATCAAAGAGAACGGGGCTGCGGCCCTGGATGGTCGGCTCCAGGAGGGTGATAAGATACTCACGGTGAGAACAGGCTTCGGCCTCCTTCATTGTTCTTTATTCCTGAGACCCTAGGTCTTAACCCTTCCCTAGCCACCCACGCTGTTCCTTCCCGCCACCGGCTACTCGTTTGGATTTGGAATGCCTCAGATGTAGAGTTGAATAGTAGGGACCTTGATCTCTTATCCAGCCCTGCTTTTGGACATGGAAGATAGTATTATCCTTATTTGGCAGACGAGGCACATTAAGCCCAGAATGAGAAGTTACTTGTCCAAGTTCTAAAAAATACAAAGGACTGGGGTTGGGAAAAGGGACATACAAACCAAAGTTTTATCTTCCCTCCATTATACTTCATTATCTTACTTCCAAAAGAGACGCCGAATGAAGTGCCCTCTTCCTAGGCAATATTCCCTTTCATCGCTACTAAGATAGAAAATTAGATGATAGTTTGATTTGTGTACCTGACCACATGTTCCCATTTAACCCTGCTAATGAGAAGTCCTGGTGGTATAGTGGTTTACAAGTTCAGTTGCTAATAGCAAGGTCAACGGTTCAAACCCATCAGCTGCTCCATGGGAGAAAGATGTAGTTTATATTACCCATATCACACCAGTGATTGAATTAAGAATTTAGACAAACCTAGAAAGTTGACAGTTAAATATGGCCTCACAAATCCTAGACATAAAATAAATTGCAGTAAGCCTACAGTAAATCAATGCAGGCCAAATAAGAATTCTAAACAGTATTAAAACACAAAATACAGTTAGCCCCGTTGTCATTTCTGTTCCCAACCATCTCACTATGATGGTATCACATAAGAGTAACTTGAACGTAATAATTCTCTAAATTGTTTTCTTTATTTACCTTCCAGTTTATCTTAAGATGGAAAGTTTATTGCTTGTATTGAAACAGTAAAAATAATTGGTATGTAGACAACTGGACATACCTTGCAGAGGGGTAGTGGGGAGATGAGTCATTTAGGGTGCAGTATAGCAATAATGAAACCCACAACCTTCCTCTAGTTCTTAAACGCTTCCTCCCCCCAACTACCAGGACCCCAATCTACCTTGCAGACCTGGTTAGACCAGATGATGCAGAGCGGTACAGATGGGAATTGGAAACACAGGGAATCTAGGACAGATGAACCTCTGACAGTGGCGATACCAGGAGGGTAAGGGGGTGTAGAAAGGGGGAATGGATCACAGGGCGCTACATATAACCTCCTCTCTGGGGAACGGGCAGCAGAGGGGTGGGTGAAGGGAGATGCCGGACAGTGTAATATAAGATACAATAATGATTTATAAATTATCAAGGGTGCATGGGGGAGAGGGGACGAGGAAGGGAGGGGGAGGGGAAAAAAAGGAAAATGAGCTGATTCCGGGAACCCAAGAGGAAAGCGAATTTTGGGAATGATGAGGGCAACAAATGTATAGATGTGCTTTACACAATTGATCTATGTATTGTGATGAATTGTATGAGCCCCAATAAATTGATTTTTAAAAAATTGGTATGAAGAATGGAGATATACTGAGAGAGTATGAGGGAATTAGGGTTGAGTTAAATGGCTAGTTTGAAATAAAGGGAAATTTGAACTAAGGTAAGACTTCTAATGTTAACAGCCCCTACCGTATTTTCAAGATGAACCCATAAGTGTAAGATCTGAAAGAGAAAGCTACTCTGTTTTTTCTTATGAATTGAACAGAGTAGGCCGACTAGGATGGGAAAAGTTAATGATCTGACTGCATTCCAATTTTTCATCTTACTAAGAGATGAAAAGGGGCTCTGAGTATGAAAAAGATGCTTCCTACCTTCTTTGTCTCTTTCAGATTTGTTAAATCTAATCATAAAAACATCTTAAATGACAGAATTTAATATTAGTTTCTAAGGCCTGATTTAAAAAATTCTTCGAGAGACTTTCAGAACCACACTATTGAGTCTGATCTCTCACAAACTCAGATTTCAAATGAAGAAGAGATGGCAGTTCTAATAAACTAGGTTTATCAGGGATATCATGCTTGGTAAAGTACAGGATCAGTGAAAAAGAGGAAGATCCCCAAGGAGATTGATTGATACAATGACTTAACATTGGGTTTAATCTAGCTGAGAAGCAACAAAGTACACATGGAAGAAGCACACCAGCCTGTGTGATCATGAGGCATCGATGAGATCAGGTATCTGGCATCAAAGACCCAGAGCAAAAAATCATATTGATGTGAATAAGGGGGAGGGCAGAGTGGAGACCCGAAATCCATCTGTAGACAATTGAACATCCCTTACAGAAGGGTCACAAGGAAGAGATGAGCCAGTCAGGGTGCAGTATAGCAACAATGAAATGTATAACTTTCCTCTAATTCTTTAATTCTTCCTCCACCCAGCCCCCCCCCAAATTAATTCTACCTTACAAATCCGGCTAGATCAGAGCATGTACACTGGTACAGATGAGAGCTTGCAACACAGTGAATCCAGGACAGATAAACCCCTTAGGACCAATAGGAGAGTAGCAATACTAAGAAGGTAAGGGGAATGTGGGGGGAGAAAGCGGGAACCGATCACAGTGATTGACATATAATCCTTTCCAGGGGGATGGACAACAGAAAAGTGGGTGAAGGGAGACAGTGGTCAGTGTAAGACATGAACAAATAATAATTTCTAAATTATCAAGGGTTCATGAGGAAAGAGGGAGGGGGAAAGTGAGCTGATACCAAGGGCTCAAGTAGAAAATGTTTTGAAAATGATGATGGCAACATATGTCCAAATGTGCTTGACATGATGGATGTATGGATTGTGATAAGAGCTGTAGAGCCCCCAATAAAATGATTTAAAAGCAGAAAAAATAAATTAGGCAACTTAATATTTTGACACTAGTTACATTCTCTCTTGAACACTGGGGCCTAGGCTTTGTGAGTAAAAAAGGCCTGAACCACGAAAGGGGTTAAGATTGATCTGTTATATGGAAAACGTGGTTAATGGTAGACTGTTGAAAAATAAGAATGGCTAGAGAAATAATTAGAAGCTACTTTCCAAGTAGCATGCTAAAAACTTTAAACTTATCTCATTTAACACAGTGAGGTGATTACGATTATTATCCCTGTCTTGCAGATAGGTAACAGGCTTGGTGAGACCAAGTAACTTGACAAGGTCACACAACTAGTACATGGTAGATGACTAGAACTTTCATCTCTCTGAATTTCATCTAGTACCTGTTATTATCAAGTGCCTCTGAGTAATTTCCTTAAAAGTACCCAGGTACACAAAACTCATGCCATTGAGTTGATTCCAACTCATAGCAACCTTATAGGACAGGAACGAACTGCCCTTGTGGGTTTTTGAGGCTGTAAATCTTTACAGCTTCCTCCCTTAAGAAGCACTACAGAGAACTCTTATGAAGAAGAATCTGTTGCCTTACTCATTTGCCAGATCTACTTCCTCTCTTTAAGTAAGCCTGTTAGTCCATACCATTGAGTAGTTCCATCTACAATTAAGCTGTCTTAATGCTTTTGATTTACCTAAGTATTGATTTATTGTTTGCTTTGGAATGGAATTTTCCAAATAGACTATACAGATTTAATTAAAAGGACTACATTTGTGGGAAAAGACCATGGAGAAGCTCAATATCAGCAACTAAAGCCAGGGCAGGGGCGGACTGTAGAAGAGACCATCAATTACTCATAGGTAAGACTGGGCTGAAGTTAA
The DNA here is from genome assembly GCF_000313985.2 of Echinops telfairi. Taxonomy (NCBI): domain Eukaryota; kingdom Metazoa; phylum Chordata; class Mammalia; order Afrosoricida; family Tenrecidae; genus Echinops; species Echinops telfairi. Next base: position 35,122,465 of record NW_022103915.1, read on the forward strand.
AGAAAATTAAAACAAGTTCGCAAGAGCCAGGTACAGCATTAGGTCTATTGCACTTGGATTTGAAGAACATTTTAAGCAGATTTGATGCATTGAATACTAATGACAGGAGACCTGATGAACTGTGGGAGGACATTTCATGAAGAAAGCAAAAAGACAGGAAAGAAAAAAAGTTCAAAGTGGATGTCAAAAGAAGAACTCTGAAACTTACTGATAATCATAGCATAGCGAAAGCAAATGGAAGAAAGGATGAAGTCAAATTTTTGCATAGAAAATTTCAAAGGGAAGCTTGAGAAGACAAGGCCAAAAAGTATAATGAAATGTGTAAAGACCTAGAGTTGAAAAACCACAAGGAAAAACATGCTCATTTCTTAAATTGAAATAACTGAAGAAAAAATTCAAGTTGCAAGTTGAAAGATTCTATGGGCAAAATATTGAATGATTAAAGAAACGTCAAAAAGGAGATGGGAAGAATACACAGAGTAACTGTGCTAAAAAACTAGCCGGCATTCTACCATTTCGGGAACCTTCAAAGTTACACTAAAAGCATTAGCCAAAAACAAGACTCCAGTAATTGATGGAATACCAATTGAAATGTTTGAACAAGCCGATGGAACGCTGGAAGCACTCACTCGTATATGCAGAGGCATTTGGAAGATAGCTACTTGCCCAACAGACTGGGAGAGATTCATGTTTGTACCCATGCCAAAGAAAGAGTCAGTCTTCAGTAAGCATTCTGTTGTTAAGAATATCAGGGTGATGTAGCTGGTTATTACATTGCACAGATGAACTTTTTATTTTAAGCAAACCTGTGCATAACAAAATGGCACAGATTCATCCATTAGCAGCTGCATTTCCTATTCTGCTCAACTATCATTCTTAATTTTGTGAATTAGTCATCTGTATTTATCAACTGTTATATTTCATATACTGCAGAGCACTGTGCTTGTTACCGTGGAAAACCACAAGGAAAGTGAAAGTCTAGACTCAGCCTTTAGTTTTAGAAATGTGTGGAAAAGACTCAACGTCAACACGCATCCAGTCACCTTCAGAGGCATTGAAATATACAGCAAAGTCCGTTAGATTACATACCTATAGGGAAGAGGTTTTTTCTTCTCAAATGTTTCCTCAGCACCAAGGTCTATCGCTGGCACAGTGAGGATCAAAGAAGTTAGTTGTACAGTTATACCACAACTCACTCTCTTTGTTAGACTAAATTAATTAAAATGAATTAATATAATTTGGATATTTTTTCCCTCTGTTCAACTTTGATGGTAAAGAGACAGATAATGTGGTTTATTTTGGACCTTTTTGGTACGCTAACATTTCTAGAATATAATCTCAAATCAATGCCTATTAAAGTAAGTTCATTCCTCTATCTACACTTATACTCACAAGTCATACAAAGTGGTTAGTATATTCATCTGCTAGCCACAAGGTTGGAGATTTGAATCCATTCAGCGGTACCTCGGAAGAAAAACCTAGAGATCTACTTTCAGAAAGTCAAACCCTATGGAATACTACCACTACTCCGACATACTCAAGGTGGCTGTGCGACAATGAAGAAACCTAAATTATCAAAGAAAGCTCATTTTAACTCTGCTATGCTGATATTTTAAGACTGAAAAAGGTAAGCACATTTAAAAACTACTAACAACCCCCCCAAAACAAAAGAAACTTAAATTTCCCCATCACTTAATTAGAACACCTTCATTCCAATTCTCTGAACATTTGGTGTCAACTAAAATTTTCTGTCACATGGCAAATTTGTCGTATCTCATGTCCAATAAAACATTAATTCCTAACTTTCAAGAAATGTAAGGATTGAGTTCCCCATTCTTCCATTGGTGTGTTGTACTTTGGTGGCATGCCAGTTGTTGTGATACTGGAAGGTATTATCACCAGAATTTAAAATACCAGCAGGGTCACCCATGGTAATTAAGTTTCCGTGGAATTTCTAAAAGGAATAAGTGGTGCAATTCTCAGAGGCCAACCACTGAAAAATATTATGAATAGCAAAGAATTGTGTGATGTACCGCATTTCCCCGAAAGTAAGACATCCTTCAAAAATAAGACCTACTTACAGTTTTGTCACACACTGAGATATAAGGCACCCCCAGAAGTAAGACCTCTCTGAAAATAAGGCCCCCCGAAACTACCGTAACTCTGGACTGTGGACTCTAGTGGCGGTCACCGCTGTGCAGCTCACTGTTGGCCGCAGTGCAGCTGGAGCAGACAGGATGTGCGAGGTCTCTTTCAATAAACAATAAATGTGTACCGTATTCTTCATGGAAAAATAAGATATCCCCTGAAAATATGACCTAGCGCATCTTTGGGAGCAAAAATTAATATAAGACACTGTCTTGTTTTCGGGGAAACAGGGTAGTACTGAAATATGAGACCCTTAAGACTGGAAAGCACTCAAATGATAACTGGGGAAGAGCTGACACCTCAAAGTAGAGTCAGCCTTAATGACATGCATGGAGCAAAGCTTTGGGATCTATGTTTGCAGATGGAGCATGACTCAAAATGAAAAGCAACCGTTTCAGACATCCATTAACAATCACGTGGAATGCATAAAGTATGAATCTAAGAAAATGGGAGGTCGCTAAAAGTGCAGTAGAATACATAAAGATCAATATCTTAGGCACTGATAGGCTGAAATGGGTTGGTATAGGCCATTTTGAACTAGAAAGTCATGGTTTACTATGTCAGGAATGAAAAACTCAAGAGAAATGCATTTTATCATCAAAAAGGATATTTCAAAAATTATCTTGAAGTACAGTAAGGTAGTTAGTTTATTGTGCCAACCTGGCCGTGGGTTTGAACCCCATTCCTGGTACCATAATGTGTTAGTCTGGGTACTTTAAAGAAACAAATCCACAGAAAATCATGTATAAGAGAGTTTTATATAAAGGTTAAGTGTGCATCAAGAAAACATCCCATCTCAGTGCTGCCCAAGCCCACAAGTCCAACATTAACCCATTAACCTATATGTCCACCACCAATCCGAAAAATCCTCCTCCATCTCACAAAACAGATGCAATGATGCCGACTGCAGGAGGAAAGCTCAGGCAGTGAATGTGTAAACATCTCAGCACTGGCAGGGGTCTCCACATGACTACTCTAGCATCCAGGGCTGCACTGGGGTAGGTCTATGTGGCTTCTCCTCAGGGATGTCTTGCAGGAAGTGAGCCTTGCCAACTAAAGCAGGGACCTGGTCCAACCATCAGAAAGCAAGAGATCCGAGAACTAGAACGGCAAGGCTCACTGAGCCATTTATCCCTCCGCTCTTCAGTTAACCCCACTTGTGCTTATTGGCCAGGGTGGCACAATAAACTATCTCATACGGTGTTGTCTGTAATAGAATATACCCGAATGTCTACGCCTACCAGTAAAAGCAGTTAATAAATTTTATTCAAATTTACTCTCTCACACACACACAAACACACACACAAACACACACATATTACTAACCAAACACTAAAGCTAGTAATGAAGAAATGAAAGAATTCTATGAACTACTGTCTGAAATTGATTAAACATCATCAAGATGCATAGATAATTATTGATGATTGGATTACAAAAGTTGAAATGAGGAAGGATCATTAGTTGGAAAATACAGTGTTGGTGATTGGAAAAAAACGAAGCTGGAGATTATGTAGTGGAATTTGAAAAGACCAACAGCTTTTTTTTTTTACCAACTACTTTTTAGTGTAAATACTGTTTTTCAACAAGTGACCATATATTTGAGCCTCACCAGATGGGGCACACAGGAATCAAATTGACTCGATTTGTGACATAAGACAATGGAAAAGATTAACATCAATAGCCAAAACAAAGCCAGGGGCTAGCTGTGGAACAGAGTATTAATTGCTCATATGCAAGTTCAGGTTGAAGCTAAAGAAAATTAAAACTAGTTCATAAGAGCCAAAATATGACCTAGAATATATCCTGCCTGATCTTTGAGACCATTTCAAGAACACATTTGATACATTGAACTCTAATGACTGACAGCCAGATGAGTTGTTTGAAGACATTAAGAATATCATTCATGAAGAAAGGAAAGGGTCATTAAAAAGACTTGAAAGACCAAAGTAGATGTCGGATGATACTCTGAAACTTGCTCTTGAACATAGAATAGTTAAGTGAATAGAAGTCATAAAATAAAATCACTAAACATAAATTTTCAAAGGGGAGCTCAAGAAGAAAAAGTAAAATATTATAATGAAATATGCAAAGATCTGGAATTAGAAAACCAAAAATGAAGAACACACATATCATTTCCCAAACGGAAAGAACTTAGATACAAAGTACACACATATCATTTCCCAAATGGAAGAAATTAGAGCCACAAGTTTCAATATTGATGGATTCCATGGGCAAGATATTGAACAATGCAGGAGGCATCAAAAGAAGATGGAAGAATAGAGTCACGATACCAAAAAGAATTAGTTGACATTCAACCATTTCATAAAGTAGCATAAAATCAAGTAGTCTCATACAGTATTTGTCCTTTTGTGATTGACTAGTTTCACTCAACATGATGTCCTCCAGTCTTATCCATGTTACAAGATGTTTCCTGGATTCCAGTTAAGATCAAAAGGACAGCATCTACCCTAGGACAACATTCTGAAGGGTTAGGGGAAAAGGAGTAATGGAAACAGGAAATGCAGAGAGAAAATGGAATAAGTGATGTTACAATGATGTAAATGCAATGACTGAGATGAAATAAAACATGCGTTGTTCAATGAAAAACATGCTTCACTATATGAGCCTTCACCCAATTCACAGTCTAAAAGTTTATTTTAAAAGAGATCTGGCTTTGAGAAGGAAAAAAAACCATGGATAGTATTGAAAGAACTGATAATATAAAAGAAATCCAAGCTGTACTGAAGGCATTAGTCAAGAACAACTCCAGGAATTGATGGTAGCACTGTATACATTCATAAAGGTCAACAGACAGACCTGGAACTATTTATAGGCTCGCTTCTGCCTCCCGCCCGCCCCCCC
>NW_022103915.1:35128443-35146050 GCF_000313985.2 Echinops telfairi
GATTATTTTGAGCTCAGTATTCCTGTCATTAAATGTCATGTGGTGACTCAGATCCCCCTTTTGCATTCAAATAACAAAGAAACTTTGATTTTGATACTGAACTGGTGCCATATTTGGCTTTTTTAAAAATTTTTTTTACAAAATTGCATTTTTTCTATGCTTGCTCTTGTTCTTTTAAAACTGTTGGCCTTGAGTTTATTCAAACATGTTATAAGGAAAGACCAGGCCCTGAAAAAAAAGGGCATGATGTTTAGTAGAGAGTCAGAAATAGAGAAAGATTTCCAGTGTGCTGGATTGACATATTGGCTGCAACAGTGGGCTCCAACTTAACAAGTGTGAGGATGGTGCTGTACTGGTCGGTGCTTTGTTCTGTTGTCATTGTGTCACTGTTGTCCTGTTGCCACTGAGAGTTGTAGTCAACCGGATGGCAGTACTACCACCACCAAGGATCAAGCTTAATAGTAGTCTAAGAATACTCAGTTGAGTAGTTATTTGTACCCAAAGTGAGGTCCAAGGACCAGTATTCTGGCCATCTCCTGGGAGCTTGTTAGAAATACAATACAATCTCAAGATTCACCCCAGATCTATTGAATCAGAATCTGCATATTAACAAGATTTCCCAGTGAGTCTGTGCAAAAAAAAGTTTGCTGTCAGTAAATGCTTTTCATACTTTTAACATCAGCATCTTTAATAGGAAAGACATCTTACATATAGGTTATTGAAACAAAAGTTTAAAAGCACAAGTTTTTCTTTAAATGATACATTCTGACATTTAGTGATGTTCTCTAATTTTACTTCACTATTGTTCTTGGTACACTAGTTTTTAATCGATCAATAGACCTGTATTTGAAAAATCATTACTCCAGATTATGGAACATCACTAATGAAATCTGCAGAGTACCTATTAAATGGAGAAAGCAGGCTGTGTGTGGAAAACATGTAGAAACCATTCAAAGAGTGTAGGTTAGAGTTCAGTTGGATAAGAGGACTCTCCAACTTTCGAACAAACACTTGAAGGGCTTGATAAAACACGGATTGTTAAAATGGGGTCTAAATTGTGCATTTATAACAAGTTTTTAGGTGACATTAATGCTGGTGATGTAGTGATCACACCTTGAGGATCCCTAATCTACAAGTTTATATCGGTAAGAATAGTGATAGAGTTGGCTCTCTAGAGATCTACAGGTAAAATCTACAGAAATTGGTGATTAGTCACTATGCTGCTAAAGACATTTGTAAAGATATTTAGAGAAGGTACATGGTGAGTAGTAAAATAGCAGGATACAAAGTTTGTTTATAAACATCAATTGCTTTCCTAGATAATAGCAATGACCACCTGTCTGATAGAAGCAATCTGTTTCATGGATTACAACTCAATGTATCCAAAAGTCATTGCTGTCGAGTTAATTCCAACTCATAGCAACTGTAGAGGACAAAGTAGAACTGCCCCTATGGGCTTCTGAGACTAACTCTTTATGCGAATAGAAAGCCTCATTTGTCTCCTTGAGCCCAAAGTGCAACCTACGATGCCACCAGGGCTGCACAACTCAATGTAAAGAACACCAAGATACCCAAAAATGGACCAATGGCAAACATCATAACAAATGGAAATAAGATTAAAGTTTGTCAAGTATTTCATTTTGCTTGCATCCAAAATTAGTGCCCATGGAAATAGCAGTCAGGAAATCGCTAGTGTATTGCATTGATCCATTGTGCTGCACAAGACCTCTTTAAAGTATTGAAGAGCAAGGAGGTCACTTTGAGAACTAAAGTGTACTGACCCCAGCCATGATATTTTCATATGCATGTGAACATTGGACAATGAATAAGAAGAAACAAAGAAGAATCAATGCATTTGAATAATTATGATGTCGAAGAATATTGAAAATACTATAGCCTGCCGGAGCCCTGATGACATAGTGGTTATGTATTGGACTGATAACCATAGGATCAGCTGTTCAAAATTGCCAGCTGCTCTGAGGGATAGAGGAGAGGCTTTCTACTCCCGTAGAGAGTTACAGTCTTAGAAAAGCCCCGGAGCACTTCTACATCTTACAGGGTCCCTATGAGTCGGGATTGACTTGATGACAGTGAGCTGAACTGGTGAACTGCCAGAACGCCCAAAGCCGTCTGTGAAGAACCTATAGTCAAAATGTTCTTTGGAAGCAAGGATGGCAAGACTTAGTCTCATGTACTTTGGACATGTTAAGAGAGACTAGACCTTGAAAGGGACATCATGCTTAGTAAAATGGAGGGGCATAGAAAAATAGGAAGAGCCTTAAAGAGATGGATTGACTGTGGCAGCAACGATGGGCACAAACATAACTGTGAGGATGGCGCAAAACTGGGAAGTGTTTCCTTCCCAGTGTTTCTGCATAGGTTTGTTTCCTTCCCAGTGTTTCTGCATAGGTTTGCTATGAGTCTGAACCAACTCAACAGCTCCCAACAAAAACATAACAGCAGTGAACAATTGGAGTTTGGAATGAAAAACACAGCACTATTTACTTTAGCAATAGCAACAAAAGGAAATACATATAAATCAGACAAACTGTGTGCATAGCATGTATGCAGACACACAGCACTTCCTTGTTTGTATACCCCAGCAATGTGAACGGGAAATGAGAAATGTTCAGTAGTGTTTAAACGCATAAAATGACTAGGAAAACATTGAATTAGGATTGTGAAGTATTGATTTATTCTATGAAATGTATGTGGCATTACTGTAAGAAACTTGAAAGGACCCAAATAAATGGAAAGGTATACAATGTTCCCTGTGATTGAAAGACTATCAATAAGAGGTTGATACTGTCCAAGGTGCATTACAGGTTTAAAGCAATCCATCTCAAAATTGAGCAGCCTTTTCTTCAGAAATGGGAAAAAAAACAATCTTCAAATGTATATGGGATTGCATTGGCCTCCAAATAGTTGAAACAATCTCAAAAAAGAACAACTTAGGGGAACTCTTCTGATTTGAAAATATACTATACAGACACAGTAATGAGAACAGTGTGGCCTTAGTTTAATGATAAGGATACATAATGATAGGGATACAGTAGAATAGAATTGAGAGTCTAGACATAGGTTAATACATTTATGGCTAATTAACTTTTTATGTTGTTGTTAGGTGCTGTTGAATTGGTTCTAACCCATAGCTGCCCTAGGTACAGAAGCAAGAAATACTTCCCAGCCCTGTGCCATCCTCACAGTTGTTCTCTTGTTTGAGCCCATTGTTGCAGCCACTGTATCAATCCATCTTGTCCAGTCTTCCAATTTTTCGCTGTCCCTCTACCAGTGCCAAATCCAATCAATGGTCTTTAACAAGTGTTCCTGGGACAACTGAATCTGCACATGGAAAATAATGAAGTTGGATCTATTTCTCATACTACAAATGAAAATTAACTCAATGTGGATCAATAGTCTAAATATGAGCACTAAAGCCATAAAAATCTTAGAAGAAGATGTATGGGGAAAGCTGCAGGATCTTTTTGCCGATGAGTTCTTTAGATATGACACTGAAATCACAAGAAAAAGGAAAATAGATATATGGGATTCTCTCATAATTAAAAACTTTTGTGCATCAAGTGTCTTTATCAAGAAAGAAGAGAGCACCTACAGTGTGGGAGAAACTATTTGGTAACCATATATAAATGAGGCTTTACTACAACAAGTATAAAAAGAATTCATAACAGCAAAGAGACAATCCAATTAAAATTGAGCTAAGGACTTGAATAGACAGTTCTCCACAGAAATTATACAAATGACCAATTGTGCTTGAAGAAGATGCTCATTACCATTAGGCATTATTGTTACATGCCATCAATTTTTTTTCCAACTCATAATGCCCCTTTAGGACAAGTGTAGAACTGCCACATAAGAATTTCTTAGACTGTATGTAACCTTCACAGGAACAGAGCACCAGACTTTCTCCCACAGACTTGTCAGTCTATTGGAACACGTGGTCATTAAGTTAGCCAAGCAAGCATGAGGCAAATCAAAACTTCGGTGGGACAGCCCTTTACTATTTGGGTGGGTATTATAAAAGCCACAGAAAATACTAAGCGTTGGTGAGAGTGTAAGAAATTTGAACTCTCATTCAAAACTTATGGGTATGTAAAAGGGTATAGCCACTGTAGGAAAGAGTTTAGTACTTCCTTTAAAAGTTAAACATAGACTTGTCATATGACCTTCTCATAGATACAGGGTAAGTCAAAATGTATTGCTACAAAACCATAGATCATTTGATTAAACAAAAATATCAAAATGTAAAACTATTGTTTCTTGACCTTGCTTCCATTTAGGGCTACACATGTTTGAAGGCTACCCTCCTCCCCCCATCTCTCTTAACCTTTCCCCATACTAAGAAACTCACTGCCATTGAGTCAATGATGACTCATGGTGACCCTCTCGGACCAGGTTGAACTAACTACACCCATGGCTTTCTGAGACTGTAACTCTTTATAGGTATAGAAAGTCCCACCTTTCTTCCAAGGGGTAGCTGGTAGTTTTGACTGCCTGAACTTGTGGTTCACCATCCATCTCATAAGTATTTCACCAGAGTAGAACTGCCCCTGTCGGTTTCTGAGATTGTAACTCTTTAGGGGAGTAAAAAGCCTTGCTTTTCCTCCTGCAGAGCAGCTGGTGGTTTTGAACTGCTGGCCTGGTAGTTAGCAACCCAACTCATAGCCACTACAATACCAGGGCTGCTTGCTGTGATCTGATTGATAGGTTGGACTCCACCCCTATACTTTCACACAGGCTCAAGTTGATAAAAAATCTTATCACTGCACTACCAAGAAATAAATCAGAAACACTGTCAGCAAGTAAATTCCAATTCACAGTGATCCCACAGGACAGGGTAGAACTGCTCCTATAACTGTTTCCAAGACAGTAACTCCCATGGAGTGGCTGATGGCTTCTAAACTGTTGACAGTGCACTTGGCAGCCCAGCACGTACCCACGACGCTCTGGGGTGGAAGTGACGTGATGGGAGGTCAATTATCTGATTGACACCAGATCGACATTGCAGTTTGGGCGTACTCCATGCACTCAACTCATGTTCTTTTTAAATGCTCTGTAATTTCTGGTACCAGACTGTAGAATAGATGGGGGAAGGGCTCACAACAGAATTCTTGTAGGGCACCTCTGCTCCCCTCAAAGAATGAGCAGGTACGTTGCGATGCAAAACATTTCCATGGCAAAATGTTCTTACTGTCTCACCAGTGCAGTTTTCAATTTTCTTAAAGTTTCTTGGTCCCCTTGACCATCCTATGTCCTTTGAGAAATTGATCAATGTCACCCCTTTGGGAATTCCCCAAATCAGCCATCATATTCTCTTGAGCTGACCTCTTTGCCTTGAATTGAATTGGCCCAGCAGAGCCCCTCAGAATCCACTATTTTTGTTGGAACTTTTTGTTTTTGTTTTAATACTGTAACAAGACTAAGACAAGGATATTGTTGAGAGAGCTTGTCTGCAGCCATCCACTAATCATGGAGACAAATTTAAACACCTTTTAATGGAATAAACCCATGCCTATATAAGCTGTAACTCCAGAAGTAATACTTTTTATTTACTCTTGTTTATACTCAAAATATCTCAAACCAGGACTTAAATAGATCATTGTATACCAGTTTTCATTGCAGCAGTATTCGCAGTAGCCCAAGAGTAGAAACAGCTCAAGTGTGCATTAACAGATAGATGGAAAATAAAAGCAAAATGTGATCTGTGCATTCAGTGGAATATTATTCCACTATATAAGTAAATGATGTTTAATACATCCTGCCACATAGATGAACCTTAAAGCCCATGCTAAATAAGCCAATCCAAAAGGAACGAGAGTGGAATGTTCCGCTTATATGAACTGTGGAGAAAAGTATATTAACGGGGACCAGGGAAAAGGGGGGCCAGTAGGGGATTACTATTGGAGGGAAGAAAAAATTCCAGTGAATAAAATTTGAAAAATAATATTATACAACTTGTGGGAGAAAACATGATTAACACAGAACTTTGCATTTAATTAGTGTTAATTATATAACAGCTATCTGTATTATAACTATCACAAGACAGCCAAGGGAAACTAAATTATAGACATGATTTCAGGTAGAGCTACTATAGACTCAACACCCAGATTTTTTCAGCTTTGTATAATGTTGAGAATATGCCTGTCAGGCTTCTTATAGTTGTAGCATTTATAGGGTGTACGCTGAAACCAAACTTCAGGAAATTGTGTAATGCTTGTTTAAGCTCAAGTATCTATGTCAGGCATTATAAGGGGTTTAAAGCTGTATTGTGATAGACGTTTTAACTTATTTCCTATGGAATATCAAGTGATATAATATCTAGGTATAATTCAGAGCTTTAAGAGGGGTACAGAGCATGGAGATTGAAAGAAGTCACATTTAGTGCAGGTATTTGGAAGTCTGTATCATTGAAGCAGCACTTAACTGAATTGCTTTTTAAAGTGTAATCCTACTTCATTATAAACAAATGAATACAAACATTAATATATAAACATTTAGGCTGTCATGGGAGCCCTGGTAGTTCAGTGGTTAACTAAGTACATGGCTGGCAAACAAAAAACCAGGGAGAGGTTCAAAACTCAGCAACTCTGGACGACAAGACTGGGGAGCACAACCTAGGAAACCTTATGGGGCAGTTCTCCTCTGTCATGTAGGTTCGCCATGGACCAAATCTGAGTTGGCACAGAACATGTTTAATGTGTAACACAGATATAAAAGGGTTTCAAAAGTCTGTGGAACAATGGGGAGAAAATGGAATTCCCCCATGAATTTCTTAAAGCCACCTATAGAAATGGAACAAATATAAAACCAATAAAAATTCAGCTTAACCGCATTAATATTATGGACAGAGACAAGTTGCCGAAATGAAATCTCAGCTTGCAATGAGATTATTAGAGTTTTGTGATTTAAAGTGATGTCTTTGAGTCAGGCTGTTTGAGTTTGAATTCTGACTTTCCTAGTTTCATTCTCTGGCCCTAAGACAGTTTGCATAGCCTCTCTGCTATAGTTTTCTCATTTTAAAATAGGGGTTCCTAAATTTTAGAACTGTTGTGACAAATAAAGGAGTTGTTAACATGTAAGGTGCATAAATAGGTTGGGATATGTTCAATAATTCCTGGCAATTAATATCATTACTGACTACAATAGTAAAGATGACTTTGAGTTCAGTATTCCTGCCATTAAGTGTCATGTGAGAACTCAGGTCTCCCTTTTGCATTCGAATGACTATGAAACCTTGATTTTGATCCTCAGCTGTTGCACATTTGACTTTTGTTCCCATGATTGCATCATTTATTTCCTTATCTCTGTTCCTTCCATTTAACTCTGTTGTTATTGAGCTGATTCCTATTCCTAGCAACTTATAGGAAAGGTTAGAACTCTCCCCTGGGGTTTGCCACATTTTTCGAACAACAGACTTCAGTTAGCAGCTGAATTCTGAATCAGTGAACCTCCAGGGCTTCTTTCTTTTCTCTTAAGATAGCGTGATCCATAACCATACACCCCTCTACAGGGGAAGAACAACAGAAAACATGGGGGAAGGGAGATAGCGGTCCGTGTGAGGGATGAGAATATTAACAATGTACAATCTACCAGGGGGTTATGAGGGGGTGGGGGGAGAGGGGGTGGAAAAAAAGCTGATAACTAGGGGCTCAATAGAGTGTAAATGTCTAGAAAAGAATGAAGGCAACATATGTACAAACATGCCTGATTCAGTTGATGTATGGATTGTGATAAGAGTTGTACGAGCCCCCAATAAAATGATTTTTTTTTAAAAAAGATAGCGTGATAGCAACTTATTTTCAAAGAGAAGGATCACCGTCACACAATCCAGACACCTGCCTGAACATTGTCACTTCAGTGAACAACCTCACAGCTACTCTTCTTTATTGGTTAACGCACACAGAATCACTGAGAATTCATTGCAGAGGTCTAGGCATCTCGCAGTTCTCTCCCTGTGACACATGCATGAAGAAAACAAAGAAAACAGTCGAAGGTGGCTTGGTAGCATGAAATTAAAGTTCATCAACTATAAAGCCCATGTTCATTTCTAGAGTACAGGTAACAGGACTGATCATATTTAAGATCATTCCTAGACATTAACTAGAGTATTTACTAAAGGTAAGGGTATTCAGATAGTATGTGTAGCTTATGCAAAATATGAGGATAAGAATATATGTATGGTCTGGGTCCCAGCGTCAATCAGTTAATGTGATTTAGAGAAACTATGGGATATATGTAGTGAAGGGTTAAATTGGGAAGATGAGTTACACAGCAGATTGAGAAATCAGAAGAGCATTTCCCAGACTCCTTTCTCTTCTGGTCTTCAGTTTAGTTTTGTATTTTGAACAGTAAAGTGGAATTAGCTGAATCATACTTGAGAAAAATTAATCTACAAACAGTGTTTGAAAAGGTTAGAATAGAGGAGTCCTTAAAGGAAAATAAAAACCGAAGAGGAGAAAATTAAAATATGTCAACCAAGAACATCCACAGCTTAAAAGGGCAATTGGAAAAAAGAGAAAACCGTGTATGAGAAGCGTCATGTTGTTACATTCATGGATTTGGCAGGTTGTTACCTGAAGATTCGTGGATTGAGAGATGTGGAAGGGTTGTGAGGTCGTAGCTGGAGTCAGTTAGTATGGATCTGTTGTGGAGAGTGTGACTGTGTATCTTTCTCCAGGAATACTCAACTCATTGGTGACAAGCAAAGTCGATGCGCTATATTGCCCAGGACTCGAAAAATGGCAGAAGATCCTGGGGACAAGGGATTCTAATGATTTCCCAATGCTTTATTGAACTAACAACAGGAACTCCTAGATGGGTAAGGATGCAAGTAAAGTCTAAAAGGATTTAAGACTTCAAGGAGGAAATTCAGTAGAGGAATAGTGTGAAAAGAAGTAGAAATGATGGTCAAGTTTTTAACAGTGTGAGATATTGGAGCTGAAGTACTTTAAATATTGAATCGAATTGGTGTATGCCAATTGGTGCCTAAAGTGAAGTGTAGTTGGAAACTTAATTGTAGTTGGAGGTGGACAGGTCTATGAGGCCAAAGTGTTTATAGAAGATTCATTGAACAAGGTAGTGGTAGGAGATAGAGTGAAGGCAAGATTATAAACCTCATGGAGGCAGAAAATAAGAGGGTTGAATAAAACTGAGCTTCAACTGAGTATGGGATAGTTGGTAAGTCAAGGTTGAATAATAATGCAAGGGCACTTTGATCTTCTTTCTGGTATTTAAAAATCCTAGACACAGGTCCTACACTCACATACTATGATTTTGGACAAATTACCTAATCATTTAGTTTCTTCATCTGTGAGAGTAATGTCAAAATAGTGTTTACCCTGGTGACCTAGTAGATTACAAGTTGGGCTGCTAACTGCAAGGTCAGCAGTTTGAAACTACCAGCTGCTTCATGGAAGAAAATGGAGGCTTTCTATTCCCATAAGGATTTACAGTCTCAGAAACCCACAGGGGCAGCTCTACACTGTCCTATAGGGTCACTATGAGTCAGAATCGATGGCGGTGTGTGAGTTTTTAACCTTTTGGATTATTAGGAGGATTAAATTAGGTAATGTCTGAAAAGCTTATAGCACAGGGCCTATCAAAATGAGTATACTAGATACTCTTGCTGCTGCTGCTGTTGTTATTGATGATGACATTGAAATATATAGAAGATAGTACATTCCGTATAAACTGGGTTATACTTTGTGATTGCCATATAGAATAGTTATCACTTGTGGTAATTGGTACTCCTGACACTAATAAGTATTAATACTCGTATTCCTTCACATCTCTCACCATAAAGCATTCGGGGTTTATATCATAATAGAATGGACTAATGAGATATAGATTTGTGCCACATCAGAATCCATTGTAGGAGGGTTTCACTGGGTTGTAGTTCTAGAGTTGAAACTGGCAAGGCCAGGTATTAGGAATATAAAGGATTGGGTAGTAAAATCTAGAAAGTCATGTTAGCTGCAGGGAAGCAGACTGATGCTCCTGGATGACACAGAAATTCAGCAACAGAAACCCAAGTGTCAAATGGTAAGAGGAAGGAGAGAGCACTTCATGTTTTATTTTGTCCCTGATACCCTGTATTCTTCAAATGCCCTATGGAATCTCAGGTTTAGGAAACCATAGTTTTGACCATGGAAAGATGTTCATTTGAGTTCAAAATAACTTTGCTCACCGTCTTCAACCCTTGAAATCTTCTGTGTAGGAGTTTGTAAGATTTGGTCACATGGAAGTAAATTGTTGATTGTTGAAAAATTGCCTTCTGCTTCTCTTACTACTAAACCTTGTTATTTTTGACAGGTGAATGGTCAAGACTTAAAGAACCTGCTGCACCAAGATGCTGTGGACCTCTTTCGAAATGCAGGCTATACTGTGTCTCTGAGGGTACAGCACAGGGTAGGTGTCACTTGAAGCCATGCGCCTGGCACCAGGCTTTTGTATCATTCTTGGGAATAAACCCCGTGGGTGTGACCTTTAGTTATTTTTGATATTGTAGCTGCTGTTCTGTTTCTCCATTTGACGAGCTTGTCTGGCACAGGCAGGGGTCCTCTGATACTTCTCTTATTGCTAAAGAAAACCCATAATGTGCCTGCAGCCTGGTGCCTAGCTTCTAGGTAAAGATAAGTCTGACAACTAAGTTAAAATAGATTGGGGTTTGGGAGAGGATAGTCAATCTCACTTTTTAGTCGTGAAGAAAGCATCTCTGCCCTTGAAAACTACTAGATGACAAGTTGCAACCTATTCTACCCAGAGAGCAAAGATGATGACGGTTCTTATACCCACTCTATGCTTCTGCCTTTCACCAACCTATACCCTTCTCTTATCACATTGAAGACCCTTTTGACCCGAGCTCTAGTGGGAGCTCCAAGACAAAGGAAATCGAATTTCGTCCAAGTAGCATGTATCCCTGTGTCTGCTACTCAGTTCCTATGGTTGTTGCGAGGTGCTGTCAAATTAGTGCGAACGCATAACGCCCTGTGTACAACACTGTCCAATCATAGGCCGTCCTCCTAATCGTTGTCTTTGAGCCCACTTTTCTTCTGCCTTTCTACTTTACCAAGCATGATGGCCTTTTCCAGGGCCCAGTGTCTCCTAATAACCTGCCCAAAGTATGCAAGACAAAGTCGTGCCAGCCTCTCTTTTATAATTTGGATGCTAAGAAGGGAAGCACAGGTAAAGAGATGCCTCTCAGAAACACCAAGGATTTCTGAGTGCATTTATAGCAGTCTCCATCCTTTAAAGTTGCCCCTTCCCTTTTTTCTGCTATTTGCTTCTCTCGGTTCCTAAATGAGACTTCACAGGCTGAAAGAATTTGAGAGTAGATAGTAAGGAAGTGAAGACAGCAAGCCTTGAAAGATAGTTGAGAAAACAGCATACAGAATCCTGGTGTGATGGATCAGAACACAGGATGAGGAAAGACAGTAGATGAGGTCACTCCTTCTGCCTTGCTGTGTCCCTGTTTTTAACGACAACAACAAAAACGAAACTTTCCATCAAGTAGATTCTGACTCATAGTGACCGTCTAGGACCGAGTAGAGCTCTTTGGGTTTCTGAGCTTGACAATCTTTGCCAGAACAGAAAGCCATCTTTCTCTTGCACAGAGGAACTAGTGGAGTTGAGCTGCTGGCTCTCAGGTTAGCAGCCCAAAGCATAACCCCGAGGCCACCAGGGCTCCCTCTGGCTTTTGTAGCACAGGAGAATATGCAAATAGATTAAGGAAAGTAAATCTGAATTTACACTGCAAACACAGGCTATTTTAAGGCACATGAGAAGCAATTTAGAGCGCCAACATTTTTGAAACACCCATAAGTAACTTTTAGTAAAATAAACTCTTCTGGTCAGGGAATTGGACTAATGCCTAAAAACCATGTTTTCCTACTGAGCTTGTCTGAGGAAATGAATGAAAGATATGGAAGTAGAAGAAAGAGTTTTTGTGCAAGTCTTGCCTTTCGGATTCAGGGTTTTCCTAATTCCACAATGAAGAGGTTGAATTTAACTGAAACAAAATGGTAGCATAATTGTTGTAAATTGACTGTTGAAAGTTGATTTCAAGAAGGGCCACCCTGAACAACATCACTTAAATGAAGAAAACAGCCTGGCCTCAAAGGAAATGCCTGGATAATTGAAAATTATAGCCATGTGTTTATGAGTTATTTTTACTTATTTACATCTGAGTCTTTTACTGTGTCTAATACTATAAAGTAGTATTATAGAAGTCTGTGTCCAGTTTAATAAACTAGGAGAAGTATGGGAGTCCACTTTAATAAAAAGAGTGTATCTTCGAGGACTAAGAAAGCAATTCTAAGTCATGGCATTGCACTTACGTTACTATCAAACCCAGGTTAGCTCTCCCTGTACTCTAATCCTTGAGAATGTAAACATTCCCAATAATTTCCAGAGCAGACCCAGATTAATTCTCTCTCTTTTTTGCAACATTTTCTTTTTCCCTGTACTCATTGTTTTTGTTTTTTCAATTTGGGCAAAAATATGCACAACAAAACATTTTCCAGTTCAACAACTTCTACATATATAATTCAGTGACATTGATCATACTCTTCGTGTTGTAGAACCATTATTGATATCGGAGGTAGTTACATAATCGGGTCAATTTGGGACTTGAGAGGATTAAGAGTGAAGGGGTGGAGTCTAGTCTGTCAATCGGGTCATAGCCAATGAGGACTCTGTGTGGACATGGCCTTCTCCTGAGAATTCTGGGAACGCCTGTATTTTCCTCCTTGGAGGTGGGAGACACATTCTTTCATGGCTCACTCCGAGTGATGCTCTACTGACAAGACACATGGCACTACATTGATAGACCCCATGCCCTGAGAATTGGAGGGACCACGTGGAGACCTCTGCCAGCTGTGAGATGCTTCTACCACCACTGGATCCACAGGACTGCACCCACTGGCCTGTGATCTTCCTGCATTCGGTGTCATTGCTTGTGTTTTGTGAGTCTGAAGTGTTGGGGGAGAGAGCCCCTAATAAATCATCACGGGTCCGGTAGGCGCAACTGTACAGCGATAATAAGTAAAGATTATAGTAATATCATAGAGAGCACCAGAGTTAGAAGAGTGATTGAAATAATGGAGTCAGATACATGTCATGGTAGCATGCTCACCTCAGCCCTGCTTGGTGGTCCACGTGGACAGAGCCGGAGAGCACAAGCAGAGGTCAACTTTATTGCTTACCAAGGCTTATAACTACTTAGGGGTGTGTGATTACAGGTAACCACACAAGTCACAGGAGGGGGCAGTACAATAGGCATACACATCATAGGAAGGGGATGTACAATAGGCATAAGCGTGACAGGAAGGGGATGAGCTAGGAGTGTGCATGTGACAAGATGGGCAGACCTTAGATTCAATGTGGCAGCCTAACCGTGGTCACCCTTGGGTGGACTTGACTTCCCTGGGCTCTCCTTCAGGGAAACAATTTACTATCCTTATCAGAAGGGAGTGGGCCCTATTTATTGTGGGATAAACAGTTGTGTCTGCTTGCTCTGGATGGCTGATAACCCTTAGGGAGAATAACCCCTGACCTACTTCTGTTGACCTCAAAGTGTATAGTCATCTGCCACGTGTAGCAAGCAGCTAAGTTTGGCATATATTTGGGTGACAACTTGGGAGAAATCTTTCTGTTTCCCACATGAAGAGGAATTTATAAATTGGTATCAGACATATGGGCTAATATCGGACTTATGGACTTGATTTAGACTGGGCTGGGATGTTTTCTCAATATTCAATTGCTTTCGTATATAACCTCTTTCTTACACACATATGAGTATGTCTATGAATTTGTTTCTCTAGTCTACCGGGACTAACTCAATATCCATCTTTGCCAGGAGAAGCCAGCCCCTAGCACATCATTATGGGTCCGGTAGGCGCAATTGTTCAGTGATAATAAGTAAAGATTATCGTAAAGTTATAGAGAGCATGAGAGATAGAAGAGAAATATAGAGTCAGACACATTTCATGGTAGCATGCTTACCTCAGTCCTGCTTGGTGGTCCACGTGGAGAGAGAGAATCTTTAATGCTAACCAAGGCTTTTATATTCTCTGGGGACATGCTTGCCCCCTAATTACAGGGGAAGACATACGTCATAGGAAGGGGTTGTGCTATAGGTAATACAGTAATGGGAGGGGGTGATCTAGAGGTATCCATGCAATAAGAAGAGGAGAGATTGGGGGTATACATGTGGCAAGATGGGCAGATCCTAGATACAGGATGGCAGCCTAACTTTGGATGTTGAGTGTTGAACCATTTCGACCTGTTCCCTGGCTCAACTGATAGAGACCATTATTGGTAGGGTGTGAACTCCACCTACAGGAACCAAGCTAATGGTCGCAAGCTTCAGGGAGAAATAATCCATTGTCTCCAGCAGCAGCAGGGAGCAGGCCCACCCCTGTGGTGGGGCGAGACAGCAGTCTGGCAGCGATAGCCTTCAGGGAGGATGTCTAAGTATCTGACACCCCCCCCCCTACATCTTCAAATTGTTCTACCACCATTAAAATAAACTCAGTGCCTCCTGAGCAGAAACTTCCGCCTGAATTCACCCCATGGTAACCGCAGGTCAAATTTGTTTTGATCTTTTTTTTTAAGTAGTTTTCTTGCTATACTAGTCACATAGCATACACGTCCATAGTTAAACTGCTTCTAAAGAGAGTTGTATATACAGTACATCATCACACTCAACTCTAATACTCATTCGCTGATCGATTGCATCCCAATTTACCTCCCCTCCCCCAATTAGTTCTTACTGTACTCTAATTATTGATTAGATTATGTAAACATTTCCAGAAAGAGGGACACCCTAATAATTTCCAGGTTTCCTATAGAATCAACAAACTTCATCTCCTATCTCCATTTTCCTGATTGGATGCTCATAAGGTGGAGAGTGTACAAAAACAAAATTATCTGATTTATCCTCATGTGTCCTTTTAGATAAGTAGTACAGTGAGGTTAATTGCTTCCTGAATTGGGCTTATTTTCCTTCCAGATAATCCATGACATTGACATATTAAATCAGGACAAAGATATGCCAGCTAGTGCTTGGGGTTTGTAGTTTGGACTGTAGAACCAGTCGATATATTGACCTAGATATTTTAGCTTAGAAACATGCATGGGTCACTAGAGTTAATTTGCTTCTTTCCCTTCCAGGAACAAGTGCAGAATGGGCCTGTAGGACACAGAAGTGAAGGAGAGTCAAGTGGCATTCCCATAGCCATGATTTTGGTGCCAGTGTTTGCCCTCACCGTGGTTGCAGCCTGGACCTTCATGAGATATCGACAACAACTTTGACAAGCTTGCTTTTCTCCAGTGCCTCCGGGTGAAGAGACATTCTCTCACCCTTTCCCTGCCACTGCTCTCTTTCCCTCTGTCTGCCCAGTCAACACGTGACTGCTGTGCACACAGAGCCCTGCTGCTCACAACAGACTCTAACCCTCACATGCTAAATGGGAGCGTAAAGGTCTTCTCTGAAGAAAAGAGGAAGAAAGGACTTGTTCAGAAAGATCTGTCTAGCTACATTTCTAAGTCCATCGATGGGAGTTTAGCTACCACCAAAGAGGGAAAGGCCCAGTCTTCCTGTCGTCATGAGTGACACTGGTTTTAGCTGGCATGCTTTAAAGGCTACCTGTATAAGCTGAGAGGAAGACAGGATGTTCTTATTTATGATTTTTTGAGGGGACATTTTTGTGGCCTTCATTTAATCTCTTCCTAACTATGTACTAAGTTGCCTATATTGAACAGAGAATGATGAGAAGAACAATTTTACAACAAAACAAAATTTAAATACTTACATACCAACACACAACCACAGATATACACACGGAGAATTTGACGAGGCAACTCCTCATTTCTGTCCCTTACCTAAGGGACAATCTTAATTGAAGAATTTGAAGAGCTCTATTTTAAAGCATATATAATGAGATTGAGCCTTTAAAGAGTACGCCCAATCGGAGTCATAAAAAATAGAAATTTTAAGAGTGAAGTAACCACTCAGAAATTTTGCATGAACACATTTTACTTCTGTAATATGCACGGTGAAGTTGAAGTCCATTGGTATAAACCAGAGCAGTTTGTCCAGAAAGCATTGTGCTATAAAGATACGTGCCAGTGACATGGCGTGCCTCCCAGTGTTGTCCAGGCTCACCTGAAAGGGTTTGGGGTTGGGCTCTGGCAGAGGCACCACACCCATCCCGGGAGGAAACACTAAGTGGGAAACAAGAGCGAGCCTCCATGCTGGTCTCTCAACCCGCCTTCTTGATTCTAGTGGCAGTTGACACTTGAGAGAGGGGACTCTTCCTTTGGCAGAATGGGCATCAAAGTCCCGCTGTCTGGTTTTTGGTATGATGATAGGATTTGGATTGCTACTTTGTTTTCTTTCCCCCCAAAAAGGCTCTGCATTCTGGCTATTCCCTTCAATAATAAATGATTTGCAGGGAAGGATCAAGGGAAAGAGTCGCATTTGTTTTGTGGAATAGGAGAGTTGGGGGTGGGTCTGTCGGGGAATGCGTGGGAGAGGAGGAGCCTAAGGCATCGTGTGGTATAAAGTTCAACTTCAAGCACTAAGAAGAACTGAACAGACTAATTTTCTGTGTCTAAGAACATGAGTCCATTCTCCAAGTATACTGACAAGACACTGATTATCTTGACAGCAAGATTATGCAGACTTTCCCTCCATAGTGGTGTCCGGTTTTTTAGTCATTATTTTACAAATGTTGATTCGACATCGGCCATGTGAAGGCATTCTTAGCTAAGAAGTAAACATCTGGCCTCCATTTTTTTAAAAGGGATTTTTAGTTTCATTTGGGAAGAGAACCATCAACTAAAGATGGAGTTAATCATGCAGGCTGTGCAGTGTTAGTTTGTGTAGAATTTATATTGCAGATGCTCAAACAAAAGCTGCTGAAGTTGGAGCAATTGAAACAGTTCCATGAAAGAATGAGACAAAGGCGCTTGAGGAGCTCTCAGTCTCGTACAGATACTTCATAAGTCAGTGAGAAGTTAAAAGTGTATCATGGGGCTGGAAAACAGTAGTGAAAGCAATGCTATGTGATGCAACAACAACGATGTACAAACAACTATCACATATCTTTGGGAATTCAGAAAAAGAGCTGTCACTTGACAGGATCAGGCTAGAGTGGAAAAAGAAGACCTTTAAGACTAAATTCCCTGAGGGACTTTCTCATCCATCTATCATTTCTCAATGGTTGGGGAAACTTTAAACAATCCTGGCATTAACTATGCCTTTAGACCTGAATTGTCAGTAGCTTTGAGACTTCTTTAGATGACTACAATGGTAGGTTCCAGGGAGAACACAGTACTCCCATTGTCACCTCTCAACCAGTCCCTCGGTGGGGCTATGACCTCTGATGCCCTCTGAGTCTGAAGGCATGTGCACTGGCTTCTGTAGTCGCCCTGCTCACCTCCCAGGATTTACCCCCAGAGTTTGGACATTCACTCTTGAAAGGACTTTAAGTCATACCAAATCCCAAAATGAAGCAAATAGCAATCAGAAAGGATAACTATTCAGATTTGTTTCTTTAAATAAAGAAAATACCTATCCCATCTTTT
>NW_022103915.1:35146256-35161610 GCF_000313985.2 Echinops telfairi
AAAAAAAAAATCCCTCCAGCTTCCTTATCCTTCAAACCTAACTAGTGGTTTGAGTAGCTTTAAAGGAACAAAAAAAGAGGAGGAAAAGTAAAATTGAAATGGACAATTTCAATAGGAGTCTAGTGACAAACAAGTTCATCTCAAACAAAACAGTAACAAGGTCCAAGCCAATGAATGACTCCTGAGGCACTCTGGCTGGGTCAGTTCATTCACACTGAGAGGCGGGCTCAGCAGGTTACAGCAACTGTCTTTGAGATTCTGAAGGGTTCATCTTGGTGGTCTTGGAGGAAATGGTAATCTGGGGCTTATGATGAAGTTGGTAAGACAAGGGCTAGGAAAATTGTGCCAAGGAACTGTTTCCATAACCATGGATGTCCTGGGAATTTGTTTGGGAAACCTTCCCCCTCTACAGCCAGTATAGCCCTTGCAGACTTCCTGTTCCCCAAATTCAATATTTCAAAGGACACTATCGCAAGCCCCTCACAGATGCTGAAACTGCCATTTTAACGTGCTGTAAGCTGAAGCGCCCAGATGTATTTTGGGAAGAGTTACTCAGAAACTCAAACTCGTTGCCATTGAGTTGATTCTGATGTGTAGCACCCTTATAGGACAAGGTGTGACTGGTCCGTCGAGTCTAGTTCATGTGGCTTTGTGTTGAGCCCATAGAAAGGTATTCTATTTAGTTGGTATTTATCTTTGGACAGATAAAGGTTTTCCTTCATCCAGTGGATAGTTCACTGGTACCTACTATGCGTCAAGTTCTGAAGGTATAAGGACAAATAAATGCTGCTGTAGTTGAAATTGTCCGGAGTCTGAAAGTGGGCTGTATTTGTTGGTGGTCTTGATATTAAAGTCTTTTTCTAACTTTTTTAGTTCTAAATTTTCTAAAAATTGAGTTCTGAAGCTCCTTATCTCACTTATTTGGAATTGGTTGCTATCATAGGGTAAGCAGGCTCCTTTTACTGATCCTCTTGACTGAAAATCTTTTTTTTTATCATTCAGGCATTAGCATTCAGCGTATATTTTATTAATAAAGGGTTAATGCTATTCAACTCACCTAATAACATTAAAATTAAAATTGCATCAATTGAGCCCTAGTAATTAAAAGAAGCTCACTAATAAACATTGAAAATAAAAGCAAATACAAGCTAAATTCATGATAAAATAATGAATATAAAATCACCACGTAACAATGCATGGGATGTAGCCAAACCCTTACTCCGACAACCAAGTTGTCATCTAATGTTTCCCTTGTCAGCACGAAAGAATAAAAATAACTGAACCAAGCATTCACCTTAATTATTTTTGGGGAGAAAATATACAGCAAATATGGAAATCAATGAACTAGAAAATCACTAAAACTGATGGCTAAACCCAAGTGCTACTACTTTGAATAAAACTATCTAATATATAAAATGTTGGTTCTCAAAGGCCCTAGTTATTGTTCTGATGCTCATTCTAAGGTCCCACTGTCTCTAATGATGAATTTAGGAGACTTGATTCTTCTTTATGCATGAAATCTAAATTACAGATAAATCTGCTGTACAAGATCTCTTTAAAGTGTTGAGAAGCAAGCAGGTTACTTTGAGGACTAAGGCGCACCTGACCCAAGCCACGCGAACTTCAATGACCTCCTGTGCGTGTGAAACACTAGTAGAATCCATGCGTTTGGATTATGGTGCTGGAGAAGAGTATCAAAAGTACCATGAGCTCCCTAAAAAACCAAACAAGTTTCTCTTGGATGAAATACAGCCTGAATGCTTCTTGGAGGCAAGGATTGTAGAAACTTTTCTCATCCTTTGAACGTGTTGTAAGGAGAGACCAGACCCCGGAGAGGGACCGCATGCTCAGTGAAGCAGAGGGGTGGTGTAAAAGAGCAAGGCTCTCAACGAGAAGAGCCCACACATTGGCTGCAACAACGGGCCTATACGCAGGAACAATCGTGAGGATGGTGCAGGACCCTACGGGGCCTCACTTGGCCATAAGCAGGGTCACCAGGAGCCGGAACCGAGCCAAGGGCGCCCAACCACAGTCTCCCTTAGAGTCTTTAGTTCAGGCCCAGAGGCGAACTGCAAATCTTTCTGGGACCAGCACTCATCCAAAAGGGCAATTATGTTCAAGAGGAAAACACACTACTAAAGAAAGATTTTTGTTCTCGTTGGAATCAGGTTCTTGTTTTGTCTGGTGTTGGTATTTATATATAAAATATAAAACACTTCATCTTACCTGATAAGTCTTGATACTTTTACTATATTTGTCTCTGTGTGTATGCACCATATATACTTTCACTTACTACTGTATATATTTGATGCTTCTAAGGAGTCAAATTTTGGCAAACACTAGATCCTGTTTCATAGTTTCCCTTCCTGTTGATGTTCTCTTTCTTTTTACAAGGAAAACAGAGGAGAGCTAAAGTATGTTTTTGAATGCAAATAACTCATTAACAGTCCTTTACAATAGAGCTCTGTGTTTGTTGTAATCATCATCATTATAATGGTCTACTTTGCAGATTAAAATTCCATTTTAATCCTGTATCTAATTTAAAAAAATTATGAGTTTCTTATTACTAAATGCCCTGGTGGCAGAGTGGTTACGCATTGAACTGCATAATTGCTAACAGCGCACCACAGGAGAAAGTGGTGGGGTGGGGTGGGGGCTGGAGATGGACTTTCTACTCCCGTAAAGAGTTACAGTATTGGAAACTCACAGGGGTAGTTCTATCCTGTCCTATAGGGTTGCTATGAGTCATCATCAACTCCCTGGCAATCGGTTTGTTTGCTTTTATTACTAAATAGATGTACATTTTAATGTTGGGCCATGTTAGTTCTTATAAGTAAGACTTTTCATTTTGAGACTTGATTTGTTCTCTAGTGTCACTTTCAGCCCCTGGATCTAAACAGCAGTTTCTCAGATTAGCTAGATGCCTTAGAGCAGCGATTCTCAACCTGTGGGTCGCAACTCCTTTGGGGGCCGATCACAGGGGCGTCCTGATTCATAACAGTAGCAAAATTAGTTATGAAGTAGCAATGACAATGGTTGGGGTGTCACCACCACATGAGGAACTGTTTTAAAGGGTCCCAGCATTAGGAAGGTTGAGAACCACTGCCTGAGAGCAACCTGGAACATGTGTGGAAGTAAAAATCATACCTTCTAGGGGACTACACATGAAGGATGCCAATGAGGCCAAGAACTATGACAATCTTTTCTAAGATTTGATATTTTATATCAGATAAAACAAGTGAGATGATGTATAGGAGTCTCTATGGGTAGCCCAGGTGAGGTAGTCAATAAAACAAACTCCTCTTTTTGTTTACCTCAGTCTGTAGACTTTTGATTAAATAGCCACTTATTTTTCTAACACGTTTGACCTAACAGTGGAATGAGGACAAAGAGAAATCTTAGTAATCAATTGGAAGCTTAACTTTGATGCAGGAGATAAGAAACAGAACACTCTTATTTGATGCTAATAATAATCAACTAAAATGATTGAACACTGTCATTATTCTTTCCCCCTGTCAGTTTGCCCTGCCATGGTGGCTTATGAGTTGCTATGAACCCAGAAGCTATGCTACCGGTGTATCAAATACCAGGATGTTCTCCCATGGTAGACAGGTTTCTGTGAAGCTTCCAAACTAAGATTTGGAAAATGGCTTGGCAATGTGGTTCCAACAGCTAGCCAATGAATACCTTATGGATAACCACAGAACATTGTCTGAGACAGTGCTTGGAGATGAGACCCAAAAGTTAGAAGGTATTGAAAACACTACTAGGGGAAAAAGCTGCCTCTTCTGAGTGGAGTTGATAGAGCAAAACCTACTGGGCTGCACAATTGGAAGTCCTCAAAAATTAACCTGAAGACCACCCGTATCCTAGGTATTAGTGAGCTGAAATGGACCAGTACGTTGCCATTTTGACTCAGACAAGCCTGATGTGTCCTGGAAATGACATAATAGGAGATAATGGCATTGCGTGCATCATCAAAAATATTTCAAGAAATATTTGAAGTACAATTCTGTTAGTGATCTGTTAATATCGACATGCCCACAAGGACTGGTTAGTATGACTTCAGATTTATACATTGTTAGGATTGTCTAGAAAACAAACCCAGTGACACTCGTGTCTGTATGTATAAGGTAGTGCTTTATATCAAAAAGTAATCTTGCTCAAGAAGGCATTCTAGCCCAGTCCAACTCAAGGCCCTAAGTCCAAGGCAAGCTAGGGCCTTCTTCAGACCCACATTGTGGCCGGCTCATGACAGAAAGAGGAAGCAGGGAGCTCACAGGCCAGGAGTGCAGTCACATGGATCCAAGGCCAGTGGAAGCACCGCAGGGCACCAACAGCTCTCAGGGTTGGGTGGCTGTTCCTGGAGGCAGACACAGATAGATCCCAGTGATGTCTCAGCGAGGAGACACGTCAAGTGGCAGCGAGGGCGAGGTTCCCAGTTTCCTCCCTTATAAAAAGGCCACACCCACAAGGAGGCATAATCATGATGGACAGGTTAGATTTAGATTTTACCCTTACACTTTCAAATTCCAGTTGACATAAAATCTAATTGCCACATACATACACACTAATCAACAAGTGCCATTGATATGGCAACTATAAATTTTTATTACGTTCAATCTGCAATTGATCAAATGTACAATCCAGATGCTTTGAAAATTACTGATTGAAGTCCCAAGAGGAGCTCTGGTAGCCAATGGATTATGCATTGGGCAGGTAACTCTAAGGTCAGCAGTTCGTAGCTACCAGCTGCTCCAAGAGAGAAAAATGAGGCTTTAGATTGCCACAAATGGTCAGTTCTAAGAGGCATTTCATTTGTGTTTCTGGTGCTATTAATAATCTGCACCCCCCCCGCCCCCCCAAAAAAAGGTCTATAAATGACTGAGGACTGTAGGCTGTTTTTCAGTATAAGTATTAGCATGACAGGCTAAAAGAATCATAAGACTCTACCCTGTTTACCATTTAACCTAAACTTTCACTGATTTATTTTTAAACAACGTTGTTAAACTGATAAACTGCCCAAAGTAGATAAAACCCGCTCCAAAGTAACTTCTTAGCCCATTTTATCCAGCGGATGTGTGCCGACAGTATTCCAAGAAAGTGGTCCCAGGACAAAGGAGGCATCGTTGATTTCCTTTATCAGTTTTACGTGACCTAAAACCCAATTGCATTCGCGCGTGCAAGAAGCAAATTGTTGCACCTCGGCTTTCCGGACCGAGAGCGAGGTAGCGGTGATCGATTGCTTTTGCCTGACGGACGCCGGTGAAGGACAGCGGGGCGCTTCCGGGGACCGGAGCCACGGCAGCGTGCGCGAGCCGCGGCCGCCGCCACGGGAGGGCTCGCGGCTGCTCTGGCGGCGGGGCGGAGCGATCAGGACTAGCCTGCGAGCATCACCAACAGCCATGCGCGCTTTGCTCAAGAACAAGACCCTTCGTTACGGCGTCCCCATGGTGGTGAGTGGAGGCCCCGGGCAGTTGGGAGCGAGAACCGGCGGATTGGACGCCACCTTCTGATTGGCTGGACAGCGGTTGTGTGTGGGCCCACGAGGCCGAGAACGGGGACCGGGACTAGGAAAGGGCTCGCGATAGGTTTGGGGCTTTGATTTTCGAAGCGGGATTTCCATACTTTTACTTGCATTTCCTCCTCGTTTCTCTCAATGTGCTTTTCGAAACCTCTGTAACTGAGTGACATCGAAGTTAACCAGGCCTTCTGGGGAAAAGCTTCTATGACACCAAGTTACGTGGGAGAGGGAGCACGAGAAGCCTTAGTTAGACTGGAGTTTTCGAGAGTCCTCGGTTCCGAAGGGCCTGGTCCATTCCAGACCCTGTGTGCACATCCAAGCCCACCGGGGAGACCTAGTCACCGGGTCTGTGTGAAGCTTATCTCCAGAACCGAGGCCTGCATGCTACAGATGCGAAGGGTAAGCGATGATTTGGGGGATGAGGAGGGGGGAAAGTGTGTGTGTGTGAATCAATTATAGGAAGCACTTCTTGAGCAAAAAAACTTGATTTCTTGTTCATAAGGGAAATGCTCTCCGTTGCTTCTGCCACCACCATTAAACTCGAGGCGATAAGGGTGGGCCTCATCCATATAACGAAAATTGTTGGAGGCAAATTGTGTCTCAATATATAATATAAGTGTCCAGTTGCTGGTCCTAAAACACGCTGGATATAGCATACCCAGTGATCTATAAAGAGCTGAAAATATCCGGGGCTTTCTTTTTCCCTTTGCCCGTCAGTGTACCATAGGATTCAGCAGGGGATAGTTTCCACCTCCTTTGTATTCCTGTTATTTTCCTGGCCCTTAGATTATGGTACTTCTCAGACAACGTTTCATCCCTTGCATGCAGATCTCTGCAGAGGGGAACATTGTTAGTGGCTATAGCCAGGGCCAGTATCTGTGGAAACTTGACGTAATCTGAGAGAGAGACAGGACTAGTCCTTATTATAAAGAGCCGTACTCTCTTGCTCCCTGCTTCTTTCAGTTCTTCAGCCCCAAGCTGGCATAGTTTTTACTTTCTTTATTTTTAAAAAAATTAAATACTTTTATTGGGGGCTCTTAAAATCTCTGATCACAATCCATACATTTCTCCATTGTGTCAAGCACATTTGTACATATGTTGCCTTCATCATTTTCAAAGCACCTTTCTACATGAGCCCTTTATATCAGATCCTCATTTTTCCCCTGCCCTCCTTCTCTCGCGAACCCTTGATAAGTTATAGATTATTATTTTCATATTTTACATCGTCTTCTGTCGCCTTTCACCCACTTTTCTGTTGTTTGTCCCCCTTGAGGTTATATGTTGATCCTTGTGATCGATCCCCCCCCTTTTTTTGATCGACCAGCAAGTTTATTTTTTTCCTTTTCAGATAATAGTTTATGTGCTTTCATTAATGGTGGTATACTAGAAGAGTCTGAAGAGAGATGTCCATAAATCCATCCATTTGCCAACTTATCCACCGACCATTTGTCAAGGGAATGGTCAATGTAATTATTAATAAGTATTCCAACTTTGCAGGGATTGTAATATTTAAGGTGTCAACAGGTTGTGGACTAAAGTTCCGTTCAGAATCTACTGATGACTCTTTTTTCTACCCTACTGATGTCATTTGCTTCCCTGTAGTCTGGAGACAAAGCTCCTGCAGCTGAAGTCAGGCAAGACAGAACCAGTTTGAAAAGTTCTTGTTCTTTTGAGACAGGGCATCAGACATGCCCCAGACCAATGTTCTTGTTCAATGTAGTTCTTCGGATGCAGCACCCGAGTGTCCTCCACTTCCGGTAGGCAGTGATATGACCAGTGTCTTTCAGAATGATTTGTCGGTAACTGAAATGGCATCTTTGCATGCTCATTTAGTAACAGGACATCACATTTAAATCTTCTCAGTGCTGCATCACGGAAGTTCTCACTTGGTTGCAAGTGGAAAGTAAGTACACGTCTAAGGACTCCCATTGAGTTTTGATAAGTGAGCAGCTCTCACAGCCTCTACACAGTTTGGAGTAATGAGCCCATAAGGGAAGCACAGTGCTCGGTGCCAGCAAAAGGGGAAGCACATCTCGTTAACAAAGGCGAGACGGGTGTGCACACGTGCCGCTTGAGGACCAAGGCTATGTCTGTAGTGTCAAAGCTGTCACATGGAGATGTGGCAGAAAGCCAACTTCAGGAAGATGCAAGAGGAAATCCTGAACTTCGACCCCATAGACCCTGCAGGCTCCTGTCCGGCTCCTCCATGTTCCTATCTCTGGCTATTGTTGGCATCTGAAAAGCAATGCTGATTATGCTCATCAAATGTAGTGGAATTAAGGATCTCCAAATAGCCACAGTCCTAATGCTTTCCCTCTTCTCAGCATGAATCAAATGCATTTCAGGTGGACAGATCATCAGTACATGAACCAAAGCTGTACACAAGGTCATGATTGCATTCCCCTGGTGGCTGGTGTCTTCTTCCTCTTCTTCTGTATCAAGTGTTTTGCTGGATCCACTCGTGGGTGAGGACCACCTCTGGAAGGATTCTTGGCTATTTTCATGTTGTCTTTCATGGGTGGGAGAAGACCATTTCTCCCTTCTTGCAAAGCAGGACCCAAACACTCAGGCCTCTGAAGCACAATCTGATCACAATGTTTGCATTGTCTTCCATATTCTTCTCATTACAGAAGGTAGCAAATGGAAGAAAGTAAGAAACCTCCCTCCTTCAACAAGATTCCACCCAGCTCAGTGTCTACATAACCATACAATGCCAGCATTTGACAACTTTCGATTCCACAACCAGTCAAATACTGAACTGCATTTTCTAAATCTGGTTCACGTAAAGCTAGAGTGAGCTCATTATGACCCATCAAAGAGGCTGTAGCCATGTCTGGCACTATGGATCCTCTCGTAGCTGGTGAGACAAAGACCAGCAATGCTATTTTTCAGTAACTAATAAGGCATATCAAAGATAGCTTTTTGATTCTGCCTAGGTACAACAGAAATGACACAGAAAATGTCACCAGTTGCCCACCATCCTGGGAAAGGTAATTTCCGTGGACTCACCATCACTAAGGCCATTCACCATGACTTCCATTACTGCCTCATGTATACCAAGGGCCCTTATCATATGTGGGTGCTGGAAAACACTTTATTGTTGACGATCTCCCATTAGTGAGGATCTGTCAACAGCATCACCTCCCCTCAGCCAGCAGCCACGTCTCGCTGGTCCTCAGTCACATGGTCCCTTGGTCTCTGCCTCCGTGGTCCAGGAAGCTTGCCCGTTACTCTGCCTCACAGCTGCGTGGTCTCAGCACTGTTCTTTCTCCTGGTTTCCTTGCTTCAGCTTCTGTTCTGTTTTGTGGTGTTCTGTTCTTAACCTGGCTCCTTTGCTTTGCCCTGTAGTCCCCTGGTGCCTCTGGTCTCCTCCTCCTCCTCTACTTCAGACAGAGATTTTGAACATGTTCTTCCGATTGTCCTGGGATTTCTCTCGTGTTGGGGCCTTTTACTCAGTCCTAAGCTTTCCCGCTCCTGAGATGGGATTTTTGGGCTCCCTGTTCCCTTCCATAAGGAGCCCTGGTAGTTCTGTGGTGTAGGCATTTGACTGATAAAGCAGAGTCGGCAGTTCAAGCCCACGAGCTGCTCTGAGGGAGAACGATGAGACTGACCCCATAAAGAGGTATAGTCTCCAAAACGCTATAAAGGGTTTTGACTTCATGGCAGTGGGTTTGGTTCTAATGCTCCCTACTGACTAGCATTGTTGGGCTTCCTGTTGAAAGGCTCCTCGAGGCTTCCTGCTGGCACGTCCTTGGTCCTACTTTTAAGTTTCAGGTCATGTGATAAACCTTTCTTAGTGTTTGTTCTCTGGGTCAAGTGTCACTCTTAGATCCTCCTGTGTTGTCTTATTAATGCCTATTTTACCTCTGTGTCTTAATATCCATTGCAATGGCTGACCAGAACTCATAGACAAAATTCATGATTGAGGGTTTATTAAAGATGTTAACAAGTTGCAGTGAGTGAGAAATGCCCTGGGTTTATCAGGCCATGTCTCACAGTTCTTTCAGGGCTGCTAACCAATGCCCCCAGAGGCAGGCTACTCTGCTGTAAGCCTCAACTCAGAGGCAGTCCCAGGAATCAGCAAATCCAGCTCTCTGAATTAAGTATCCAGAGGCACTCTGCTCGAGTAACCCTCAGCCCAAAGGCACTCAGCTCCACTTCCCCAATGAAGTGCCGAGAGGCACCCCACTTCGCAAGCCAGCCTCCTGCACGAAAGAACTCGGCGTTCCTTTGCTCCGTGGGTTGGGAAATTCCCCACTGTGTTCCTCTTTCTGGCTCCAGTTCTGCTGTGGCTCCTCTAGGACCAAGGCCGTCAGGTTCACTGCGCAGGGTCGCAGGCCCAGAGGACCTGCTCCACTCCGGGCTCTGGCTGGCAATGTGATCCTTCCTCCTCAGAGGGCTTATTTGATAAGCAGCAGAATGGCATTCACGGAATCCTGTTCACAGTGACCAGTGACTCCTATCAGTGCCGCCCCCCCACCTTCTTACCAAACCCATGCAGGGCAAGGGCATCTGGTGGGAGTTAGAGACTGGCTAAAAGAGCCACACTGCCTAATTCACTGCCCCAGCACCTCCGATGGCTCTGCTTCCCTAAATCCTGTCCCACAGCGCACTCACTGCTTTTTAACTGTTCGGTTACGCGATTTCTCTAAGATGATCATGTTAGCTTATGTCTACTTTCTTGTAGCTTATAGACGATGACACTATCTTTTCTCTGTTCGTTGCATCTAACACCAAACTTAAGGGAGTTTACAAATACAGAGATGATAGCTCTTAAGTTTTTTGTTTCAGAATCATATGCCACGTCTCAACCTAAGCTATTCCAAAACGCTTAAAACACTCTGCTTTACAAAGGAATCTTAGAATCCTTGTAATGAACAATGACCAGGAGCAGCTTTCCTCAGGCTGCTCAAAGGGAGGTTTTGTTAAATGCTACTAACCCCACTCTGCAAAAGAGGAATGTCAGACTACATCAACTCATTACCGCCAGGTGGGGGTGGGGGTGGGTGGACGTTCAGCTTCCTGCAAGGCCCTTGTCACTGCCCCAGCAGTGAAGTACCGACTGAGACCGTCCTTGGTTTGCCTCTTCCCTTGGTCGGGTGGAGTGGCAATATGCTTCCCTTTGGGCCCTATGGACAGCGTCCTTTTAAAGCTGAACCCTAACAAATTCCAGCTTGCCACCACCACAAAGGGCCGCAAGTCCAGCTCTTTACTCAGCTCTGCTGATATTATGGGGTAAGGGGCAGTTTTTCCTTTAGTGGTTGATGAAAGAATGGTGTGGGGGCCATGTTTGACGTTTGACTTGACGGGGGAAAGTGAATCAAACTCAGCATCAGCCCAATGCCAATTCCTGTGAGGTCAAACATGCCTTCCCCCTCTGACCTTCTACCACATCCGACACCAGCTGGCAGGCCCTGGGCACTCTGCTCCATACTTCACTGTAGTGTCCACCCAGCACTCAGACCTTAACCATGAGGGGGAGGTTTGTGAGTGGAGCTAACAGGTTAAAATTCAGGATCCGAAATGCTCGGGATACAGTTCTTCTGGTCAGGACTACTACGTCTTAGCCGTGCCTGCAGACTAGCCGCTCTCTGACCCTTTCCTCCGCAGTCATGCAGCTCCTTGGCCTCTGCCCTGCAAGTGTTAACAGTGTTCCTTTGCTGCTGCTGACACAAGTCCGAAAGGCACTTCATTTTGCCAGAAGCCTCAGCTCTGTGGGTCAACAAACCCAGCTCACCCGATTAAGTGCCCAGAAGCACCCCACTCTACAAGGGAGCCTCCTGCTCGAAGCACTCAGCTGCTTAAAGGCAGTCAGCGTTACCTGCTGCATGAGTCAGGAAGCCCACCTCGCTGCCTTGTGTCCTATTGTTTCCACTCTTGCCATCCTTCTGATATCACAGCTCTGTCTCCTGAACCCGTGGGTGTTCAGTGCAGGATCTTGGGATGCAAAGGACAGGCTCCCCTCGTGCCCTTCTCTCAGTGGCAGCGAGATTCCCCTGTCTCTCCTGAGATGGCGCATCTTCATCCCAGTGGAAAGGCAAACTGAGCCGGCCCCTTCGTAGCATTCCATGGCTTATCGGCGTGCCCCTCACTAGTTTATCTGTGGGAATTACCAAGGCGATGGCTAGAAGAAGCAGGTCAAGTAAACCCCTGGGGAAGGGTAGGCCTTGTGGGCAAGGTTTTCTTTCCGTTTGAGCGGGCTGCTGCTCTGCAGTCTCTCCCAGGTCTGCCCGGGGCAGGGCATTTCTGCAGCGATGCGATGGGATCCTCCTCCATTTTCACGTCATGACTCTTTCCACGTCGTCGCCTGGGGTTTGGAACCTCACCGTTTTCAAAAAGTAGGGGTGGTGTAATATCTTTTATGATGAGTCATGCACTGGTGAGCAGGGACTTGATGAGATGGCAAATAGAGAATCAATGGTGCAGTGACCCACAGCAGGTAGGAGGACGGGCTTCCGTGCACAGATGTCTCAGAGACGGTATAGCCTGCAAACAGGCTCACTGTACGTGTGTGCAGGCACCCCTGAGTGCTAATACAAGTTCCAGACTGCCACAATGAAGTGACTGTCACAGTTAAGTGAGTCATACAATTTTTTCGGTTTCCTGCTGCATATAAAATTTATAGTTACACTATGTTACCCAGTAGCATTATGAATACATTTGAAATTGTATGAGAATTACTAAAGGGTGACGCAGACTTGTTGGGAATATGACACTGATAGACTTGCTGAATGCAAGACAGCCACAAACCTTTGACTTGTAAAAATGCACTGTCGGTGAAACTCAGTAAGACAAGTTTTGGGTGCATATTTTTACATTTACTCTGAAGAGATGAATGATAGCTTATCTGGAGATGATCCACAGGATTGTGTAGAGCAGTGGTTCTCCACCTTCCTAACGCCACGACCCTTCGATACACTTCCTCATGTGGTGACCCCCAACCATAACATTATTTTCATTGCTACTTCATCACTGTCATTTTGCTATGGTTGTGAATCTTCATGTAAATATCTTATATGCAGGATATATCAGGCGACCCCTGTGAAAGGGCCGTTCGACACCCCCCCAAAGGGGTCCGAACCCCCGGTTGAGAACTGCTTGGTGTCGAGTCTGTCTCCTTTGGTTTCTGAGCAGTAATGTCTGAATCAGCCTCATTTTGCCCTTCTTTGTTTGTTTCTTTTTGTGTTTCAGTTGCTGGTTATTGGAGGTTCTTTTGGTCTTCGTGAGTTTTCACAAATCCGCTATGATGCTGTGAAGATTAAAGTAAGAACAATCATTGGAGTTTGATGTATGTGTGAATGTCATTTAGGGAAAGCACATACAGTTTAAGAAGCAGTATCTGTTTTGTCTTACTTTTAAAGTAATAAATGCTCTTTGGGCTTGAGGAAATGGTCTGGGGGCCACATCTGGCCTCCCATGGATCCCAAGGCTGATTGCTACAGGCTCAGGTGAGACGTGCCTCCACTCTCCGTCCTTGCCGTGCTAATCTAACACCAATCATACCCCCCATGGCACTGTATCTCTGTGACGAGATTCGGCAATTCATTGCAATAGCCACACGGAACTCCCAGATGAAGCTCACGATTAGGGAGTTTATTGGAGAATGTAACAGGTTATGATGCAAGTGAGAAATGCCCAAGCTACAGTGTGGTTCAATCAGAAGTTTCTTCTGTGATAGACCCTTCCCTTGGACTGGCCTTGGGCTTCCATAAGTGCCCACGAGCATACCACTGCACTGTAAGCCTCAAACTGAAGACACTCAGATCCAGTCCATAGGTCAGCAAACACAGCTCCCGCAATTCAGTGCTTAGAGGTACCCCATTCCATAAGCCAGCCACCTGCCCCAAAGCATTCAACTTGCTCTCTCTGCTGGGAAGTCCACTGCTCTGCGTGTGTTCGGCCTCTGATTTCTGTTGCTGCTGTTCGTCTGCCCCTCTCCGGGTGTCAAAACTGTCTCTTGGATCAGAGAGGTTCAAAGTGTAGGGATCTTGGGGTCCAAAGGACACGTTCCACTCCTGGCTTTTCTCTTTTGCTCGCTGTGAGATTCCTGGTGTCATACCCAGCAGGATGCCAGGCAGTAGTTAGGTTTTATGTTATCTTAGCTGGGTTGGGATTCCCAGTGGTTTAGTAATAGAGGCTTCCCTCATGTTGTCTTCAAACGTAATATAATCATTTCGATTATGGGAATTTCTGTGAGTAGTTGTGGGAAGATTAGGGTGGAGTGCTATCCCCTTGATCAGGTCAAAGCCCTAAATGCAGCTGGAAGTTTCACCAAGGTGTGGCCTACTCCTATATAAGTGCTACTGGCTGGCTAGCTTCTTGCTAGTCTGGATCCTGCATTTGGCTCAATACAAGAAAAAACAAGTTGAAATACCAAACCTACCGTGGTACACTGTAGAAGAAGGTATCCAAAGGCTTAGGGATGTTGGCATGTTAGAGTGGATTTATCAGGATACACCAGTAGGAGTTCCCGAACATACCTTTTACCAATACCGTGAAGGGCATGTGTGAAGAAAGCCCCAGCATTTCTGAGGACTCCTGTGATTGCTTCATTATGAAAGCCAGGCTGACAGTGGGAACTTCCCTGATTGATTTAAGACACCCACCTACAATGGATTGATTGGGTAGGGGATAGGAGCAGCATTTAATTGATAGAGACCAGGTGGGCATGTGTACTAAAATGGATAGCAGAGTCAAAGTAGTAATCAGAATAGTCTGATGTATCAGAGGAGCCTTGGAGGTAGCCACAGTGTGGTTACTCTTTGGACTGCTAACCAAAAGGTCAGCAGTTTGAAACCACTGACCACTTTCCGGGAGAAAGATGGATCTTCTACTCCCATAGAGAGCTACAGTCTTTCAAACCCACGGGCAGTTCTACCCTGTTCCGTAGGGTTACTATGAGTTGGCATCGACTTGATGGCATTTGGGTATTTTGGGTTTTTTTTTTGTTTTTAATGAAACATTTACTTAATCTGTACAAGTGGAAGAATTCTAGATCAGGTGAATGGTAGTGTAACTTGAATCACCAAGCTAGGGAGTCATGACCCCACAGTCAATATCCAGACTTGAGCCAGTTTACACACTCACAGCCCCTTAATGAATGGAAGGCTGGATCCCTTGCAGGAAGGACCTCACTACACAACCAAAGGTTTATACCGTGAGTATTTCTCCCAGCCTTCCTCAAAGGGCTCGATAGCCTTTTGCAAGAGTGACTATTGTTTAAAGAAAACCCCAAGCCAAATCTCACTGTCCTCCAGTCAATTCTGACTTACAGCGACCTTATAGGGTAAAGTAGAACTGCCCCTGCAGTGTTTTCTTTACTTTAGTAGAAAGACTCATCTTTTCATCCAAAGGGTTTCTGGCGGTTTTGAACTACTGGTTAACAGCTCAACACATAAGCCACTGTGCCACCAGAGCTCCCGCCTGTTGCTATGGAAAAATAAATCAAATTCTTGAGGCTTGTTGGACACTGACTCTGAATTTACCAATTCCAGGAGACCCGACATGTCTTGAAGGCCCTCAGTCAGGTTGGGGCTTATGGAAGTCAAGTTATAAGTGGAGTGTTAGGTTCATCTCACAATGGGTCTGGTGATATTAATGATGCTGTTCTATCATGTGAGCACTCTGTTGAGTCACCTTTCTTTGGAATGGTGCAGTTATGAATCTCTTCCCTTCAGTTGGCCAAGTAGCTCTCTCTCCAGAACTTCGTGACATAGACATGTGAGTCTTCCTGTGCTTCATCAGCGTACTGAAACTTAAAAAAAAAAATCATTTTATTAGGGGCTCATACAACTCTTATCACAATCCATACACACATCAATTGTGTAAAG
>NW_022103915.1:35162391-35163978 GCF_000313985.2 Echinops telfairi
ACCATCAGCTTTCTTCGCCACATTTGCTTATGCACCCATTTGTCTTCACTGAAACTTTTTACTTGGTATTCCATCAATTCCTGGAGTCTTGTTTTTGGCTAATGCTTTTATTGGTCATACGCACCTCCTAAAATGGTGCAATGCTGACTGGTTCTTTTTGGCACAGTGACTGTGTATTCTTTCTATTGTCTTTTGATGTTTCCTGCATTCTCTGGCACTATTTCTGACACTGTTCTTCCATTCATTAGGCTTTCAGTATCTGACAGTGTTTCTATACTATGCATTACGTTTTCAGCAACCACTTCTTCCGAAGTGGGCATCCAACCCCTTCTTTGTAGTCTATTCTTAGTCTGGAAGGTCCACTGAAACCCGCTCACTTTGGGTGACCCTCATGGCATTTGAAATACCAGTGACAGAGCTCCAGCATCACAGCAGCACACAAACCACCACAGTAGCACAAATTGACAGACAAGTGGTGGTTGACAGCTTTCATTCTGATTAAAGGGATTGTGGCTTTAGATCTGAAGCAAATGGACTAATCACCCATATTTTAAGTCCGGGTATCTGCCGTTAGGTTACCGTATATACTCGAGTTTAAGCTGACCCGAATATCTGCCGAGGCACCTAATTTTACCACAAAAACTGCATTAAAAATGTGCTGAAAAATTCGGTTTATACTCGAGTGTATACAGTAGTTTGAATTTTGATTGGGTTGCTTGTCTTTTTGCTGCAGACAATTTAAAATATAATTTTGGGTCTTAGACCATCTTATCAGATACCTTGTTCCTGGAAATTTTGTACCAATCTGTAGATTACCTTTTCACTCTATAAAAAATTCTTTGGATGAACAAAAATATTTCATTTTTATAAGATCCCACTGATCTATTTTGTCCTTTACTACGCTTTTGTTGTTTGCAATCCACTGTTAAAGAGTATGACCCAAAGTCACATCCCCATATTTTCTTCTAAGAATGTTAGGAATTTTGTTGTCATATAGCAAAGTATCGACTCTCCTGGAAACCATATTTCTGGCGTGCGTGGAATTGTAACCGACCAAGGCCAGCAGCCACTAGAGGTCCTTTTGAACCCTGCGCCTTGGGGAGACTGGTTTCCAGAGTCACCTCTGAGCTGAAGCATGGTTTCCCTCAAGTGGTCAGACCCAGCATTATGCTTGGGCATGGATTTCATTTAAAGGATCTAGTCAGTTTCAGGAAACAAGAGGCCAACGGTTAGACTACATCTATATTCTAGGGTAGATCAATAATTATTATTCAAGACAATGTTTTATGAAGTCCCGACTACAAGTCTGTTCTGTTCAGGCCTGTTTCTCATGGCAAGTCTGGAGGGTCTCTCATGTTCAGGACATGTTTGACTCTTGTGTTAACCTGATTTACCTATTACATATTA
This sequence comes from Echinops telfairi, assembly GCF_000313985.2. Taxonomy (NCBI): domain Eukaryota; kingdom Metazoa; phylum Chordata; class Mammalia; order Afrosoricida; family Tenrecidae; genus Echinops; species Echinops telfairi. Next base: position 35,163,799 of record NW_022103915.1, read on the forward strand.
AATAGACTTCAGTCCATTTATATTATCTGCTTAATATGATTTTTATTTGAACACACATTTAGGACCTTGGACAACTATGCTTGGGTTTTGTGTTTGAGGCATGGAACTTGGTTATTTCTTTTGCTTGTGGAAATCTAGTTTTCCCAGCACTGTTTATTGGTGAGACTCTAACTTCTTCCA
>NW_022103915.1:35164434-35172807 GCF_000313985.2 Echinops telfairi
ATGAAATGTTATCTATCAAGAAGATTGTCTAGAAACTATTAGAATGGAAAAAGACAGTTCTTTAAGTTGGATTGGCCCTTAGTATCTTAATACTTTATAATTCCACTTTCATTTCTTCTTTAATACACTAATTTATTTTAAAACTTTTTAGCTTCTAAATATATTGATTAATGATTTAAAATTTTATTGATCATAGTATGTGAATATGGTATATATGGCAATGTTTTTATGTGTTAATTTGAGTTAGTTTTTCTTTATGCCCAATATCAAAATTAATATTCATAAATAGCCTTTATATTGCTAGGCGTTGTTCAGTTGCCTCTGTTTCATAGCAACCATATGAATAACAGGTTGAAACATATTGACATCCTTACAAATCTTTTAAATCTATTACTATATTAGTTGAGCCAGGTGTGTATTTGGGAGGGAAAAAGTGGCAATCTAAATTTGTTAGGTGTGGTAATAGTTTCTTTTAGACTAGTCCCAAGGAGCTGGAGAGCAAAAATGTCTAAAGTGTCAAACTTTTCCAGCATGTTATATTGTTCTGTTTTCCCTAATGTTAGCCATCAGCTCATCCCCTTAGTGTGTTCTCTCATATCTGTGGGGGTTGCAATTCACTGCAGTCTTTCATAGAACACACAGTTTTAAGAACATGATTCACGTGATTATGGGTGCTGTTAAGTCCCAAATCCAAAGTTTAGCCGTCTATCTGAAACATAAGTTCCTAAATTTGTTTTGCCTACCGCCTATTTCAGAAAAAACAAACAGACAAACAAAACCCAGAAAAACAGTGCCCACCTTTGCAATTAAAAACGTGTACTGTAGCCCACAGTCCAGAATAAAATGTACATATCTGTCTTTGCCGTCGCCCTGGAGCGTTCCAATGTTTCCCAGGGCACGGTATCACCCATTTTGGGGAAATGTTGGTCTTAAGGATATTCCTCATCCACGCAGCCGCAGAAGCTGTGGAAATCAGGTCAGCTGATAGACAGCAACTCATGTCCCAAGAACTGGAGGTCCGAGAGAGCCAAAACAAATGCGGAGTCCAGAGCCAGAGCCCCAAATGTCCAAAGGTCAAAGCAGTTTCAACTTCTACCAATGCTCATTGAAGCGTCGATCTTAAAAGGGAAGGCTGTAATTATCTGAAAGGTAAACTCCTGCTTAATTCTCAATAAAACGTAAAAAAAAAAGACAACTTGCATTCTAAGATCTTGTTAAAAATCATTCATGAATATCGTCCAAAAGATAAAAAAAGAGCCAAGTCTCACCATTCTCTTTTCTAAGGACCATTCTGGCTGTTTCTAAGACAGCGTTGCTTGTTCTCCAGGCAGTTCATAACAATTCATGTCCTTTGCTTATGCCATAAGCCAAGGTATTGATTGTTTTTCAGTATCTGGCTTAAGAATGGATATGAAGTGATTAAAAATGCCATGGGTGGGTTAATCAAATATTAGTCCTCAAAATATCATCTTTGCTCTCTTAACAGGTTTAACAGGTTTTTTTACTCCATATTTGCCCAATGCAATGTGATGCTTAATGTGCTGCTTCCATGAGCGTTGATTGTGATCCAAGAAAAAATTAAAGCCTTGACAGCTTCTCTCCTGTTTATTATGCTGCTCATTGGTCTAATTGTGAGGCTTTTTGTGTTCTCCGTGTTGAGTTGTAATCTGTGTCAGACAGGGTTCTCTAGAAAGATAAAACCAAATTGCTGATGATTTAATATATTTATTTATAAAGATAATTAGATATATAACAAGAAATGAACTGTTAAATCATATACAGATAAATATATAATACAAGAAATAAACAGTTAAATTATAAAGCACTACAAATGGCTCAGTGCAACTCACGTCCGTGAGAGAAAGTTGTGAGAGACTAGCAGTCCTTCAAGTCTAGTCTGCTGCCAGATCTTCCTCTGTTTGTAGAGAGAGCTAGGCTATGTCAGCACAGCAGCCAATCACAAGGCAGGTCACCAACCGCCAGTCCCCAGCTCCAGAGAAATCTTAAAGGGACCTCAACTTACAGCGACACAGTCCACAGGCTAGGCGTCCCACAGGCAGTGTAGCCTTTAAATTGAGGCACAGAACAAGCAAGGCAGCCGCACACTGGTCCGATGATCAAAGAGCGAGAGACAAGAAAGACAAGGCTCACCAAGCCATTTATCTCTCTGCCCTTCAGTTAATTCCACCTGCGTTTATCAGCCAGGCTGGCACAATAAACTATCTCAAATCCGTACTAAAGGCTGTAGTCGTTGATTTCATCAAGTTCTTTCAAGTCCTCTTTAGTTTCAGCAAGCAAGGTTGCACCATCTGCATATCACAGGTTTTTCCTGAGTCTTCTTCCAATTCTGATGCCACATTTTTCTACAAATAGTCCCGCTTGGATTTTTTTGCTCTCGCATACAGATTGAGTAAGTATGGCGAATATATGCAACTCTGATCAGCAACTCTCCCGATTCTAATATGTGAATATATGCAACTCTGCCCAGTAACTCTCCTGATTCTAAACCAGGTAGTGTCTATCCCTTTGTTCTTTTCTATTTTTGATGGATGTTTACAGCAGTTACTTCTCACTTTGAAGTCATTTCACAGCATCAAACGTCATTAAGGTGGACTCTTGTGATCATATCTGTACTTTTGCCTGTCTTATATGATCATGAGGATTAATTGAAATAATACATGAAAATATCTGCTGTATAATAAGTGCTTAAGTAGTAAGTTTGAGCTGGTGTGGGTTGTTTAATAGTGGTTTTAGTTCATTCGTTGTCATTATGTTATTTGAATAGATTGAGAAGTTTATGCATTTATAATCTGCCATACTATCCCCAAAGGAGCCTTGGTAAGTGTAGGACTTCTAACTACAAGGTTGGTAGTTCAAAACCCACCAGTCCTGCCTAGGTTATTTCTTTAGGATATATATCCAGTAGAGGACTCGCTGGGTCATATGGAATCTTCATTCCTAGTTGTTTGAGGTAGTGCCATGTTGGTTTCCACAGTATTTTAGCATATTTTATGTTCCTACCAGCCGTGTATGAGGATTCCAGTCTCCATACCCGCTGCAGCATTTGTTGTTTTGTGTTTTTCTAAGCTTCACCATTAGTACTTGTGCAAGATGGTTCTTAGGATTGTTTTGATTTGCATCTCTTGGATGGCTGTGACCATGAGCACGTTTTCATGTTTGTTGGCCATCTGGATGTCTTCTTTGGTGAACTGTCTGTTCATGTTCTTTGCCCATTTTTAAATTGAATTATTAATTTTTTTCTTGTTGGAGTGTTGCAGTTTTTCATTGATTTTAGAGGTTGGTTCCTTGTTTGTTGTATTGTCCCCAGAAACCATTTGTTGAAGAGACTTTTTCTTCCTCATGTAATAGTTTTCAGCCCTTTGTCAAAGATTAATTGTTTGTAGACGGATGGATTTATTCTATTGACCAAAGTATCTCTTATTGTATCTGTTGTAGGCTGTTTTGGCTGTGATGGCTGTGTAATTGGTTTTGAGGTCTGAAAGTGAGAGGCCACCTATCTTATTCATATCCTGAGTCTCTTCCTTCTCCATATAAAGTTAGTAATGAGCTTTTTCATTTCTTCAAAGAATGAAATTGGGATCTGGATTAGAATTGTGTTATATTTATAGATTGCTTTAGGTAGCATTGACATTTTCACAATATTAAGCTTTGGTGGCGTAGTGGTTACAAGTTGGGCTGCTAATCGCAGGGGCCACAGTTTGAAACCACCAGCTGTTCTGTGGGAGAAAGGTGGGGCTTTCTACTCCAGTAAATATTGACAGTCTCAGAACCTCACTCACAGAGGCGGGTCTACTCTCCCCTCTAGGTTCACTATGAGTTAGCATCAACTCTGTGGCAGTGAGTTTTATTTTATCCATAAATACAGTACAGTCCTTCATTTCTGTAGGTCTCTTGATTTCTTATAGTAGTGTTTTGTAGTTTTCTTTGTATAAGTCTCTTTTTAAAATCTTGTTAGGTTTATTCCTTAGTCTTTCCTCTTTGGGGTAGCTGTTGTAAATGGTACTGTGCTTGTTTGTTTTTCCCTACAGCTCTTTTTTAATATACAGGCATCTCAGTGATTTTTTGGTATGCTAATCATATATCTTGCCAAATTGTCAAATCTTTAGATTGTTTTCAACAGAATTTTTTATTGAGTCTTTGGGATTTTCTATATGTAGAATCATGCTATCTGCATTTAGAGAAAGTTTTATTTCTTTGCCAATTTGGATACTTTTCATTTATTTTTGTTGTCCAATAGCTCTGGTTAAGACTTCCATCAAAATGTTGAATAAGAGTGATGATAAAGCGCATCCTTGCCTGTCCCATTCGCAGGGGGGATGGGGGATACTTGCATTTTTTGCCAGTGAGATGTAGGCCATTGTTTCTGCATAGCTGGCCTTTATTGTGTTGAGACATTTCCCTTGTGTTCCTAATTATCTGTGTGTGTTTATTAGGATTGGGTTTGAGAGTTTAGCAAATGCTTTTCAGCCTCTATTGATATGATCATGTAGTTCTTATCTTTTGTTTTATTTATTTGGTGGATTACATTGATTGTGTACCTAAGGTTTGCATATGTAATATGAATCCCATTTGACCATGGTGTGTGTATGTGTGTGTATTTGAAATCTCTTGGCAGGATTTTGTTGAGGATTGTTACATCTATATTCATAGGGGATATTGACCTGTCTCTACCTGGTTTGGGTGTTAGGATTATGCTCACTTTATAAAATAAGGAGTTTGCTGTCCTTTTCAATATTTTGGAATAATTTGTACAGAATTGATAACACCTCTTCCCTGAATGCTTGGTGGAATTACTCAGTGTGCCATCGGCCCCTGGACTTGTTTTTTGTTATTGTTCCTGATCTCTTTTTTTGCTATCAGTCTATTGAGGTTTTCTATACCAGTCTTTGTGGATTTGGGTATATGGTGTGATTTTAGAAATGTATCCATTTGATCTAAGTTTTCACATTTATTGGAGTTCAGTCTTTCAGATTAATGTGATTTTTAAAAAACTAATTCGGTTGTAAGATCACCTCTTTCATTTCTCATTCTCTATATTTACCTCTTATCTTTTTTTACTTTTGTTAAATTTACCAGTGGTTTGTAAATTTGGTTAATTCTTTCAAAGAAACAACTTGTTATCTGGTTGATTTTTTTTTTTTTTCTTTCTGTTTTCCAGTTCATTTATTTCCACTCTGATCTTTAGGAATGCTTTCCCCCTGGTGATTGGTGGTTTATTGTGTTGCTTGTGTTCTAATTGTTCTGGGCGAAAGTGTCAAGTTTACTCTTCATTCTGCATGTGTGTATTTATTGCTGTAATTGCCCTGTGTCCCAAAGTTTTGGTATGTTGTATTTTCCATTTCATTTGTCTCAATGAATTTAATTTTTCGTTCCTTATTTCATCAATTATCCAGTAATTTTTAAGCAAGGTGTTGTTTAGTTTCCATGTGTTTAATTCCCCACCTGTCCTTCCTATTGTTTAACTTCTAATTATTTTTTTTTTAATTTATAATCAGTTTATTAGGGGCTCATGCTTAACTTCTAATTTTATAGGGCTGTGTCTGAGAAAATGAATTGTGATATCTCATTGTTTTTAATGTTTGCTTTGTATCCTAACTAGAGAATGTTCTATGTACACTGCTAAAGAATACATACCATCTTGTTACTGGATGGAGTTCTCTCTACACATCTGAGAGATTCATGGTGTTATTCAATCCTTCTCTGTCCTTACTGGGGTTCTTTCATGAGGATTTGTTTTTCCTTGAAAGTAGTGTATTGAAATTGATTATTTTTATTGTATTGTCTGGTTTTATTATATCAACCTTTGGTTTATTACTAATTATTTTGTCTTTTGCATAGTGTTAGTCTGGGTTGACTAGAGGAACAAGTCAGAGACACTTATAGGTGTGTAAAAGAGAGCTTTATATCAAAGAGCAATTGTATCTTGAGAAAACATCCAAGTCCAGTCCAAATCAAGTTCATAAGTCCAATATTAGCCCATACACCCAGTACTAGTCCATAAATTACTCTTCAGACTCCCGCAGCACATGCAATGAGGCTGAATGCAAGAACGTCACAGGCCGGTGATTGAAATGTTTTGTGGATCCAATGGCAGTGGCAGCATCTCAGCACTGGCATGGGTCTCCAGATGGCTCCTCCAGCTATCTGAGTGTGGCCCTTCAACAGAAAGAGCGTATGCTCTTGCAGGTCCCAGCAAGTCTTCGCATGGCTTGTCAACAGGAAGCTGGCGAGAGAGAGGAAGTTCCCAGAATCCTTATGAGCAAGCTATGCCCACAAGGAAGCATCATCAGACTGTGTCCTGATTGACAGGCTAGACTCCACATCTTCATTCTTAATACCCTCAAGTTGCCACGAGATTATGTAACTACCACACATAGCTATAAAAAATAATATTGCTTTCCTGATTTCTCTTTAAGAATTCTCTTTAGCATAAAGCAATCCAACTGATAATTGTTTATCTTATACCCTACCCCTTTGCTGAAATTTTCAATTAGTTCCAACAATTTTCTTGCCAAGTCTTTGACATTTTCTTTGTATAGGATCAGAACAATTGCCAATTTGTAGCCTTTTTCTTGTTTGAAGTCTTGTGGCTGGTATTTCCAGTCCAATATTGAATAGGAGTGGTGAGAAAGGGCATCTTTCTCTGGTTTTCATTCTCCGAGGGGAATGCTTTCAGTTTCTCTCCAAGAGTAATGTTGGCTTAGTTTATTACACACGTGCCCTTTATTGCGTTGAGGACTTGCCTTTTTATCATGTTTGATCAGAAATGTGTGTTGGATCCTGCCTAGTGACTTCTCTGTAACAATTGATATAATCATGTAGTTCTTTTCCTTTGTTTTATTTATTTGGTGGATTACATTGGTTGTTAGCCATCCTTGCATACCTGATATGGATACCACTTGGTCATGACATATTTTATTGGTTAGAACTTTGTGGAGAAATTTTAAGCGTATGTTTCTGTGGGATATCAGTCTGTATTTTTCAGTTTTAGTGATGTCTCTGCCAGGTTTGGGTACGAAGATTATAAGCAGTTTATAAAATGAATTTGGGTGTTTTCTACCCTTTCCTGTATCCTCAACTGATTGGTAAAACGGACCAGGGAAAATGTCTGGGCTTAGACTTTTGCTAGGAGTTTTTTAATTACCTGATCAATTTTTTCCTCTTGTTAGGCTTTGTCCAGGTTTGCTCCCTCAGCCTGGGTCGATTTAGGCAGGCACTGCATTTATGGGAAATTTTCCATTTCAAAGTTATTAGAGTGCAGTTCCTCTTAGCTTTGGGTTTTTTCAGTTTTGTTTTTCCTCCCTTGGTAAGATTGTCCAGTGGCCTGTGGATTTTTTTCACAGAACTAACTTACTGCCTGGTTGGTTCTTTCTATTGCTTTTCTTTTTATTTCTATTGCAGTCTTTAATATTTATTTTCCTCTGGGGACCGTAGGCTCATTTTGCTATTCTTTTTCTAGTTTTTAGAGATAACTGGGTTAAGATGTTGATTTTTTTTTTTAATATGTGTGATTATTGCTGTAAATTACCCGCTGAACATAGTACCTTTTGCTGTATCTCAAAAGATTTGGTATATCGTGTTTTCATTATTATTGGATGCAAGGATTTTTTTTTCTGCTAACTAGCTACTGGCTGTTCTGTGAGAGACCGATGAGGCTGTCTGCCTCCAAAAGACATACAGACTCAGAACCTCTACGTCGGATCAGTCTGAGTAGGAATTGACTTGATGGTGGTGAGTTTAGATTTTGAGTTATTACCTAGTAGCTTTTAAGCAAGGTGTTATCCAGTTTGCACATATTTGATTTTTTCTTGATCTTCCTGTTGTTGGTTTCTAATTGGGTAGCATTGTGATGTGTGAAGATGCATCATACTATTTTGATGTCTGCTGTGTTTCAATGTTAGCTTTATTTCTTGAGATTTGCGTTGTGGCCTGCAATATGGTCTGTTGTGGAGAATATCCCACACGCACTGGAGGGGATTGCATATCGGGCTGTTGTTCAGAGGAGTTCTCTGTGTCTATCTTTGAGGTCAAGGTAGTTGATTCGTTATTGTGCTTTTGTTGCGTTTCCTTCCACTTGCTCTATCCTTCATCAAAAGTGCTGTATTAAAATCTTCCATTATTTTCTTTTTCTGGTTCTCTCTTTTTTATTTTATTTTATTTTTGTAATCATTTTATTAGGGGCTCATCACAATCCACACATACATCAATTGTGTAGAGCACATTTGTACATTCATTGCCCTCATCCTTCTCAAATAATTTGCTCTCCACTTAAGACCCTGGCATCAGGTCCTCATTTTTCCTCCTCCCTCCCTGCCCCCCCCCTTCCCTCATGAACCCTTGATAATTTATAAA
>NW_022103915.1:35174267-35182670 GCF_000313985.2 Echinops telfairi
AAAAGCTTGTAGTTAGTTCAAGGATTGTTTGTTGGCCTTTAGGAGTGTTTTACAGTCCTGTGTGTTGGGACACCATGCCCTGGGCCCAAAGTCTACCTTCAGCATTCCCTGGGCTCCATTCCCTTGCTGTTCTGTTGTACCCCCTTGGTGTTTTGCCTCCGTGTGGCTGGATCAGATCAGCTGCAATCCCCACACTGTGTCTCCTGTGTTGTCCCCTATAGGGCTATGGATCAGTGAGGGGCCTCATGTCACATAGTGGGACCAGCCATGTGGTCCTCTCTGTGGACTGGCTGCTCTAATTGGGAACATCGTCCTCAAGGCCTGGTGGGCCAGGATGTGCTCCACTCTCTCCTCCTCCCCCTTCATCCTCTCGCGTGTGCTCCGATCAGATATGTCCCTCTCCCGGGGTTGCAGAATCTTCTATTATTTTTACAGGTTGTTTATTTCTCTCTTCAATTCTGTAAGAGTGTGTTTAAGATTTTTTCATTTGGAGATTTTCTTCATTGGGTGCACATGCATATATGAATGTATATATGTATTTATATTCATGGTTATGTCCCCCATTTCAGCTGACCCTTTAATCATTATATAATTATTATAATTATGTAACCCTTATTGTATCTTAAGGATTATGCCTTAAAGCTTTTTTTAAATTGGAAATTAATGTTATCACTCCTGTTTTTTGATTGCCAATAACTTGGTATTTCCCCCCAACTATGACTTTCACTGTTTTTTGTATTTGCATGTAAGATGTATCTCTTATAGGCAGCATATCTTATCTGTTCGCTACTCTTTTGTCTCTTCGCTGGCGCATCTAGTCCACTTACATTGTTTGCAGTTGGTAAGCTTGGATTTATTGTTGTCAATATACTGTGTTTTTTGTGTTTGTGTTGTTGTGAGGATGGTGGGTTTTTTTTTCCCCCACAGAATTTTCTGTGCCGAGTTCATTTTGTTTATAGGCTTGTTTGGGGGTTTTTTTTGGTCATTTTCACTGCTGCTGTTTTATGCTTTTAAGAATTTTCATGATTTTCCTTTTTTTCATTTTCACAAGGTTCTAAATGTTTCTTTGGCTTACTGTGTATTTCATTGATTTCTTTTCAAGTTTGAAACAATCTTCCTTGAATTCAGTTTGACTTCTCCATTTGAAAGTTCTGTAACTACTGTATTTCCTCCTTCCTTTGTAATTTTCTTAGTTATAAATCTATTTCTCTAGTCCTCTTTTCAGTTGTGAACTTTTTTTTTTAACTTTGGAAACTTCTAACTCTGCTGGGTAAGCATTGGACCTTTAACCACAAAGTTCCCAGGCAGATTCACCACCTGCTTACTGAGAGAAAGGTGAGGCTAAACTGTTAAACTAAAAAGGAAACAAAATGTCGTCTCTTGGCGGGTATGATAGAGAATGTGAGTTTGTGCAGTTCTCTGTTTGATGTTTGTTACTTAACACATTTTAAAAGCAGCTCTGCGTGTGGTTTCCATTTTCTATGATCTGGTGGTGCCGCTCGGGGTGGCTGTCCTCCACCAGTGGTTGTGGCTTCATGGGGTATGGATGAGGCTGGGCCAGGTGGGCAAGGTTGCTCTCTCTGTTGGGGGGGACAATCAAAATAAACACATAAAACTCAGAGATAAAAATAAGCAGCAGCCCCAAATATTATAAAAGTATAAAAAATAAACAAAAGCAAGCAAGGTAAACAACAGGAGAAAGGAATTTAATAACTCAAAGATGAAAGAACAAAGGAAAGTGAAAACAAGGGTAGGATAAAGTGAAAAAAATGTGACAGGGAAAACTAGAGTGGGGTGGAGAAGAAAAGAAAAAGAAGAGATGAGAAATAGAAGACAAGAACAAAAAGGAAAGCGAAGAAAGGAAACAGCAAGGAAGGAAAGCAGAAAACAAAAGAAAAGGAGTCTGCGGGGCTGGGGCAGAGCACCCAGTATTTGTTGGCACCCTTTGCCATCTGTGGAGCTCATGAAGTAAGGAGGGAGGGAGTCTGGAACACCGGTCCTTAATGGGGTCTTGCCAGCCTTTGTATTTTGTGGGGTCAGGGTACTTGGTCCGGAAGTAGTGAACCCATATGGTGGTTGAGGCCAAGGTACCTGTTCCCAGGTGGAATTCTTTCAGGCCCAGGGAAGGAGTCCCTGCTTATCCGAGTGAGTAGCCATGGATTCAACACTGCTTGTTCTGCTGGTCGGATGAGGTGGTTCACCACCTCCAAACACACTCCGACCTCAGATACAAGGGTGGGAGGACCACCACTCTTGGAGAGAATGAGGATGGCAGGGGTCACCAGGAGGGTATGGGGAACAAGAAGGCTCCCCCCTTTCTTATTGCTGTTTACTGGTGTGCCAGGTGGTTGCCTGGGCGGAATACTGTCTACAAAGGTTCAAGATGACTTTGTATCAGGCTAGGTGACCATTCGCCCATCTCTTCTCTGGTGCTTCTGTTCTGCTGCTGCTTCATTTGGCTTCCATCCATTGATCTGTCCTTTCTCCAAAGCTCAGAGGTCCTTTGGTAGGTCTCTGATGTCTTTGTTGTAGAAGGTCTATGTGGTGTGTCGTCCGAGTTCATCTTGCTGGTCGTTTCCCCTAAAACTTTTTAAACTGAAAATTGAATCTAAAAAAAAAAAAAAAGAAAGAAAGAAAATTGAATCTAACAGATTTAAATAATGATCTGGCTTCCATTTTCTACAGATTGATCCTGAATTGGAAAAAAAACTGAAAATGAATAAAGTGTCATTGGAGTCAGAGTATGAGGTATGGTATGCTAATATTGTTCCTTTTTATAATCTTTCTAGTCAATGACTGGATCTTTCTGTCTGGAATAAGTCATTACTGCTACTGAGAAAGGCATGTATCATGAATACATGCCCCAGCAAATGGGACAACCAAATCGTTGCTTGAAAGAGAGATGAACCTGAGCTCTGTATACTACTAATGAATCCATTCTAAATTAACTAAAAATTTTAAATAAAATGTGAAATGTGCCAGGAGACAGAAATGGAGAATTGTTTGCATATGTTAGGAAATTCTATTTAAATACGCTACAAAACCCAAAGGCCGTAAAATTAAATATTTGTAAGCTCACACATTAAAATCTAAAACTCCATTCTGGAAAAAATTCTGGGTATAAAGCCATGAAATAAATGAGAAACCATAAAATATGTTTTATCTTATCATGGTGAATTAATTCATTGAAAGATAACAGATACAAAACAATAGGAAGAAGTTCAGCAATGCAGTTGGAAGAGCATCAGCAAAGCATGCATGCCTATGACTCGGTAAGGGAAATATACACATAATTCTTGAACCGCAACTTTATTGTATTAGAAGTGTTAGTCAAAATTACCCGGTACCATTTTGTGCCCATTTTATCAGCAAAACGAAAAAAGTTTAATAATATATTATTTGGTGTAGTGAGAAAAGCTGATGTTCTCCATTTCTGCTGGTTTCATCATTTGGGGGGAGGTTAACTTGCAAGTTTTTCTAGTTACGGATCATTGCAAATGACTTCAGACACCAACCAGCAAATGTCAGACCAAACTCCACAGGTTTAGGGCATAATCTTCCACAAGCCTCTCCTGCTACCCACAGTTAGCACCACAATCGGTTTTAGAACGTTTTATTCTTTCTTGTACTTGTTATTAGCTCCTAATTTCCCCCCAATCTCCCTTGCCATACCCCCAAGAATCCATTAATTCATTTACTCTCTCTATAGACTTACCTTTAAACCAAAAGGGATCCCAGAAGATACGCAATGCAATAATAGAATGAGGAACATAGTAAACGACCCGAGGAAGGAATGGAAGAAGAGGAAAATCAAATCTGTGAGCTTGAAGACAGTCACTCTTGACAACGGTGGGAGAAACACCGTCCTCCCCAAAGTGAAGGAGCCAGAAAGCCTGAGAATGATGTGGGACTGTCAAGAGAAATGCCCTGTGTAGTTACATAATCTGTTGTCAGTTTGAGACTTAAGAGCGAAGGAGTGGAGTTTACCCTGTCAATCAGGTCGCAGCTTGATGATCTTATTTGGAGGCATGAAGGAGATAAATAGCTTGCTGGAGGTGAGACACTCACACACTCCCTGGGAGACATTCCATGCTGACATATGGAGCTACACTAGTGCCCTGGAGCTGGAGGAGCCACATAGAGACCCCTGCCAGTGCTGAGATGCTTATACCATCACTGGATCCACAAGACCTTCCACCCACTGGCCTGTGATTTTCCTGCATTCAACATCATTGCCTGTGTTTCATGAGCTGGAGAGAAATGTATAGATTGGTATTGGACATATGGGCTAATATTGGATTTACAGACTTGATCTGGACTGAGATGGGATATTTTCTCAATATACAATTGCTCTTGTTTATCAAGTTCTTTCTTATGCACATATAAAATAGGGCTTTGAGGATATGCCCTCTGAATTTTGAGAACATCTCAAGAACAGATTTGACACAATGAACACTAATGACAGAAGGCCTGATGAGCTGTGAGGGGACATCATTAAAAAGACAAGAAATAAAAGTTCAAAGTGGATGTCAGAAGTGACCCTGAAACTGGCATTTTCCATAGAGTAGCTAAAGCAAATGGAAGAAATGATGAAGTCAAAAAGCTGAATGGGAAGTTTCAAAAGGCAGCTTCATAAGGCAAAGACATACAATAAAATGTGCAAAGACCTATAATTAGATAACAAAAAGGAAAAAACACACTCAGCATATCTTACTGAAAGAACTCATGAACAAAGTTCAAGCCTGAAAGATTATGTGGACAAATATTGAATGGTGACAAAAATATCAAAAGAAGATTGAAAGAATGCAGTGTTCCTGTACCAAAAAGAACTAGTCAACAATCCACCATTTGAGGAGGTAGCATACAAGCAAGAACCAATGGTGCTGATGGAAGAAGTTCAAACAAGTCACACTGAAGGCATCAGCCAAAAAGAAGACTCCAGGAATTGATGGAATATCAATGGAAATATTTCAACACGATGCACCACTAGAAGCACTTTTTCATCTAGGCCAGGGCATTTGGAAGACCGCTACTTGGCCACCCAACTGGAAGTGATTCATATTTGTACCCATTCCAAAGAAAGATGACCCAACAGAATACTCAAACTATAGAACAATGTCATTGATATCACATGCCAGTAAAATTTTGCTGAGGATCATCCAGTGGTTGCAGCAGTACATCAACAGAGAGTTGCCAGAGGTTCCAGGCGGAGTCAGAAGAGGCTGTGGAACACAGGATAATCATTTCTGATGTCAGATGTATCTTGGCTCAAAGAGAATACCAGAAAGATGCTTTCTTGACTATGCAAATGAATTCAACTGTGTGGATTATAAAAAAAAATGTGGATAACCTTGGGAAGTACAGGAATTCCAGAACACTTCATTGTACCAATGGGGAAATTGTGCATGGACCAAGAGAAGATGTGCACACAAAACAAGGGAATACTGCAGGGTTTAAACTCAGGAAAAGTGTACGTCAGGCTTGTATCCTCTCACCACACATGTTCAATCTGTATGCTGAACAAATAATAGGACAACTGGTTTACATGAAGAATGTGGCATCAGGATTGGAAGCAGAATTATTACAACCTGAGATATGTAAGTGACACAACCTTGTTTGTTGGAAGTGAGGAGGACTTGAAGTACTTGCTGATGAAGATCAAGGATTGCAGCCTTTAGTATTGATCAAGATTCAATGTAAAAAAGAACGCAGTCCTCAATACTGGACCAATTGATAACATGATAAGCTGGGAAAAGGTTGAAGTTGTCAAGGATTTTGTCTTGCTTGAATCTACAATGAATGCTCATAGAAGCAGCAGTTAAGAGATCCAAAGACATGTAGTATTTGGTACATCTGCTGCACAAGACGTCCTTAAAGAGTTTTGAAAAGCAAAAATGTTACTTTGAGGACTAGGGTGTGCCTGATCCCAGCCAGGGTATTTTCCATTGCCTCATGCATGTGAAAGTTGGACATTAAATATGGAAGACTGAAGAATTGATGCATCTGAATTGTATTGAAGAATTTCAAAAGTATCATGGAATGCTAAAAGGACAAACTGGTCTGTCTTGGAAGAAGTATGGCCAGAGTGTACCTTAGAGGCAAAAATGGCTAAACTTTGCCATACATCCTTTGGATTTGTCAGGAGAAACAATTCCCTGGAGAAGGACATTTTGTTTGATAAAGTTGAGGGGCAGTGAAAAAAAGGATGGCCCTTAAGTCGATGGATTGACAGTGTGGCTGCAACAATAGGCCCAGTTATAAGAGCAATTTTTAAGATGGTACAAAGCCATGCAGTGTATGGGATCTATTGTGCATAGGATCATGATGGGTTGTAACTGACTCAATGCCACAAAACAACAAAACATCCCAAATTTATTCAGATGGTTTTATAAAACCGGAAGAGAACCACAACAAATGAAGAAATAGAAAAGGTCATGAAGAAACTTCCAACCAAGAAAAGCCCAGCACCAGATGGCTTCTGATGGAAATTCTATCAAGTATTCAGGGAAGAGTTGGCACCAATTCTTCCTGACTCTTCCATGATACAATAAGGGACAACAAACTCTGAAACTCGTGTGAAGTGAACATGAACTTAAAACCCAAACCAGGTAAAGACCGCATAGACACAAAACTACAGACCAATATCCTTCATGAGCTTGGGTGGAAAATCTTCAACCAAATCCTGGCCTATGGAATCCAAAACATATATAAAAAAACAAAAATCATCGCCAATTGGGGTTCATACCTGGGGTGCAAGGATGGTTCAACATTCAAAAAACAATCCATGTAATCCACCTTATAAACAAGACAAAGAATAAGAACCAAATGATCATATCAATAGAAGCAGAATTAGCCTTTGGCAATATCCAACACCCATTTCTAATACAAACACTGCATTAAATAGGTATAGAAGGTACATTCCGCATCCTACTAAGGACCATATAGATACATCCAATGACCAGTATCAGACTCAGTGGGGGAAAGCTGAAAACATTTCCCCTAAAATTGAGAACCACACAAGGATCATACATCACCACCCATATTAAACATCGTGTGTGAAGTCTTAGCCAGAATGATTAAACAACAAAAAGAAATGAAGGGAATATAATTGGCCAAAGAAGAAGTGAATCTCTGGCTACTTACAAGTATTTTATAGAGAGAGAACTCCCAAGGGCTCCACATAAAGACTTCTGGAAACAGTTGAGGGGCTTGATAAAGTAGCAGTATACAAGATTTGCAAACAAATCAGTCGGAGAAGAGCGCTCCAAAAAAGATACCAAGAAAACAATATTATTTACAGTAGGTATATAAGAGGTGAAATACCTGGGAATATACTTAGCCAAAGTTAAGACCTGTACAAAGAAAACTGCAGAAATTATTACAACAAACCAAAGAACCCTACGTAGAGACCATTGTATTCATGGGTAGGAAGACAATGTCATGAAAAGGTCAGCACCACCTCACTCACTGCTATGAAGCTGAGTCCAATTTCCCCAGCATCCGGACAAGGCAGAATGCACTTGGAACTCTTTATGGAAGTCCAAAGCCTTATCTTTGTCCCACTGCTCGGCTGGTGATTTTGAACTGCTGGTCTTGCAGGTAGCAGTCTGATGTGACACTTCTCCCCCACCAGGGATCCTTACCTAAGGCAACCTACAAAATATAACAGGATTCTGATCCAAACCCCAACTTCCTTCTTCAAAGAAATGGAAAAACTAATTACTAACATTATATGGAGGGGGAAGAGGCCCAAGACAAGTAAAGAACTTCACCAAAAAAGAACGAAGTTGGAAGCCTTGCACTATCTGACCTTAAAATCTACTGTACAGACAACAGTAGTCAGTCCAGCCTGGTACTGGTACGATGACAGATGCATAGACCAATGGACAGGATAGAAAACCCAGAAATAAAAACATCCAGCTACAAACAACCAATTTCAACACAGAACCAAAAAACATTAAACGAGGAAGGGTTAATTTTTTCAACAAATGGTGCTGGAAAAATAAGCTCTCCATCTGCGAATCATGAAACGCATACCTCACCCCAAGCACAAAGATAACGTCAAGAAGAATTTAAAAACTAACGTTATAAGGATCACCGATGAGGAAATCGGGACGAACTTAAGGGTCCTATTGCAGAGCATACACAAACTACCAAATATAATTAAGGAAACACTCAGTGGAAGGCCAAATAGAAACTTATTAAAAATAACACCTGTACATATCAAAAAAACTTCATTAAAAGAGTAAAATTAGATCCCACTAATTGGGAAATATCTTTAGCAGTGACAATAGTCACGGGACTAATTACTAAAATCTACAGAATTCTGTTGTACCTCAATAAGAAAAACAAAAGATGGACAAAGGACATGAATACAGTGAACCCTCATTTATCGCGGTTACT
>NW_022103915.1:35183262-35201567 GCF_000313985.2 Echinops telfairi
CGTAGCTCCGATACGTAGTGATGCAGACAGAAGCGTGTACAGTATGAGCCAATCAGTGGCAGTAATGACAGAGCATGCGCTGTTAGGCAAAAACCGCGATAGAGTGAAGCCATGGAAGTTGAAGCGCGAAGTGGCGAGGGTTCACTGTAGACCATTCAAAAGGAGGACATTTGAATGGCTAACAAACACAAGGAAATGCTAAAGATCACTAGGCATCTGGGAGATGCAAATGAAAAGGATGAGATGTGCCCTCAAACCCACAACAATAGCCCAATTCAAAACAAACAAAAAGCATAGCACCAAATGCTGGAGAGGGTGCAGAGAGATTGGAATTCTACACTACTGGCATGCTTATAAATATCTACAGCCATTGTGGAAAGCGATAGGGCACTGACTGAAACATATGGCCCAGCAATACTTTTGATGGACACGTACCCCAAAGAAAAGAAACAGAACAGGATCAAATGTATACTCTCTTCTGTTCATTGCTGACAGTTCCCAAGAGCAAGAAGCTGGAACAGCACAGTAGCCCATCAGTAGAAGAACAGATAAAGAGTAAAGAAACTGGTACACACACACACACACACAAACAGCAATAGAACCACGGAACACCTCACAACATAGATGAACACAGAAACCAGTATGCTGAGTGAAGTTAGTCACCAAAGACAAAAGCCGGATGAGCTTACTCCTATAGGGCTAAGGCACCCAGATGAAAGGACTTCTCAGTTCATACAGTCTTCTAATTTGGTCTCCTAATCTATGAAACAAAGTGCCTGCCTAGTGTCCGTGAACCATATATCACCCCCTTGATACGTATGTCTTAAAAACCACTTCGGCAGAGGACCCCTTACTCAGTTAGGGTCAAGTTTTCAAGTTGGGGTAGGGAGAGAAATCTGTTCAGTTGCTGCCATACAACATTGTTCTATGGTCACCCCAAATCAAACGATCCTCCTACAAGAGTGATCAGCAAACCTTCCTGGGAATTCAAGCCAAGATGGGGGAGGGGGCTATGTGTGTCTTGCACAGGTGGTTACATTACTGGTGGTGAGTAAACCGGGAGAAGCAACTTCCCAGAGGGAAAAAAAAGTGTTTAACAGTTCTTCTATAGAACCCAAGGGCAGAATATGCCTGGTACTTTGTTCTTTATGGAACACTTCGGATGCAGTTTCTGTCAGCCTCTGGTGTCGCACCCAGGCTGTGTGGTATAGGCTACTGGACTGCTATCCCCAGGTTATGGATTGGTGGTCATTGGACTTTGGTGCAAATCCTGTGGCATTGAGGATGCCCAAGGAATGGTGGCCCCGGCCTATCATTTATTTAATATTTTAATGCCCTCCTTACTTTCGTATGACATGTATTAATCTGGTGAACATGATTCTGCTTCTGTGTTATTGAGTGTTATTGAACGTTTTGCTCTATCACAACCCCTAATGCTTGTGTAAAGAGTCTCTAGTCACTGAGTTAAGTCTGTCAAGAAAGCCTGTATTTCGGTCTGTAGGTGGCCTATATATAATTTCCTTTTCTCAACAGTGTCTTAAATTCTATACCATTGGCTAAATGAATGACACTATTAATAATGTATGCCCCAGGGGGATGATTGATACCGCTCTCTATTATAAAATGATAAGGGTTCTCTAATGTGAATCAGAGACCTATGTAAACCATTGGTATATGAATGGATTTGGGGCTTGCACTTAATTCTAGCCCCAGTCTAAACAATTATTTCTGATGACATGGCTCTGCTCCCTGTTATGTCAAAGAGACCACTGAAGATAGGGTGTTATAGCCAAATATGGTGATGGTGCTTGGATGTCAAAAAGAATAGTTTCTGGGGTCTTAACAGCGTATTTAGAAACAAGCAGCCATTTAAGTGAGGCAGTAATTAAGTCCACATGGAAAAGAAACACACCAGCATGTGTGATCCAAGGATGGTAAATAGCAAATTCCAAATTCAAAGGAGGTATTGCTTTCAGAGCTTAAATTGTGAGTACCAGATTTGCAGAAGGCTAGGGATAACTCTAAAAACCTCATCTCCTCTGACCATTGTCCAGGGATCTCAATAGCCCCATCATCAGACCGAGGACATTGTAAAGTTGGTTATGACAGATGCAGTCTGGTTACAATGTAATACTTTATCCTTTTTTTTATGTTTTTGTATTTTTCAAAGCTATTTTATTGGGAGCTATTACAAATATATCATTCCATAGTTCAAGCACATCAAGCAGTAGTGTACAATTGCTACCACCATCATTTTCAAGGCATTCTCTTCTTTAACTCCTTGACATCAGCTCCCCTTTACCCTCTCCCTCTCCCTCTGTATCCCCCAAGGAACCCTTATTTTATTTGTCTCTAAAGGTTCATCAATCCTAAGTTTCATATACTGAAAAACAGATAACAAAAATTCAAGAGGGCTACCCAAAATGACAAAATACATCAGAGATAAACTCCAATATGAAAAAGAAAAAAAAAATGAACAGAGAATGTTGAAAACCAAACCAGGCCCAGTATGTATCAGAGAGGGATAAAATCACAAGGTTTTAACCATGCAAGTCAGGTCTATACTTTTGATCTCCTGTAGTCATCACTCCAGTGCCCTCTGTTTGGTAACTGGCTTATTCCCATCCCTCAATCATGGTTAGAGGGAAATCACCTTTGACCCATTTTTTATTTTTAGTATTTTCAGCATTCTTTTAATTGAGGTTTCTTGATATTTTGTCTTGTCGCTGTTTGTTTGCTTGATTCTAGTTTAGGTTTTGCGTGGTTTTTCAGATATGAAATCTAGGATAGGTAAATCCATAGAGACATTAACTGGATTGATAATTGTTTAGGGCCATGGATGGAGGGAAATCAGGAGCTAACAACAAGTATGAGAAGAAAACATTCTGAAATTGATTGTGGTGATGATTGTACAAGTCTTAATATGTTTGAACAATTAAGTTGTATGAAATGTGAAATATATGCCAATAAAACTATTTGAAAACAAAAGTTAATGAATTTTTTTCTACAAGCCTTTTGAAGCTCCCTCACATAAGCACTGTGCCAGTTGTAATACTGTGGAGGGCTTTTAGTTCTTTTCAAAACCATCGAATCTGATAACTGCAGAAGGCATGTAGGGAATTGGCCTGCTTTTTCATTATTACTTTCATGGAGATTAAAAGCCAGACACATGAAAGATTCTAGATAAATTACTTCCCAGTTAGTGAAAAAGCAGTGCGTTAACATCCAAAGGTCAAAGTAAATGTATGCCATGTTTTCTTTCTGAATGGATATAAGCTATTGTGTGTTCTCCTGACCTTTTTGCTATCGTATTTATTCAGTTATCCCATCGCAGTTGAAACACAGCATATGTACAATGTATTTCCACAGTGGTGGCCCAGAGGAAAAGGGTGGAGAAACATTTACGTTCTTCCCTTTCACTCCTGTTCCCTTCTGTTCACGCCTGTGCTGGAGAGATACATCAGCGTGATCACATAGGGGGTCTAAAATGAAGCTGAAAATAGGGTTGATGGTCTGAAAAGGTATTGCCCCTGTGGGAAATGTCCTTTGGGGGGGTTGGTCCTTTCCCGTAGCCCAGACACATTTCTGAGTGCCCGCACAGATCATCGTCATGGCTGTCCTCCTGTCACAAAGGTCAGGGGCCCCACCTGTCCTCTCGTTGACTACCACCACCTGTGCTAACCCATTGTCAGGGTGCTGACGCAGATGGCAAATTTAGGTTTTTGTTTTCGAAGCTTCTTTTCTTGGGTTCTCAAAAAGAAAATATATTTATCCTGTTTTAATAGTTTTATGCTTCGATATTGATGATAAATGACACACATATCAATAGCAGGCCCCAAAAGTTTCAAATCCGAAGCTATATGATATTTTTATGCCTATGCTTATTCTATAGCTAATTTATTTACTAAATTATAATCTGAGGACTCACTGGAGCCTTTCCATTCACTTACTTATTCATTTACTCGGTGATGTTTGGATCAAAGCCACAGCGTTCTTGCACTAATATCAATAATTTTTGTGGTTTTATAGAAAATAAAGGACTCCACTTTTGGTGACTGGACGAATATTCGAGGGCCCAGGCCTTGGGAAGATCCAAACCTCCTCCAAGGACGGAATTCAGAAGCCCTTAAGTCCAAGACAACCTGATTATGTTGATTCTAGTTTTTTTGGTTACTTTTGTTTTAATTTTAAAATGTTTTCAATCAAGCTTCCCCCAATATGTTCCTATATAATGGAAGGAAAATTCCAGAACCGCAGAACTCGGAATAACAATAATTAACCGTCGTGATTGAAAAGTGGAAATCTTTATGTTTCTCAATATTTCATTTGCAAATGAAAGTAGCCCTATTGACCACATGTATTTTTGGACCTTTCAGTAAAAATGTAAAAAATATAAATAATGCTACTAAAGAGTGTCCTTTATTCTACTCCCCAACTACCGACCGACATTCCTGACTTACCAATCCCTAAGGTAACTCTTCAATATTTCATTCTGATTCCTAATGAGAATATGTGCATTGAATCTAAACTCTAAAGCCAAGCAGTGGTTTTATACCAAATCTATAAAGGAGAAATAATGACCGCAATCGGAGAAGAATTTCAGTTTATTTTTACACGAGGAAGTAAAGAAGTATTACTATTAGGGTTCCAGTTCATATATACATGGGCTCATTCCGGACAAAAGTGGTTTAAGTGTGTCTCTTCGATGGCTGGCTGGCTACAAACAGTTCTGCATGATTCACTTGTCGTTGTTTCACTAAACGCTGCACTGCCATCGAGTTGGTTTTTAACTGGTGACTTCGCAGTTAGTGGCCCTATGCATTCTCACTACACCGCCAGGGACCCCCGTTGTCTCAGGCGAGTCTCTAAAAAGAAAAAGTCCAACAAAAATAGTGGTTTCTCAGAAGGTCATGGCAACTGCTTATTTGGATCCCCAAAGGGTGATCTTGTACAATCACAGACAATCATGGAGACTTACCGTGAAAAGACTTTAAGAGAACGAACAACTGCATTGGTGAGAGAAAGGCCTGGAGAGTTGTGCCCAGGAATTTTCCTGCATCGCAGTGTACCTACTCGTTTTTTCCAAGGGTAGGATAGCAATGGCTATCTTCAGATAATTTCATTGGGAAACCCTACAGCCACATCTTGCCCTTTCAGACTTCTTTTTGTTCTCCATACTCAAAGAACGTGTACAAGGAACACAATTTGAGTCCCTTGACGCCAAAACTAAAAATAAATAAAAAATAAAAATTCCTGCATTAAAAAAAAAAATCCATCTGAAAATAATAGGAAGTTCTTATAAAGACAAGGCACAGTTTCTAAATTAAAAGCACCTCCATAGTAGTTGTACATAGCATGGGTACCTGATAGATCCAACCTGATGAATTGGGAGAGTAGCTTGATAAACTATCCCAAAACTCAGAGGACAATTGAGAAGATGCAACAGAAGCCCTGAAGGAGGAGGAGAAGAATTGTTAACAATAATGGCACGATAGGGTTAAAAATGGACATGGGAGCTTTCCCGCTGCTCCTCTGCCATCCACTTGACCTTGCTGCATCTCGGTGTCTCTGTCTCTCAGTCTCTCTCTCTCTCTTTCCCTCCCCCTCCCTCCCTCCCCCTCCCACCTCAGGTTGCCGCATGTGGGGTTGAAGCCCCGTGTTCAGTTAACTGTAAATCCTGAAACTTCTCTATCCTTTATAAAAACCCACTTGGATCACACACACACACAAATGGACATGGGAGGTCATATCCAAGGAATGAACAATCCATTTAATGGAATTCTAAGACAGGGCTTTATGGAGATGAAGTTAAAATAATAAAGATACTATAAGAAAGAAAAATGCAGAATTTTCCAGGGAAGGGTTGTTAGTTCTGACCCATAGTGACCCTCTTATAACAGCTTAGAGAAATTTGCTTTGAAAAAGTAAATGTAGTCATAAGAGCCCCTAATAAAATGATTTAGAAAAAAAAAATCTGTTAAGGAAATCATATTCATCCTGGGTAGACAAAATTATGAAATGGTACATGATTATATGCAAACATATAAAATTTCTTTAGGTATTGCACAATTTGGAGAATAGTAATTTATCTGCAAATTGAACCCGTAATTTTTTTTTACTCTTTGGGTTTACAGTGACCTGATCCCCAGGTAAAGGGTGGAGGTGAGGGAACTTAGGGTTTTTTTTGTTTTGTTTTAACACCACCACCCCCTCCACCCACCACCCACCACATCATCTTAGGCAGCTTAGTTCCACCCCACTTTTCACTTGCTCTTTTAAGGCCAGTACTAGATGCTTTATGCCTCTCGACGGACACACGTCTGCTAAAACTACCAACAGATTATAACTCCATCTCACCTTTCACCCCTACAAAATTGATATTTTCAGCCTGGTTAGCAAAAAGGAAAGCAAGCTCATTATCTGGTAGCCGTAAATACTGATAGAAATTATTCATAAGACTTAGTTCTCTGAGAGCATTTGAATTTAAAAATGTACTTGTTATATCAGTTGGATGCTGAACGGTAGATTGTTGTAAGTGAAGCGACTCGTCCAACAAGATATAATTAGAGACAGTTTAATTTTTGAAAGTATATTGTGAACAATCAGTCCAACAAGATATAATTAGAGACAGTTTAATTTTTGAAAGTATATTGTGAACAATCAGTGTGATGCTCTGATTGTCTACAATATAATTTTTATATGATTTTTATTTTCTGATTTATTTCCTTATTTGGAGCAGGGACTAAAAGGAGATAACTACGTAAAGCACGTCTCACAGCACTAAATGGGAACCATAGCTCGTAGGACTTAGGCAGCCTGTTTCTGAAAGGCTGGGCACTCTATTCTGTATTCCTCCCCCTTGTGGTCGCTATGAAACAATTCACTCAATGGCAGTGACTGGTTTTTGGTTGTAGGTATAAATTACGTTTATGAAACTGGGCTTTCCCCCCTACCCATTGTTGAAACAAACTCCACCCCCAACACACCACCCAGTAAGAATACATTTGCATTTGCAATGTACAAGCATTGTTTTTGAGGTCTATTATAAAATTAATTGTTTATCGAAGAGACTGATTTGGTGGATAGAAATCACAGAATTAAAGGAGACAGTGTTAGCAACCTATAGGCTTTGACTTCTGATACTGTGGATGCTCACAGACTTAACCCTGCTGTTTCAGAACCAGTCCCGAATTGTGAATGTTAGGTTCTTTGCTGGTAATGATTTGTAGTTTGGTAAAAGTTGGACTCTCCCTTTCTAAGACTGCCTATCTAAGATTTTTCCCTTAGACTGCCTTTGTAAGGAAAATATTTTCTGTTCTCTAGCACCATCTTTTAGAAGCTTTCTGGTCTAAAAAGTAAAATGTAGCCAGCCAATTAAAGAATAAAATACCAAATCCACTGTCATTGAATTAATTATTCTGACTCGTAGCCACCCTATGGTTCACGGTTATTTTACTGTAAGTTTTTCTCCTAAGGAATACTGGTGGGTTTTAACCAGCAACCCTGGGTTTAGCAGTCCAGTGCACACCTGATATAACTACAAGGACTCCTCCAGTGGGGAGAAAACAGTGGGGCGGATGGGAGGGGAGGCAGGTAGGAAACATGCATTCATCACTGAAATAAATCATTACTAGGATAGGGTAGAATCTGGAGAAGTAGATGGACGGGAGGTAATTGGCTTGCATCCATACATGCTAAGGTTTTGATTGGCTATGAGGAAATACAAGGTTAATTCCAATCTTGGTACCACGGGAAGTGAGGCACAGGTAAGGCTCATAAAATTTTTTGTTAGAGCTTGACATATGGCCTTTCTTCTTTGCTGTGGCTTTACCCCAGAGAAGAGGGAATTACTGTCTGAGGATGTTAAGGACAGGCTTTGGAATGGGTGGCAACATGCACCCTTGACAAAGAGGCCAAGGATAAAGTAAATGATAGGCATGCCAGGGCTTTACGCTTGGGTGTGATAGTTCCTCAGTTTCCTTTCAGCTGGCTGCCAGAGTACCGGGTAAGATTTACTAGTAGGACATCAGCCAAGTCATCTCTTGGAACATGGATATATTCATGAGAAAGTACATAAAAATAATTACAATGGCAGCTTTTAACAGTCCGTCCCAGCTCAACAACACAGGGAAACTTACTATGGAAAGCCTAGCCCATGAACACGAAAAACAAACCAACAGGAATTAATTGATCTATACCAACGAACGATGCACCAAACTGAGGCAGCACTTGAAGCACTCCCTTGTCTATGCCAAGAAACCTGGAGGACAGCTCCCTGTCAACCGATTGGAAGAGATCCCTATGTGTGCCCATCCCAAAGAAAAGTGACCCAACGGAATGCAGAAATTATCAAACAATCTCGTCACTATCACATGCAAATAAAATCT
Organism: Echinops telfairi; assembly: GCF_000313985.2. Lineage (NCBI taxonomy): Eukaryota > Metazoa > Chordata > Mammalia > Afrosoricida > Tenrecidae > Echinops > Echinops telfairi. The sequence goes on from NW_022103915.1 coordinate 35,191,650, forward strand.
TGCTGAAGATAATTAAATAGCGGTTACAGCAGTACCTCAATGGGGAGCTGCCAGAAATTCAAGGTGGATCCAGAAGATGTGCAAGGCATATCCTTGCTGATACCAGATAGATCTTGACTCAAAGCAGAGAATACCAGAAAGGTGTTTACTGTGTCATTTGACTCTGAAAGGCACTCAACTGTGTGGACCATAACAAACTATGGGTAACAGGAATACCAGTGCACTTAATTGTGCTCCTGCAGAACCTGTACACGGACCAAGAGGCCATCCTAGAAACTGAACTAGGGACGACTGTGGGTTTGAAAGTCTGGAAATGTGTGCATCAGGGCTATTATTAAATACTTGCTCAGTTTGTATGCAGAGCAAATCACCGAGGAGCTGGATTCTATGAAGAACTCCCGCTACATCTGGTTTCGGAGGAAGGCACACTCCCAGCATGTGGCATGTAGGTGGCACCATGTTGCTTGCTGAAAGTGAGGAGGAATTGAAGCGCTTTCTGATGAAGATCAAAGACTGCAGGCTTCAATAAAGATGATCACTCAATGTAAGGAAAACAAAATATTCACTCGGCCAATAGGCAGCACCATGACAGATAACTATGGAAGTTGTTAAGGATTTCATTTTGATCCACAACAAATTATCCACAAACAATTATCCACAAACTTGATCCACAAACAATTATCAAGGAAGCAGCAATGATGAAATCAAATGGTATATTGCATTAGGCAAATCTGCTGCACAAGACCTCTTTCAAATGATGAAGACCAAGGATGTTACTTTGAGGACTAAGGGTGCCTGGCCCAATCCATAGTATTTTCAGCCTCATCAACATGTGAAAGCTGAGTAAGGAAGACTCAAGAAGAAGCGGCCCGTTTGTATTAGCGTGATGCAAACAAGAGTGTGAAAGTATCACGGACTGCCAAAAGAACAAGCAAATCTGTCTTGGAAGAAGTGCAGCTAAAATACCGCTGAGAAACCAGAATGGTGAGACGGAGGTACTTCGACATGTCATCAGGAGAGACTGGTTCCTGGGGAAGGGCATTTGCTTGGTAAAGTAGAGGGTCAACAAAAAAGAGGAAGATTCTCGACGAGACAGACTGACACGATGGCTGCAACCATGAGATCAAGAATAGCAATTGTGAGGAGGGTTCAGGGCAAGGCAGCGTTTAATCCTGTTACTGATTAGGGTCACTGAATCAGAGCCAACACAAGGGCACCAGACAACGACATGAACGCTGAGTGTCCAATCATCTTTTCAGTGTCTCATTCTTAAACATGAATGGGTAGCCAACAATGACCAGGATCTTAAGGGACGCTTATTTTAGGTCATATACGACCAGAAAATGTTTTGGAAAAGGAGACTAAACAAGGGAAAGAAAATGAGTTGGGTTGCTGCCTTGATTCTGAATCATATTAACTCTATGTACAACATAATGAAGCGGTGTGAAGTCTTGCACCATCCTCAGTTGTACATTTTAGCATATTGTTGCAGCCACTACGTCAGTCAATCTTGTTGAGGGTCTTCCTCTTCTACACTGATCCCGAGGTTCTTTTTCAGTGACTGGCCCCCTCTAATAACAAGCCCAAAGTAAATGAGACAGTCTCTACTTCCTTAATTCTAAGGAGCATCCTGGCCACGATAACTTTATTTGTTCTTCTGATAGTCAATATTCTTTTCCTACACATAATTAAAATGCACCAATTCTTCTCCTGTCTAAATTATTCGTTGCCTAATTTTTGCATGCATTGAAAGTGATCTGGCATAGGTCAGGCACATCTTAGCCCTTAAATTGACAGGTTTGCTCTTTAACATTTTAAAGAGGTAGTTCTCAGAAGATGTGTCCAATGTAATATGTCATTTAATATCATGAAAAATGGAGAAAATATTGAAGTTGTCAAGGATGCCATTTAGTTTATACCTCAAAATCAAAACGCATACAAGTACTAGTCAAGAAATCAAGTGACATATTACATGCATAAAAACATATACACTCATATGTTACCTCCTGCCAAGCTGGAATGTTGACTAGTTCTTTCTGGAACAGTGACTCTGTGTATTCTTTCCATCTTCTTTTGATACTCCCCGAATCAGTCAATGTTTTTTCCATAAACTAAAAAAAGCAAACTCACTCCAATAGTGTTGATGTCCACTGATAGTGACCCTATAGGACAGGGTAGAACTGCTCCTATGAGTTTCTGAGAGTGTAACTGCAGAGTAGAAAGCCCCAACTTTCTCCCAAGGTTTTGAACTGACAACCGTGGGGATCTCAACCTGATGTATAACCACTATTCCACCAGGGTTCCCATTGAATCTTTTAATATTGCAACTCAAGCTTGAGGTTTTTTGTTTTTTTTTTCTTAAATTCTTTTAGTTTAAGATATACTGAGTTTCTCTAATTGTAGGTCTTCGCACATTTCACTATAGTATTTGTATTTGTCGTGTCAAGCTGCCTTTTAAATTTTTCTATTCAGCTCTTTTACTTCATCCTTTCTTCTATTTGCTTTAGCCACTCTGTGATTAAGAGCAAGTTTCAGAGTCTCTTCTGACATCCACTCTGACTTTTTCTTTCTTTCCTGTCTTTTTAATGACCTTTGCTTGCTTCATGAATTATGGTGTTGATGTCTTCTCACAGGTCATCTAGTCTCCCATCATTAATGTTCAGTGCATCAAGTCTGTTCTTTAGATGTTCTTGAAATCCAGGTGGAATAGACTCAAGGTTGTATTTGGTTCTTATGAACTTGTTTTAATTTTCTTCGGCTTTATCTTGAACTTACATATGAGCAATTGATGGTCTGTTCGCAATCAGTCCCTGGCTGTTCTTAGCTGCTGATATTGAGCTTCTCCATTGTGTCTTCCCATAGATGTAGTCAAGTTGATTTCTGTGTATTCCATTTGTGGAAGTCCATGTGTGTTGGGAAGCCTTTTGTGTTGTTGGAAAAAAGGTATTTGCTTCGAACAAGCCGTTGGTTTTGAAATATTATATCATGTGATTGCTAGCTTCCTTTTTATAATAAGTAAGTCCATATTTTCAACTACTGTTCCTTCCTCTTTGTTTACAACTTTTGCAATTCAATAGCCAATAATTATCAATGTATCTTGATTGCATGTTTAACCAATTTTTTACCCAAGAGTTTGGTAGAATTTTTCAACTTTTCCAGTACTAGCTTTTGTGGTTGATGCATAAATTTGAATAATAGTTGTATTAATTAGATTTTTTTGAAAGCAGATAGATATCATCCAATCACAGACAGCATTGTACTTCAAGAATGATTTTGCAAGGTCCTTTTTGACAATGAATGTCACACCATTCCTCTTGATTGTGTTTTCCCGGCATAATAACTCATGTGATCTTCTGATTCAAAATAGTCAATGCCAGTTCATTTCAGCACAGGGATGCCTAGGACACCGGCAAAAATGCATTTCATTTCATTTTTGACCACTTCCAATTTTCTTAGAGTCATACTTCGCACATTCCAAGTTTTGATCATTAACAGATGTTTGCAGCAGTTTCTCCTTACCTTGATTCATGCCCAAGAAGCAAACGAAGATCCTAAAGTCTTCACTACCACAGGCTTTACTCCATTCACATCACCTTGGTGGACTCCACTCTGAAAAGGCAGCTCCTCCTCAATCACATTTTGAGTGCCTTCTGACCGGAGGGGCCCATCCTTTGGCACTATCATATCTCTGACCAAGTGCCACTTCACTTCACCAGGCTCTCCTTATCTGGAAATATGTTGAAGCCATCCAGAAGGTTTCCAGGGTCTCCTTTCTCCGAAATGGGGAGCAGAGTTCTTCGGCGTTGTCTGTTCTTGGTCTGGAAGCTCGGCTGAAACCTGCTCACTTTGGCTGAGCCTGCTGGCATCTGACATACCAGTGACAGAGCTTCCAGCATCACAGCAACACACCAGCCACCACAGTGTGACAAACTGACAGACAAGTGGTAGATTAGCGACACAGAAGACAGACATTTGGCAGTGATTTTTTTTCCAGTTTAATTTTGTGCATAGAGTACCGTTCACCTTTCATACAACTTCCCCCAATGGCCACATAGTATTTTATCGTAATATGCTGTTAAGACCAGAATATTGACATTAATGTAATTCTTTAAACTACCTGCACTCCTGTGTTTAAGTGGCTTTTTAAGGTTCTTATCTTCTCACTACAAAGGGTTTCAAACAGTTTCTGGATATTTTTCATTATCTTTTAATTTCATTGCTCCATAAACTGTTTGAAGCCCTCTTATATTAAAGTGCCTTTGAAAATGAAAGTTCATTATTGTACTGTTGTATTGTTATTTAGGAGCCCTGGGAGTGTAGTGCTTACAAGTTGGGCTGCTAACTGCAAGGTCAGCAGTTCGAAACCACCAGCTGCTCTACAAGAGAAAAATGGCGATTTCTATACCTGTAAAGAATTGGACTCTTGGAAACTCACCGGGGCAGGTCTACCCTGTGCTAGAGGATGGCCTTGAGTTGGCATCCACTCAATGGTAGTGAGTTTGCTTGGGTTTGGGGGGTTTTGTTGTTGTTTACTTTTGTTGTTATTTAGTCAGCTCTTCCACCTCTTGACTGTCCGGTTGCCATGCCGTGCTACTGGGAACGAGGCCATCAGAATTTTCAGTACAAACGAGGCCATCCAAGGAGAGCAGGTTTCAGCACGTTGCCAGAGTAAGAACCACTAGGTGCCCTTGTGGCATGGTGGGTGTGCATTGGTCTGCTAACCGCAAGATACGCAGTCTCATCCTGCCTTATTGGGTCACTGGCAGCCGAAATTGACCTGAGGGCAGTGAATTTGGTTCCAAGTTTGGGAGGAAGAAGAAATAGGTTGTCTATTTCGCAAGATTTAATGCCAGAAGATGAGCCTCAGGGCGGAGGGTTTTCAAACAACAGGAGAAAAGCTCCCGTCTCAAAGCAGTGCTAGGTGTTAGGGGCTGTCCAGTCAACTCTGACTGATAACACTCTTGTCCACAACTAATGAAGAGCGACTCAGGCCTGCGCAAACCTCACGATGAGTCATTATGTTGGAGCCCATTGTTGCCGCCACCGTGTCAATCCACCTTCTTGACGATCTTCTTTTCCCTGCGCCTCCACCGTCCAGAGAATGTCCTTTTCCAGGGACTGCTCTCACCTGTAACCTTCTCACCATCTTCACTTCTAAGGGACATTCTTATTGTTCTTCTTGACAGACAGACTTGTTTGTTTTTGACAGTTCACAGGTATTTTCGGTATGCTCCGCCAGCACCATAATTCAAATGTATTCATTCTTCTTCAGTCCTCCTTATTCATAGTCAAACCTATGAGGCAAATGAAAATACCATGGCTGGCTCAGGCCTACCTTAGTCTTCGAGTGGCACCCTTGGTTTTCGTCTTCTGGAGCAGAGTGGCCCAATGTAATTTGTTGTTTGGTTGCCTCCATGAGTAATGATTGTACAGCCACGTAAAATGGAATCCTTGATAAAGTCAGACTTCTCACTATTTATCACGATGTGGTCTATTGATTCAGTTCTGAGGATCTGGGTTGACTATACATTGAGTTGTAATCTGTATTGAAGGCTGCAGTCCTTGATCTTCATCAGCCAGTTCAAGTCCTCCTTGCTTTCAGTAGACAAGGTTATGTCCACTGCGTAACACAGGTTGTTCATTTGCCTTCCTCCAAAGCTGATCCAGCGTTCTTCTTCATGTGGCCCAGTGTATGACTTGTTTGTCATCGAGATTGACTGACTGTGGTGGAAGGAAACGACTCGGATGCACACCTTTTCTGATTTAAAAGCATGCAGTGTCCACGTGTTCGGTTTGTAGGACTGCCTTTGTGGTCCATGTACCCAATTCCCTATTGCTTTATATGCATGTGAAACTTGGACATTGAATAAGGAAGACCGAAGAAAAATTGATGCCTTTGAATGTGGTGCTGGGGAAGAACATGGAAAGTACCACGGGCCACTAACAGGACAAACAAATCTGTCTTGGAAGAAGTACGTCCAGAATGCTCCTCAGAAGCAAGGATGGCGAGACTTCATCTCACATCGTTTGGACATGTTGTCAGGAGAGAAGGACTTCGTGCTTGGTAAAATCATGGAGCAGTGAAACAGAGGAAGGCCCTCAAGGAGATGGATTGACACAGGGGCTCAAGCATAAGAGCAATTGTGAGGATGGTGCAGGGTCTGGCAATGCTTCCTTCTGCTGTGCATAAGGTCGCGATGGGTCAGAGCCAACTTGATGGCACCTAACAGCAACAACAGGGTCTGCATAAGCACAATTAAGTGTTCTGGAATCCCCATCCTTCTCAAGGCTATCAGTACTTGATTATGATCTGCATAGTCAAATGCCTCTGCACAGTCAATAAGGCAAAAGTAACTATCTTCCTGGTATTCCCTGCTTTCAGCCAGATCCCTCAATTTTAGCACAGATGTCTCTTGTTCCACTTCCTCTTCGGAATCCAGCTTGACTTTCTGGGAGCTCCCTGTTGATATACTGCTGCAGCCATTGTTGAATTAACTTCACCTAAACTTTACTTGCGTGTGATGTTAATTGTATTATTCAATAATTTCTACATTCTGGGATTTGGGGGTTTGAAGTTAAATCTAGCCCCAATCTAAGAGCAATTCATTATTATTCAAAGCCCTACGTGATACTCCCCCTCATGAAGAAATCACTAAAGATATGGGTGCTATAATAAAATGAGGTGAAGAAAATAAATGGTGCCTGTATATTAGAAAGAATAGAGTCTGGGATCTTAAAGGCTTGTCTTAAAATAAGAAGCTATCTGAGATGTCAACTACATCCACGGTGAAGAAGTATACCTGCCTGTGTGGTCCAAGGATTGCAAACAATAAAATCCAAATCTGCAGGAGGGAATGGTATCAGAGTTTAAGTTCTGAGCACCTGGTTTGTAGAAGGATATGGATGACAGTGGAAGCCTAAAATCCATTCACTGGGTCGCCACATAGATTATGCCTCCAGTAAATTCCCACTGACCATTACTAGGGATGTGAATAGACTTGCTATCAGAGAGCAAGTCTGAATCAGCAATATAAAGTTGGTTTTGACTGATGCAGTTAGGTTAAAATGTAGCACCTTATCATTTGCTCTCCATTGTGACCCATTTTAAAGTTGTTTCAGTTAATGTTATTTTCTGCCTTTTTATTGATTTTTTTCTGTTTTGTTTGTCATTATTGTTTAGTTTTCTTTGTTTGCTTTCTGTTTGTGTTTTGCATGATTTTCTATATATGAAATCCAAGACAGGTAAAGCTATAAAGACAGTAACTGAATTAATAGCTACCAAGGGGAATGGGAAGGGAGATTCGGGAGAGATGGAAGTGAGCAACAAAGAGTATGAAAAGAAAATGTTCTGAAATGGATTGTGATGATTTCATGACTCTTCATAATTCAAACATTTTTTCATAAATTTTATGATACAGTATGTGAATTTTATGCCAATAAAACTCTTAAAATTTCCCTCATATTCTGTTGGGTTACCTTTATTTGGAATGGGCACAAATATGTATCTCTTTCACATAACTGTCTTCCAGATTTCTTGGCATAGACAAATGAGTGCTGCCAGGGCTTCGTCAAGTTGTTCACACTTTTCCATTGCTATTCCATCGATTACAGGACCTTTACTTTTTCTAATGCATCTTGGACTTCTTCTTTACCATTGGTTCCTGATCATACGCTCCCTCTTGAAATGGTTTAATGCCCACCCTTTCTTTTTGGTGCAGGACTCTGTATTCTTTTCTAACCTCTTTCTTTCTGTCCTTCAATTATACAACATAAGGCTTGAATATTTCCTTCTCTTCTTTCAGCTTAAGGTATGGTGAGCATATTCTTTTCTTTTGGCATTTTTACTCCAAGTCTTTATACATTTTTATAATACTTTATCTTCTCAAGCTGCTCTTTGAAATTTTCTATTCAGCTCTTGTACTCATTTTTTCCATTTATTCTAGCTACTCTACTATCAAGATCTTTCTAATAGAGAAAAACATCAGCTGGCTTATATGAAGAAGAATGCAATATTAGGAGTGGAGGGAGTCTTAAAGCTCCTGCAATATTCAGGGATTCAACCTTGCCTGTTGAAAAGTAAGGAGGACTTGAAGCACTTGCTAATGAAGGTCAGGGATGTCAGCCTTTAGTGTGGATTGCAGCTCAATGTAAGGAACACCCCGAATCCTTACAACTGGACCAATAAGTAACATCAGGATAAATGGAGAAAAGGTTAAAGTTGTCAAGGATTTTTCCTTGCTTGGGGCTGCAATCAGTGCTCATGGAAGCAGCAGTCAAGAGAGCAAACAACACATTTCAATTGGGTTGCTGCCCAAGACCTCTTGCTGCACAAGACCTCTAGCGTATTGAAGAGCAAGGATGTTACTTTGAGGACTAAGGTGCACCTCACCCAAGCCATGGTCTTATTTTTCATTGCATCACATGCATGTGAAAATTGGACACTGAATAAGGAAGATAAAAATAATCGATGAATTTGAATCAATAGTGCTGGCAAAGAATATTGAAAGTACCATGGACTACCAAAAGAACAAACAAATCTGTCTTGGAAGAAGTGCAATCCTTAGAAGCAAAGGTGGCCGGACTTCATCTCATGCACTTTGGATATGTTAGATCAGTTCCTGGAAAAGAACGTCACGCTTGGTGGATGGGTAGTGAAAAAGAGGATGCCACCTAACAGCAACAACAAAGAGTAGGACCAAGAGTAAACACACCTGTGGTAGTTACACAATTTCATGTCAACTTGATAAATAAGAATGAAGGAGTGGAGTCCAGCCTGTATCAGGCATCACCCTGATGCCTTCTTATGGGCGTGGCTTTCTCATGAGGATTCTGGGAACTCTCTCTTGATTCTGCCATCAGAAGAGGCAGGCCACTTTATTGCACATTCCCATTGACAAGACACATGGAGCCACGCTAATAGCATCCACTGCCATTGGATCCACATGACTTTCCGCCCAGCGGCTTCAGATCTTCCTGCATCCGGCATCATAGAATGTGCTGCATGAGTCCAAAGAGGAATTCATAGGCTAATATTGGACTTATGGGCTAATATCAAACTTATGGACTTGATCTGGACTGGGCTGAGATGTTTTATTGATGCATAATTATTCTTGATATAGAGTTCTCTCTTACTCATATATGAGTGTCAATGAATTTATTTCTCTAGTCAACCTGACCTAACAACATCATTTAATGCAATGAGATCTGAAGGACAGAGCAGTGGGGAATGTTGAAGTTTGCCTGGGTTTCATCAGGATGCTGCTTCCTTCGGCACCTTATTTTCTGTAACTTTTCAGTGGAGGTGACGTCCTAGGCACTTGCAGAGCTGACACTAGGATCTGATGCCATCACAGGCCTAGAATGTTTCTTGTAAGGACCCTTCCCTCTTCATTCTCGCTCTCTGCACCTCTGAACTGCTGACTGAACCGAACAATTGTTAAGTGCCATTGAGTCTGTTATGACCCATTGAGCCCTTATGCGCAACAAAACAAAGCACTGCGGTGCTTGGCCATCCTCACAACTCTTCCTTCGCTTGAGCCCATTGTTGCAGCCACTGTATCAGTCCATCTCCTTGAGAGCGTGCCTCTTTTATACCTCCCTCTACCTTACCAAGTGAGATGCCCTGCTCCAGGGACTAGTCCCTCCTGACAAAATGCCCAGAGCATGTAAGAAGAAGTCTCACCATCCTTCCCTCTAAGGAACACTCTGGTCATACTTCTTACACGAGAGATTTGTCTATCCTTTTGACAGTCCGTGGAACTTTCAATAGTCTTCACTGGTACCACAATTCACATGCATTGATTCTTTTTTGGTCTTCCTTATTCAATGTCCAACTTTCTTTCTTTTTTTTAAAAAACATTTTATTAGGGGCTCATACAACTGTTATCCCAATCCATACACACATCAATTGTGTAAAGC
>NW_022103915.1:35202752-35211660 GCF_000313985.2 Echinops telfairi
TTGATTCTCCTCCTGTCCCACTATCATGCTCAGTCCCGACCAGGATTTCAGCACTTCCTCTTTGTTACGTTTCAATGTCCAACTTTCATAAGCAGATGAGGCCACTGAAAATACCATGCCTTGGATCAGGTACACCTTAGTCCTCAAAGTAACCTCCCTGCTTTTCAACACTCTAAATAAAGAGGTCTTGGGTAGCTGATGTATGCAATGCAAAGCGTTGTTTGATCTCTTGACTGCTGTTTCCATGAGCATTGAATATTAAACAGTTGTGGGAGTTTTTTAAAGTTGGTGTTTCTAGGACCAAAGAAGCAAAGCAATGGATAGAGATACAAACATAGTGGTGTACATATGTAAATACATTAATCCACAAAAATAGAGGTATTGGCCCATGTGCCTATATCTATATGGCAATACACTGAGGTAGGGGATGGACATTGGGCTTCTGCTCATACTCTCCCTCAATACAAGAATACTTCGTACTAACCAATTTGCAGTCTGAGATGTTCACCCTCCCAACACAATCACTGAAGACAAAACAGGTGCATAAGCAAATGTGGTGAGAGGGCGCATGATGCCTGGCTATTAAAAGACAGTGTTTAGGGTCTTAAAGGCTTGAAGTTACATAAGCCGCCATTCAGTAATGAAGCAACAATTCCACATGGAAAAAGCACACTGCTGGTGCAATCATGAGGAGTCATAGGGACCGGGTAATAGGCATCAGCAGATACATAACAAACAAAAACATATTGTTGATAACAAGGGGGCCTGGAGCGGCAATCCAGGTAGGTAGTGGAACAATCTCCCCACAGAGGGCCCACAGGGAGGGAATGAGTCAGCAGGGTGCAGTAAAGCATCAGTGAAATATACTATATTCCTCTGGTTCCTTGAGGCTTCCTCACCCCCCACTACCATGATCCCAGTGCTGCTTCCCAGTTCAGACTAGACGGAATATGTACACAGGTACAGAAAGGGATGGGAGCTCATGACACACAGAATCCAGGAGTGGGAATGGTGATGCTGGAAGGGTAGTGGGAAGAGGGGGAGAGAAAGGGAGAACTGATCGCAATGATTGACACATAACCATACACCCTCTCGAGGGGGAAGAACAACAGAAAACACGGGGAAAAGGAGACAGCTGTTGGTGTGAGAGATGAAAATAATAACAACGTACAATCTATCAAGGGCTATGAGTGGGGGGAGGAGTGGGAAGGAAAAAAAGAGTACCGAGGGCTCAATAGAAAGTAAATGTCTAGAAGAGAATGAGGGCAACATTGCACAAACATACCTGATTCAATTGATGTATGGATTGTGATAAGAGCTGTATCATCCCCCAATGAAATGGTTTTTTTAAGTACAAAAGTGACATTAGAAAAAAAAAGTTGGTGTTTCCAATCTCTTAGAAAGGAACAAAGATATCAATTTAAGGCATTGATATCTGTTGCCTTTGAGAGTCTACGAAAGTCTTTTCATTTACAGTGTAGTAACTTGTGCTCTTTCACTATCTTTGAACTCCTGAGCCCAAAAAGCTCAGCTTTAACACACAGTATCATAGCCATTGTATACTTTGCTGAAGATTTCATGGGGAAGAGAGGAGAGGTGTACACTGCACACCACATGAAGCAGCCCTCATGACCAGATTCCTTTTCTCTGCAAAATCCTCGAGGGCTGCCTCACTAGCAGCCACTCCGTTCTCATCTGGCCACTTCCCCTGCAGAGGGCCCAGCCTGAGGATCCTATCTGTCTTGTTTCTGGATATTCTCTTCCTCGTGACCACCACACTCCCAACCCACTTGGTAATCATCACCATCTCAGGTTTTTCTGCAGAGCAATTTTACTCTTTCTGGGTTCTCCAAACTGGCAGATCCATTGCTAGATCCTCAACAGAAAAGCTGATTTCTGTTACAAGAGAACAACCCAGTATCAGAGTAAGGAACATTCCATTCTGTAAATTGTGGGATGTGTTACCATGGGAAACTCATTTAGCTACGTGCTACCTTAGTTCCCTTATGTGAAAAAATGGGAGTAGTAACTCCATAACGTTTTTGCAAGTTAACCATGGAAAGTTCTTAGAGTAATTGGCGTAGAAAAACAAACACCCAACTGCTTTTAGTAATTACTAATACAAAGTAAGAAAAGATTATCGGTGTCCACAAAAATTATCAACAACAAAATATTCTATAAAAGTATCCTAATTATGGGACAAGATGAAAGTAAAAGGAAATAAAGGAAAGAGCGAGAAAGCAAAGGGCATTTACAGAGGTCTAAATATAGGCATGTATATCATATTTATATATGATGATGAGGAAATAGATCTACATGCATATATTTATAGGTTTAATGTTAAGGCAGCAGATGGACATTGGGCCTCCACTCAAGTACTTCCTCAATGCAAGAACACTTTGTTATATTAAATTGGCATTCCGTAATGCATGCCTTCCCGACACGATCGCTGAAGACAAATGTGTACATAAGCAAATGTGGTGAAGAAAGCTGATGGTGCCAGCTATCAAAAGATATAGCATCTGGGGTCTTAAAGGCTTGAAGGTAAACAAGAGGCCATCTAGCCCAGAAGCAACAAAGCCCACATGGAAGAAGCACACCAGCCTGTGTGACCACACGCTGTCAAAGGGATCAGGTATAAGGCATCAAAGAACACAAAATCATATTGTAAATGAGGGGGAGTGCAAATTGGGGACCCAAAGCCCATCTATAGGTAACGGGACATTCCCTTATGGAAGGGTCACGGGGAGGAGATGAGCCAGTCAGGGTGCAGTGTAGCAACTATGAAACATACAACCTTCTTCTAGTTCCTAAATGCTTCCTCCCCTCTCCACTATCACGATCCCAATTCTACCTTACAAATCTGGCTAGACCAGAGGATATACACTGGTACAGATAGGAACTGGAAATACAGGGAATCTAGGACAGATGATCCCTTCAGGACCACTGCTGACAGTGGTGATACCAGAGGGTGGAGGGAAGGTGGGGTAGAAATGGGGAACCAATTATAAGGATCTACATATAACCTCCTCCCTGGAGGACGGACAACAGAAAAGTGGGTGAAGGGAGGGAGACGTCGGACAATGTAAGACATGACAAAATAATAATAATTTATAAATTGTCAAGGGTTCATGAGGGAGGGGGGAGCAGGAAGCAAGAGGAAAAAATGAGCTGATACCAAGAGCTTAAGTGGAGAGCAAATGTTTTGAGAACGATGAGGGCAATGAATGTACAACTGTGCGTCACACAATGGATGTATGTATGGATTGTGAGAAGAGTTGTATGAGCCCCCAATAAAATGATTTTAAAAGAAAGCATCCTGATCAAAAGAGGAGGAAAATGTAGAATAGGATTTCAGATTTTCATAAATTACAGACTTTCTGGAGTTATGGTGGCTGGGTGAACCTTTGATCACTATTGTGCTGAGATAATCTTTAAACGTTCATTTTTTTTTAATTCACTGAAGTCTTCTTAAAACCCAACAATAGTTTAACTAATAGAAATCTATCAGCCTTGAGCATTATGTTCTTTTAAATACTGTTAGGCCAGGTGGACTAGAGACACAAATCCAGTGACACTCATCTATGTGTAAGAAAGAGCTTTATATCAAGAAGTAATTATAGATGAAGAAGGTGTACTGTGGGGGGGGGGGAGGCCAGCCCCCCACAACTAATTATGGGTTCAGTAAATGCAATTGTATGGTTAAGATATATAAAGATTACAGTAAAGTCATAGAGAGCATGAGAGATAGAAGAGAGATTGAAATAATGGAGTCAGACACATTTTATGGTAGCATGCTCACCTCCTGATTGGCCATGATCTTACCAACCAGGTCCATGCACAGCGTGGGCTGAGGTGAGGTGGGCGGAGACCACTGACTGGCCCAACTTTATTGCTAACCAAGGCTTATATCTACTTAGGGGGCTTGATTACAGGTAACCACACATGTCACAAGAAGGGGCTGTACAAAAGGCATAGACTAACAGGAAGGGCATGAGCTAGGGGTGTGCACATGATGGGAAGGGGAGGGACTAAGGGTATGTGACAAGAAGGGTGGACAAGAAGGGCAGACCAAAGATTCAGGATGGCAGCCTAACCTTGGTCACCCTTGGGTGGGCCTGACCTCTCTGGGCTCTCCTTCAGGGAAACACTTTACTACTATCCTTATCAGAAGAGAGGGGTCATACTCGTGGAATAAATGGTGTCTGCTTGCTCTAGATGGCTGATAACCCTTAGGGAGACTAACCCCTGACCTACTTCTGTGACCTCCAAGTGGATAGTCATCTGCCACGTGTAGCAAGCAGTTGGGTTTGGGATATATTTGGGGGAGACAACTTGGGAGAAATCTTTCTGTTTCCCACAATTCCCCCCTTTATATATAAAATTCAAAAGAGCCACAATGGCTACATGGTTCTTTTCTTTTTTTTTTTTTTTAACATGGTTATTTTCTATATATTGAAAGCTGTCAAGGCAATTTTAATGACCAAATTAATATAGCTAAGCCAAAAATTCAGGCTTCTGGCAAGCATTTTGAATCCAGGCTTGGGGGTAAAGTCCCCCTATGCCCATATACTATTGGAGGAAGTTATGACAGGGGCTGGATGCCATGACAAGAAGAAATAGACCAAATAGGAGCGCCTGCTTGTATAGTAAAAGCTGCCAGCCACACAGCAATCAGCTATGTGCTAGTAAGAGACAACCTCAAATCAGCACCATACACGAGGGTAAAGTGGGGAACAATATCATGAGAATGTGATTAGGACTTACTTACGAATCACAAGGGTGAAGGTCCCCCTCCACCTCTAGAAACCTAGCCTGCCAGGTTTTATTTGTGAGAGAATAAAGGTTTTATCCTTAAACACTCTCTTCCTGTTCTCTGCTCCCCACAGTGTTTGCTCTATGTATGAACTTCAAAGGTGCCATAGAGGCCGTATGATTTTCCTTCACACGCCTTAGCTTTCTATAGAAGCAACAAGTGATAGCCAGGACAAAAATTACAATTATGAGCAGCACTGTTAGGCTGGAACCCAGGCTATGAGAAATACTTTGCACACAAGCTCGAGGATCCAACCCTTCCATGTCATTCACTAATTGCGTAATTATATCAGAGCCAGGAGATGCCTTGAGTCTGTCTTTGAATGTATAGAAAATATCCTTTTTAAGCTGATCAACATCTAATGAAATGTTTCCTTTAAGCCCTTCTAAATGTTTCCTAATCAAATCCCAATCATGCAATGTCTTATTATAAGGATAGGAGTTATAAAAAAATCAGTTACATTCTGATCACATTATAGCATTAATTGACAAGTGCAAAATCTTAACCATTCAGCAAAAGAACAGTCTGTTGTAATAGTCCAGTCACTATTGTATAAAATGTTCAGTTATGAGAGAGTCCCAGAGTGTCCCTTAGACGGCATCCGCAATGGAAGAAATCTCTCAGCAGTCATCGGTTGTCATTCTCAGGAATCTGTGAAGTCTTCTTGATGTTTTGAATAGTAGCAGGACAGGGGGTCAGGTCACACATCAGCTTCCCTCCTTTCCTCTGGGCCTTGCTGGCTGAAGAGGAATCCACCACTCTCCTTTGCCTGTAAAAACATAAACAAATAGCCCCTCTCTTTGGGGTGTCAGCAACCTGGAAACAGAACCATGGTTAAGATTTTGTGGTTCTATTGCGTCCTTCATGTCCATCTTTCTCCAAACATGACTGCATCCTTCTAAGTGGAGTTCATCAGCTTTATTCTGCAAAAACATAAATGTATCCCCTTTCTTCAGGTGGCAAATGGACCTGGATCCCAAACACGATTTCCATCTCCCTGGGACTTCTTAGGATCAGCTTTTTCTGTAGAAGTGAAAATGTGTTTATCTGCCCTAATTTTGTTACAAGCTTTTAGTAAGGAGAGAAATTTTTTGGTTAAAATGATTAAATGAACTTTGTCAGACATAAGATTCCTCTTCTCCCCCTTCTGTTTTAACAATGTAGATCTCAAAGCACTGCTAGCAGTCTCAGTTAACTTGCTTGTTTCTGGACCAGTATAACTACTTAGCTAGAGTTCATTGCTATGTAAATTTCGCAGCTCTCAGAGATTTGAGAGATCCAACTAATTGTGCGAACTTCTTACCACACTCTGGATGATTTGAAAGACTGAAAAGATTCTTAATAAATTTGTTAAGCTGTTCTTGAAGTAACTTACCAAACAGACATTTTTTCTCTAAGCTTACCAAGATTACAGGTTCAATTAAGCTATATTGCTCTTCAGGCTTTTTATACTGTATAATTTTATAATCTTTCAATATTCTGTCCTGGTTAACTTTTCTCATTCCCTCCATGTTGGATTTAGGGGAAGTTAATGGGTGGGTCTTACGCCCTTCTGAATGCCCTAAGGAAATGACCCCATATCCAAAATTTAAAAACCCTTTCCCTCCAATTTCTAATTCCATGTGGGGGCACTGTTGTTTCACCACCTCAGCATCCAAAAGACCCCTTGGTTTAAAGGGCGGTCGGACTTCTCAAGTACTCTTTCCTGATAGGTATTAATTTTTACTCGAGAAATGCAAGAAAGCAAAAATTGGCTTAGCCGTCTTCCTTCTTTATAAACCATGATATTTCAGATTTTATCAGTCCTTACTTCTTCATAACCCAGATCAATAATTCCAGCAAGAATCTGAACACCTTGAGAATTTAGGTTGGACTATCCTAATGAACATCCTATTGTTCTTTTAGGTAGCGGACCCCAGTTACCACTCTTAATAATTTCTGATTTAATCACAGCTTTTGGCTTTTCCTCACAACTCTGATCAACTCCAGTATCAATTTGAATTCCTTGACTTTTTAGGTTAAAACTTCCTGATAAAAACTGTATTACTCATTCAATAAGAGGCTTCTGCTTTTTAGAATCAGCAATGAGGGTTTCTGAGCCTTTACTTGGTTAATTAAACATACTGCAGTGAGGACAGAGGCTGGGATTTTGCAAGTTTGGCTAGGTCTGGTCTCCTGCTGTGAAGTTCAGGGATGCCTGTGATTGCTGTCATTCAAAGATTCTTTTGCTAGGTTAGGCCAAGGCTTTGCCTTCCAGCTTTGCTGGGCGGAGCCTAGATCAAGCTCCTTCCTCTACTACTTGCACTCGTTCAAAGGGGCTCGGAGCACCCCACACCACATGTTTTCTGGCTGGGCGTTACTTCCAGGTAAATGCCCTCTATTGCTAAACGTTGAATGACCATGCTCTGCCCAGTGACTACCTCTATCACAGCAGGGGCAAAGTCCAGGTTCCCTGGACTCTTTCCCTGGGTCTTTTCCACTGTGAATTGTCCTGTTCTTTTGCAATATCTGCCTGCAGTCTCTCTGGTAATGTCCCTCTGCTCCACATGTAAAGCATCTCCCTTTAGGTCTGGAGTAGTTTGCCAAATCAGCAGCCATGAGGTTGGCCCTTTGCTCATTTGTCCCTACATCCCTGCATATCCTGATATAATCTAACAGCGTGCTCTGTTCCTTGAAAGGGCGTATGGAAGCTTGACATGATGTGTTCGAGTTCTCAAATGCTAATGTAAGAATAAGATTATCCACTGCCCCTTTGTCCGCCACATTCCTGTGGACAGCATCCTGCAACCTGGATATAAAATCTGTATAAGGCTCATCATTCCTTTGCTTCACTGATGGTATTATTTCTCCCAGACCTTTAGACAGACTTCTCTTATGTGTGTGAAAGTCTGCTCATCAAAGTTTAATTGTGACTCAATTGTGATGTAATTCCATCTCCTAGCAGCTGATGAACCCCTATGTCTATGCCCTCTTCTGCATTTTTGAGTGCTTGTGCAAGAACTGCTTCGTTCCACAGCATCTGATATTGCAAAGATTCTGAAGGGGAAAGGAACGCTTTTGTCAGTGCCTTCCAGTTGGCCGGGATCCAATATTCCATTTCTATAGAGATTTTACCATACTAATTACAAATGGCGAATCTGGATCATAACTAGATACTGCTTGTTTGAGGTCTTTCAGTAACTTAAAGGGAAAGGCGGTATATTGCCGTTCTTGATTACCTTCGGGGTGCTACTCATCAGACTCCCTGTCTATAATTCTAACAGGATAAGCCATTCTGAATTCTAAATCTGCTTCTTGAGCTATACTCTTCTCCACCTGTGAGAGCAAAGGTGCCTTCCTACTCCTTGACTCTTTGTTTCTTGCTTCCCGAGCCTTCCCTTCTATGTTAAATCTCTCTGTTTGCATTTCTTTGGATCTAATCTCATCTCTCCCTCCAGCACTGGCTTGCTTGATAGTATTGTGATTCCCTATGCTGTACTCTGACGGGGCAGATGCTTCTAGTCTGCTGTCTCCTTCTAACTCAGACTTTGTTTTCTCAGCTATGCCTAAAATCTTCTCATCTGCCTGATAATCATTCTGCCTGCTTCTCACCTGATTTAAGTCTGCGTACCTCAGAGTTTTCTCACTGCTCTGCTGGTCTTGTTCCTTTACTCGCTCACCCAGCAGAGGCTCCAACACTGTTTTAATCTGTACCCACAGTGCCCAGATCTCCATGTGTATGCTCTGTCCTTCCCTGTGGGCTTTTCTTAAGTTAATGGCTACCTTATCCCAGATCTCCATATCAAAGTTTCCTGACTCCGGGAAAGAAGGAATACATTTCTTTACCACTTGAAGAAACTCTTTTATTCTCTTATTCATTACCACTACATTTTGTTTCTCAAGAGGTGGCAAAGCACGATACCATACTCTGTATTCTTGCTGTTTGCCTGACCCATATCTCACTCGGACTAAAAACACACTTCTGGCCATCTAGCCCAGAAGCAACAAAGCCCACATGGAAGCAGCACACCAACAAGTGTGATCATGAAGGGCCAAAGGGACCAGGCTTTAAACACCAAAGGCGGGGAGAAAAGTCATATCCTTGCCAATGAG
>NW_022103915.1:35213206-35216833 GCF_000313985.2 Echinops telfairi
GAGAAATCTTTCTGTTTCCCTCAGCATACCAGCCCAGTCCAATGCAAGTCCTTAAGTCAGACACGAGTCCATATACCCCTCTTCAGATTCATGTAGCCACATGCAACGATTCAGAATACAGGAAGATCACAGGCTGTTGGGTGCAGGGTCGCGTGGACCCAAGGTCAGTGGAACCATGGCAGGGAACCAGCAGCTCTCAGCGTCAGTGGCAGATTCCCAGCAAGCAGGAAGGCAAAGGGCGTGCCCCAGTTCTCCCCAGTTATTAGAAGACCACGCTCCCCAGGAGGCATCATCAGGCTGTGACCTGACCTACAGGAGTCCACCCCTACAATTGTATACATCTTCAAGTTACATAAAATCATCTCACCACCACAGAAACGATCTGTATGGGATCAGACTTACAACAGCAATTTAAAAGATTAAATAAGGAACGTGGGAAGTAGTAGGTTTGCTGAAGGAGGAACAACGCAGAGGGGGAGGGTTCAATGGTTGCACGACTCCACAAACGTAACCAAGGCTTCTGGAAACTTGAATGAGGGTGTGTTTTGCTGTGTATTGTCTCTAGAAAAACAACAAAACCAAACATGAAAACATTCTTGTCAATGCGTTGCGTCTAAAGCAGTAGTTTGATAACATTGCTTGGCAGTGTATTCAATTATACACAGTTAATCCTGTGTGGAGCTTAATGACCTTGTATGTCTCTTTACTGCAAACAACAAAGTTCAGTCGAATAACGGAAACTGATAGACCTTGAATCGGGTTGTTGGCTCTGTTACTTGCAGTTTGTAATCTTCCACAAATTATGTAACCCCTTTGGGCTGCAGCTAGCTCATCTGTCGATTTGAGTTTTGTGGTTGGTGAAGCCATTTAATCAAGGTAAGACATGCCAAGAACTCAGCAGAGACAGGCATAAAAGGGGTAGGTAATTAGGAGGGCTTGTTCTTATTGATTACGCAAGCCCATGTTGTGTCTGTCTGGGTCAACTAGGGAAACAAATCCACAGAAACTCATGTGTATAAGAGAGTTTTATATAAAGGGTAAGTGTACATTAGGAAAGCATCCCAACCCAGTCCTGTCCAAGTCCATAAGTCCAACATTAGCCCATATGTCCAACACCATCTACAAAGTCCTCCTCCATCTCACAAAACACACTCAATGATGCTGATTGCAGGAGGAAAGCTGAATCAGTGAGCGTGTAAGCATCTCAGCGCTGGCAGGGGTCTCCACAAGGCTGCTCCAGCACCCAGGGCTGCATCGGGGTAGGTCCATGTTGCTTCTCCTCAGGGATGTCTTGTAGGAAGTGAGCTTTGCCAGCTGAAGCAGGGAACTGGCTAAGGTAGCTGCACCCTGGTCCGACCATCAGAAAGCAAGAGACCTGAGAACTAGAAAGAGGAGGCTCCCCGAACCATTTCTCTCTCTGCCCTTCAATTAACCCCACATGTGTTTATCAGCCAGGTTGGCACAATAAACTTTAACTATCTCATCATGTCCAACCAGTCCATTCTGACTGGTAGCAACCTATAGGGCAGAGTACAATTGCCCCTTTGCGTTTCTGAGACTAACTCTACAGTAGCAGAATGCCTCATCATTCTCCTGAGGAGTGGCTGGTAGGTTTGAACCTTGGACCTTGTGGTTAGCAGTCCCAATATTTACCTGGCAACACCACCAGAGGCTCCTTACAGGTTAGCAGATGAAAAAAAATCTATTTAAAATGAGTTAGATTCTGTCCTGCTGCATTCAAATAATTCATTAATTTTTTTCTTGTTTCTGCGTTAAACAACATCTAACCATCTAAAAAGGCCATCAGAATGATGAGTACACCAAGTTTTCTGTAAGGAAGCTTTCAAATGATTATTTGCATGTGGGTGGTGAGAGTGGAGACCCCATGTTGAAGGTGGAAAGGCAGGAGTCTGGCCTCTTGTAAATCCCAAGAGGAAAATTCTGGGACTGGGCAGCTGTGGGCGCCCTGATGGCACGGTGATTCAAAGCTCAGCTAACAGAAAGATCAGCAAAGAAAGACATGGTAGTCTGCATTTGTAAAGATTTGCAGCCCTGGAAACCCTAGGGCAGCGGTTCTCAACTTATGGGTCGCAACCCCTTTGGGGGTCGATGACCCTTTCACAGGGGCCGCCCGATTCATAACAGTAGCAAAATTACAGTTATGAAGTAGCAACGAAAATAATTTTATGGTTGGGGGGAAAGGTCACCACCACATGAGGAACTGTATTAAAGGGTTGCGGCATTAGGAAGATGGAGAACCACCGCCCTAGGGGGTTGTCCTACTCTATCTTATGAGGGGACACAAAAAACAACCCCCCGAGTTAGTGCACCCAGTGGCATCACCTGGGAAGGTTCTTTCTGGTCACAGTGAATTTTTTTGTGAAAGTTTCTTTTGAACCTCATTTTTTGTGATGGGTGATTTGTTTCCTGCTTGGGAAAAATGCTGTGGAAACTGTTGTGATGTTGAACACAGCTTATGAGGACAGTGCTATGGGAAAAACTCAAGTATCCAAGTAGTTTTCTCATTTCAAAATGGTGAAACGTCGATTGATGACAAACCTTATTTTGGACGTCTGTCAACTTCCTGAACAGACGGAAATGTCCACTCGTAGTGCATTTGGAGTTTGTTCCACCAGGTCAGACTGTTAATCAAGCTTTCTATTTACAGGGTCTGAAGAAATAGCATAACAGGGTGTGACAAAAAGGCCTGATTGTGGCGGATGGGACTGGTTTTGCCACCCGGACAAATATGCTGACACAGCCATCGCAGTGCACCAGTTTGGGGCAAAAAACAGCTTGTCTCTCTTGCCCCATGCACCTTAATCACCTGAGCTCATTCCGTGTGACTTTGTTTTGTTTCCACAAATGAAGAGGGACATGAAAGGACAGTGGTTTGATGACATAGAAGAGGTGAAGGAAAAAACAAGGGAGGTGCTGTCAGCCATCCAAACAAATGAGTTTGAAAAATGTTTCCCAGAATGGAATTACAGAGTTGACAAATGTATTAAGCGTAAGGGAGAGTACTTTGAAGGTGATACGTTTTGGTTTTTTTTTTTTAATTTAAATACATAGCTTTGTGGGGGATTCCGTTTTTTCGGCGGGGGGTACCCCTCATATAGGGTCACTAGGAATTGCAATCTTTGGATGGCAGCAGGTTTTTTTGCCGAGAGAAAAAAAGGCCTTGAGGGGTTACTGGTAGCGCTGTCAGCAGCCATTTCATGGAAGAGAGTTCATGCTATCCGCACCCATCAAATAATACAGCTTAGAAATCCAATGTAAGGTTCCTGTGAGTTGGAATCCTCTTCTTGATAGTAGGTTTTTCAGGGGATTGAAGAGTTGCTGCATTGTACCACCAGATGGCAGGCTAACACTACACAATACTTGAGTTTTGTGGCACAAATTGCATAGAGCAGTGCCTTCCTGGAGACTTGCCATAATCCTCAGTCTTGCCTCTGTCTCTCTCTCTCTGACTCAGGGGCTCAAGAGACTGCCTTAAGCATAGATCTGTCTGGATTGCAACTCAAAATAGGTGTGTTTATTCCTGAGCATAATAGGAACAGTGATGTTTGCAGTGAATTACTTAATACAGGCCTTCTAGCTTTGTGGTGTCGTTAGGTGCCTGAGTCA
>NW_022103915.1:35217559-35219600 GCF_000313985.2 Echinops telfairi
TATATATATATATCCTGGCTTGGGTCAAGCACCCTTTTGTCCTCAAAGTGAAATCTTTGCTCTTTAATACTTAAAAAAGTTCTTTTTATTTTTTCTTTCAAAACTATTTTATTGGGGGCTAATACAGATATATCATTCCGTAGTTCAATCACATCAAACGGTCTTGTACAATTGCTACTGCAATCCATTTTAAAACATCCTCTACTTTCTCTAACTCCTTGATATCAGCTCCCCTTTACCGCTCCCTCCCCCGCTGTACCCCCAGGCACCCTTATGATACTTGTTGTCCCTATAGGCTCATCAATCGTGGGCTTTATATACTAAAACACAGAAAAATATATTAACAAAAATTTATCAATGATAAAATACATCCGAGATGAACCCCAATATGAAAAAAAGAACCCAAAGTAAACCACAGAAAATGTTGAAACCCAGATCAGGCAGAGGGGAAATCAGCTGACAAGGTTTCAACCATCCGATGCAGGCTGATCATTTGATCTCCTGTAGTCATCTCGCCAATGCACTCTTTAGTAACCAGCGTCTTCCATTGCTCCCTTACGAACAGCAGGAAATCACTGGAGGCTGTTTCCTGTGACAATCTCACAAGTGTGTCTTGGTCTCCCACTGTCATCCATAGCCTTCTCAAACCACAACCGTACAGTTTTGGCTCTGATCCTATGCCCTTCTTTAGCTTCGGATTGTATTATGTATAATCCTTGGATCACACGGGCTGGTGTGCTTCTTCCATGCAAATTTAGTTGACCTCCCACTTGGATGGCCACTTGTTTGGAAACAGGCCTTTAAGACCCTAGACACTATTCTCTCTGATAGTCGGGCACCATCTAATTTCTTCTCCACACTTTGCTATAGCACCCATATCTTCTGTGTTCCCTTCCTGAGGGCGAGTATCAAGCAGGGCCATGATGTAAGAACTAATTGTTCTTAAATTGGACCTAGGATTTAGTGTGAGCTCCAAAACTAAAGAGATCTTTTGTAGCAGATTTGCTCAATGCAATATCCCATTTGCTTTCTTTAACTGCTGTTTGCATGGCCAATGATTGTGTATCCACATAAAGTGAAGACCTTGACAATTATAATCTTTTCTGTTACCCATGGTGTCATTCATTAGACCAGTTGTGAGGACTTTTGTTTTCTTAACATTGAGCTATAGTCCCTACTAAAGTCTCTGATGGTCATCAGTAAGTGCTTCAAGTCCACTTTCAGCAAGCCCGGTCATGTCATCTGCGCATTGTGGTTGTTATTGTTAGGTGCCATCGAGTCAAGTCCAACCCATCGTGACTCTACGCAGTACAGAATGGACGTTGCCCGGTCCTGCACCATCCTCACAAGTATTCCCATGCCAAGGCCCATTGTTGCAGCCACTGGGTCAGTCCATCGTCTTGAAGGCTTTCCTCTCTACTCACCGACCCCCGCCTTACCAAACATGATGCTCTTCTCCAAGGACTGGTCTCTCCAGACAACATATCCAGCGTATGTAAGAGGAAGTCCTGTCATCCACACCTCTAAGGAGCATCTGGAAGCCCCTTTCCCAGACAGACTCGTTTGTCCTTTTGGCAGGAACTCTATGCCTAGCACGGAAACATCTGCATATCGAAGGCAGTTACTGATCCTTCCTCCAGTCCTGTTGCCACGTTCTTCAAATCAGTTAGGTGATGTCTTGCTGTGCACAAAATATACCCCTGGATCCCTGGGATCAGTTCTCTGATGGGCACACTGGTCACAGTGGGGCAGAAGTTCTCTGATGAGAGATCACCAGGAATGGAACATTTTCACTAATTCCTGGTGACAGTGGCCTCGTTTTATGGGAATAACTGCTGGCTGATTTTCGTTCGTTTCTTTGCTTGGATCACCTAGTGCGCCTATAAGGAAAGGCACCGCATGCCTACCTGCAGCAAGAATTTAGCTCCTGAATCCAATAAGATGTCAGGCAGTCAGAAGATCTATGGATGCACGTCAGCAGAAAGAAGATGCCAAGAATTAACTATTTACTTAACAACTGTTTATTGGGGGCGGGGGGGGG
>NW_022103915.1:35219942-35222092 GCF_000313985.2 Echinops telfairi
CCCTCCCTTCCTACCATTCCTAACCCTGTGACCATCAAAGCCCGTTCTTCGGGTAGGAACGTTTCTGCCTGGAGTTTTTCAAATAACAGTGGTCTCATACAACATTGCGTTTGACGGACGGCCCCCAGCAGAATGGCCTCTAATGCATCCGTGCCACGCGGCGTGTCCGTTTCCTCACTATTCGTTCCCGATCCGTGGGGCTCCATTGTGTTCATGGACTGACACCTGTTTCCTACAGCCTACCTCAAGGAGCAGCGAGGCTGCCCCCGTCCTCTGCTCCTGTGAACAGCGCTGCCCTCGATGCGTGAGCGTGAATCCGTGCACACGATGCTCTTTACTTCCGGAGGGTCTAGTCTAAGTAGAGGGGTCACTAGGTCGTACCAGATTCCTCTTCCCAATAGTTTGAGGAACCACGATACCCATTCCCACAGGGATTGCGCTGTCTTACAGCCCCTCCAGCAGGGTACACGTGCTTTAATGTCTTCACACCCTCTCCAGCATGTGTTGTTTTCTGCCTTTTCTGAACTTGGCCATTCATTCTGGGGTGAAGTGGTATGTCATCGTTGTTTTGATTCACATTTCTTGGATGACCAGGGTTGACGGACTAAATGTCTGCTTTGGTAAACAGTGTGTTCTTGTCCTCTGCCCATTTTCTTAATTGGGTTATTTGTCCATGAACTCTTTGAAGCTCCCCCATATTAGGTGTCTGCTACCTTGTCCAACTGTGATGCAATTCTCATTTCATTTGTCATTTCTGGTATGGTAGGTCATACGATGGTCTGATTCAAACTGGCCCATTCCAATCCACTGAAACTTTCTAATTGCTACGATATTGATCTTTTTGCATTCTGTTTCATGAACGTGGGTTCGAAACGCTGACCTCTCTCTCGACAATGGAGTACCTCACCAGTGCACCATCCGAGATTCTTCCTCTACAGATTACAGCCTCAGAACCTTTTGCGGCAGTTCTCCTCTGGCTGATAGGATTTCTGTGACCCAACAGCAGTAGGCAATACATAGCAGGTAACAGTTTCCCATCTGGAATACAGCACTGGGAAAACACAAGAAGAGCTGGGTGCAGTTCAAGATGGAATGGATCCCTCTCAAACAATCCGGAGAAAACATCAAGATGTCCACGCGCCCTGCAAAGAGGCCCCCAGGTGTCCCCAGACCCCAGAAAGGGAGCCCCTAGGTAATCCTACACCTCAAGGAGGCCCCTGGGAGGTCTCTGCCCTAAAAGTAAGCCCACAACTGTCTCCCTGACCTGGATAAACAAAGCCAACTAGTCTTACACAACCAAGCCTTCGTAACACTAACAGCTGGACACACACACACACACACACACCACGAAAAAACGAGAGCTAGGCACAGACAATTGAACAACACCCCGATCCAGAGGAATACTCTAAAAAAAGGGCCCTGGAACTACCGGAAATAGTATTCAGAAGAACGATGTTCAAGTACTTTCAATGAGGGGAGGAACATTTTTAGAAAACCATGGAAAGAATAGAAAAATTAGAAACCACACACCAAATAGAATTTGGAAAGCTAAATAAGAAGATAACAGAATTAGTTGTTGTTGTTGTCGTTGTAAGGCACCGTCAAATTGGTTCCAACTCATCGTGGCCCTATGTACAATAGAAACGCCGGCCAGTTCTGCCGCATCCTCACCATTGTTCACAGTTGTTGGAGCCCATTGTTGCAGCCACTGTATCCATCCATCTGGTCAAGGGCCTTCCTCTTTGTTGCTGCCCCTCCACTTCACACAGCGTGTTGTCTCTTTCCAGGGACAGGTCTCTCCTGTGACAAGTCTGAAGCATGCGAGAGGAAGCTCACCATCCTGGAGTCTAAGTATTCTAGCTGTACTTCTTCCAAGATAGCTTTATTGGTTCTTTGGGCAGTCCATGGTACTTCCAATATTCTTCACCCGTACCATAATTAAAATGCATAAGTTCTTCTTCTGTCTACCTTATTCAGTATCCAACTGTCTCATGTCTATGAGGCAATTGAAAATACCAAGGCTTGGGTCAGGCACACCTTACTTTGCAACTCTCTCAAAGTCACCTCCTTACTTTGCAACTCTCTCAAGAAGTCTTGTGCAGCAGATTTACCCAATGCAGTGTGTCCTTTGATCTCTTGACTGTTGCTTC